>NC_074665.1:97795931-98109574 GCF_029448725.1 Salvelinus fontinalis
GGAGAGAGAGGGAGAGAGAGACAGACAGACAGAGAGAGGGAGAGAGACAGAGAGAGACAGAGAGAGACAGAGAGAGACAGAGAGAGACAGAGAGAGACAGAGGGATGGGGAAAGAGAAAGACAGACAGACAGACGGAGAGAGACAAGAGAGAGAGAGAGAGAGACACTAACACTGAGGAGAAATGTACTTACTATGACAGAGATACACTGAGTTTACAAACATGAAAAACACCTGCTCTTTCCATGACATCGACTGACCAGGTGAATCCAGGTGAAACCTATGATCCCTTATTGACGTCACTTCAAATCAGTGTAGATGAAGGGGAGGAGACAGGTTAAGGAAGGATTTTAACGCCAATTGAGACATGGATTGTGTATGTGTGCCATTCAGAGGGTGAATGGGCCAGACAACAGATTTGAGTGCCTTTGAACAGGGTACGGTAGTAGGTGACAGGCGCACCGGTTTGTGTCAAGAACTGCAACGCTGCTGGGTTTTTCACGCTCAACAGTTTCCTGTGTGTATCAAGAATGGAGGGGGGTGCAAGTCAACATTATGAAGGTGTTCTTGACGTCAGTATATTCAGGAAACAGCATCTACCTGAAACTAGATGTGGTTGTCTCACATACAGTTGAAGTCGGAAGTTTACATACACATAGGTCGGAGTCATTAAAACTCGCTTTTCAACCACTCCACAAATTTCTTGTTAACAAACTATAGTTTTGGCATGTCGATTAGGACATCTACTTTGTGAATGACACAATTTTTCCAACAATTGTTTACAGATAGATTATTCCACTTATAATTCACTGTATCACAATTCCAGTGGGTCAGAAGATTACATAAATACACTGTTGACTGTGCCTTTAAACAGCTTGGAAAATACCAGAAAATTATGTCATGGCATTAGAAGCTTCTGATAAGCTAATTGACATCATTTGAGTCAATTGGAGGTGTACCTGTGGATGTATTTCAAGGCCTACCTTCAAACTCAGTGCCTCTTTGCTTGACATCATGGGAAGAGAAATCAGCCAAGACCTCAGAGAAAAAATTGTGGACCTCCACAAGTCTGGTTCATCCTTGGGAGCAATTTCCAAACGCCTGAAGGTACCACGTTCATCTGTACAAACAATAGTACGCAAGTATAAACACCATGGGACCAGACAGCTGTCATACCACTCAGGAAGGAGACGCGTTCTGTCTCCTAGAGATGAACGTACTTTGGTGCGAAAAGTGCAAATCCATCCCAGAACAACAGCAAAGGACTTTGCGAAGGTGCTGGAGGAAACAGGTACAAAAGTATCTATATCCACAGTAAATCGAGTCCTATATCGACATAACCTGAAAGGCCGCTCAGCAAGGAAGAAGCCACTGCTCCAAAACCGCCATAAAAAAGCCAGACTACGGTTTGCAACTGCACATGGGGACAAAGATCGTACTTTTTGGAGAAATGTCCTCTGGTCTGATGAAACAAAAATAGAACTGTTTGGCAATAATGACCATCGTTATGTTTGGAGGAAAAAGGGGGAGGCTTGCAAGCCGAAGAACACCATCCCAACCGTGAAGCACGGGGGTGGCAGCATCATGTTGTGAGGGTGCTTTGCTGCAGGAGGGACTGGTGCACTTCACAACATAGATGGCATCATGAGGCAGGAAAATTATGTGGATATATTGAAGCAACATCTCAAGACATCAGTCAGGAAGTTAAAGCTTGGTCGCAAATGGGTCTTCCAAATGGAAAATTAACCCAAGCATACTTCCAAAGTGGTGTCAAAATGGCTTAAGGACAACAAAGTCAAGGTATTGGAGTGGCCATCACAAAGCCCTGACCTCAATCACATAGAACATTTGTGGGTAGAACTGAAAAAGCGTGTGTGAGCAAGGAGGCCTACAAACCTGGCTCCGTTACACCAGCTCTGTCAGGAGGAATGGGCCAAAATTCACCCAACTTATTGTGGGAAGCTTGTGGAAGGCTACCCGAAACGTTTGCCCCAAGTTAAACAATTTAAAGGCAATGCTACCAAATACTAATTGAGTGTGTATGTAAACTTCTGACCCACTGGGAATGTGATGAAAGAACTAAAAGCTGATATAAATATTTCTCTCTACTATTATTCTGACATTTCACATTCTAAAAATAAAGTGGTGATCCTAACTGACTTAAGACAGGGAATTTTTACTTGGATTAAATGTCAGGAATTGTGAAAAACTGAGTTTAAATGTATTTGGTTAAGGTGTATGTAAACCTCCGACTTCAACTGTAGCTACTGATGAAGGTACTGTCTCACCTAGCTACTGATGAAGGTCCTGTCTCACCTAGCCAGTGATGAAGGTACTGTCTCACCTAGTTACTGATGAAGGTACTGTCTCACCTAGCTACTGATGAAGGTACTGTCTCACCTGGCTACTGATGAAGGTACTGTCTCACCTAGCTACTGATGAAGGTCCTGTCTCACCTAGCTACTGATGAAGGTCCTGTCTCAGCTAGCTACTGATGAAGGTACTGTCTCACCTGGCTACTGATGAAGGTACTGTCTCACCTAGCTACTGATGAAGGTCCTGTCTCACCTAGCTACTGATGAAGGTCCTGTCTCAGCTAGCTACTGATGAAGGTACTGTCTCACCTAGCTACTGATGAAGGTACTGTCTCACCTCGCTACTGATGAAGGTACTGTCTCACCTAGCTACTGATGAAGGTACTGTCTCACCTCGCTACTGATGAAGGTACTGTCTCACCTAGCTACTGATGAAGGTACTGTCTCACCTAGCTACTGATGAAGGTACTGTCTCATCTAGCTACTGATGAAGGTACTGTCTCACCTAGCTACTGATGAAGGTACTGTCTCACCTAGCTACTGATGAAGGTACTGTCTCACCTAGCTACTGATGAAGGTACTGTCTCACCTAGCTACAGATGAAGGTACTGTCTCACCTAGCTACTGATGAAGGTACTGTCTCACCTAGCTACTGATGAAGGTACTGTCTCACCTAGCTACAGATGAAGGTACTGTCTCACCTAGCTACAGATGAAGGTACTGTCTCACCTAGCTACTGATGAAGGTACTGTCTCACCTAGCTACTGATGAAGGTACTGTCTCACCTAGCTACTGATGAAGGTACTGTCTCACCTCGCTACTGATGAAGGTACTGTCTCACCTAGACAAGACCACACACACAAACACACACACACACACACACACACACACACACACACACACACACACACACACACACACACACACACACACACACACACACAACGGACTTAAATAATACAATGTTCCAACAACGTCCTTCCTAACCCTTTAAAAATGATTTCTGCAGCAGCCAGAAGTGAGTTGAAGCTAAGCCTTGGCCAAAGTATCAGGATTTATTACTACATAGAACTGACGTAGAACTGACGTAGAACTGACATAGAACTGACATAGAACTGACATAGAACTGGCATAGAACTGACATAGAACTGACGTAGAACTGACGTAGAACTGATGTAGAACTGACGTAGAACTGACATAGAACTGATGCAGAATGGGACAATGGAATCTGTTTGGGGATGTGTGTGTAAAACAGGATGGATATTCCAGACCCTTGAAGGACAGTGTTGCGTTGACCCCCCCCCCCCACCCCGAAGTATGGATGGATGGACACACACGCACGCACGCACGCACGCAAAACATCGAGAAGCAGAGGTTAACAACCTGTGTTTTTTGGGCAAACTGGAATCTGTGCGTACTAACACACACACACGTGTGTAGGGGTTTCTCATCATGGTGCGTGTGTGTTTGGATGTGTGTGTGTGTTCATTCGCATGTGTGTGTTTCTCTGTGAGAATATTTACAGAAGCCAAACACTATTCTCACCACATGTTAAACTCTGGGCCTCGTTTTCCACTCTCCTGCAACAGCCTCTGTTTCTCTCTCCCTCTCTCTCCCTCTCTCTCCCTCTCTCTCCCTCTCCATCTCTCCCTCCTCTCCCTCCTCTCCCTCCCCTGAGCTCTAAAGACAGGGGCAGCCCTTGGCGGAGTGCAGCCCACCACAGGCCACTGAGTCTGGGTAATTAAAGTTGTTTAGACCCCCTCACCCACGGTCACACGGCTGTGCAGCTGGTTGATAAAGCCTCCTTCCTTAATTACAAAGTACCAACATTACTGTTACTGCACCAAGCCCGTCCTACACAACTACAACAGCCAGCCACGGAGGGAGGGTGTGTGTGTCTGTGTGTGTGTGTGTGTGTGTGTGTGTGTGTATGTGTGTGTGTGTGTATGTGTGTGTGTGTGTGTCCGCGGGGGGGTTATGGGGGCAGATGGGGTTCTTACCCCCCTGTAATCAGTCTGCTGATGTGTTTAAGCCCCTCATATGCTTTCTGTCCTGCACCTCATATAGACTACTTAAACTCCCCCCCCACCCAATCACTCCCGGCCACTGGGGTGGCTCATCATGTGTGTGTGACCACCAGCCGTTTAATTACAACCAGCAGAAATGAAGAATTTAAATAAATAAATAAACAGACAAACAGACCAATAAACTAATAGCTATATTCAGATGAGGAGGTTGGAGGTGACTGGACACACACGGAGGCACATGCATACACAACCACACACACTTTGTGAACAACCACACACACGCACGCACGCACACGCGCACACACACGCACACTTCTTTAATACCACTGCTCTAGTTCCACTACCCTCTTCAAAGAGTCTTACCTTCGGGGAGGAGGAGGCCAGCTCTCGCCCCACCACAGCTGCCACGGCACTGGGTCCACTGGCCATGAATCTCTCCCTCTCTGCCCCCTCCCTGGAGGTGTTGGGGGCCGAGAGGCTGGGACCTGGAGGTCTGGGAGGCAGCGGGGCTCTCCTCTTCTGGTTACTGAAGTCTGGAGAGGGGCCCCCGGAGGGCCGGGATGGGCTGGAGGTCCGGGGCTCGTAGAACGGGTTGGATCTGAAGGAGAGAGGGAGACGGAGGGGGGGAAGACGGAGTGAGGGAGGGGAGAGAGGGAAGGAAGGAGATGGGAAGTGAGAGAGGGGAGAGAGGGAAGGAAGGAGATGGGAAATGAGGGAGGGGAGAGGGAGGGAGAGAGCAAGGGAGAGGGGGATAGAGAGGGAAGGAGGGAAAGAAAAAGAGGGAGAGGAGAGAGACATGGTATATCAAAAGATTGCATCATAATGTAATTTTACAGGCATTGTATAACTTTACATCCTCTCAAACTCTTATGGTTTTTACATTTAAAAAAAAATGTAATTTATTTCATCTTTATTTAACCGGGTAGGCCAGTTGAGAACAAGTTCTCATTTACAACTGCGACCTGACCAAGATAAAGCAAAGCAGTGCGACAAAAACAACACAGAGTTACACATGGGATAAGCAAACGTACAGTTAATAACACTGTACTTTACTTAGGAACGCACATTCAACACTAAGATAGCTGACCAGGTACCACATAACCACACCACAGTTAGCAGTACCAACCCAGCCACAACACGACTAGCAGTACCACAGAACCACACCACAGTTAGCAGTACCAACCCAGCCACAACACGACTAGCAGTACCACAGAACCACAACACGGCTAGCAGTATCACAGTACCACACCACGGTTAGCAGTACCAACCCAGCCACAACACGGTTAGCAGTACCAACCCAGCCACAACACGACTAGCAGTACCACAGAACCACAACACGGCTAGCAGTATCACAGTACCACACCACGGTTAGCAGTACCAACCCAGCCACAACACGACTAGCAGTACCACAGAACCACAACACGGCTAGCAGTACCAACCCAGCCACAACACGGTTAGCAGTACCACAGAACCACAACACGGCTAGCAGTACCACATAACCACAACACGGCTAGCAGTATCACAGTACCACACCACGGTTAGCAGTATCACAGTACCACAACACAGTTAGCAGTACCAACCCAGCCACAACACGGCTAGCAGTACCAACCCAGCCACAACACGGTTAGCAGTACCTCAGAACCACACCACAGTTAGCAGTACCAACCCAGCCACAACACGACTAGCAGTACCACAGAACCACAACACGGCTAGCAGTACCAACCCAGCCACAACACGGTTAGCAGTACCACAGAACCACACCACAGTTAGCAGTACCAACCCAGCCACAACACGACTAGCAGTACCACAGAACCACAACACGGCTAGCAGTACCACAACACGGCTAGCTGTACCACAGAACCACAACACGGTTAGCAGTACCAACCCAGCCACAACACGGTTAGCAGTACCACAGAACCACAACACAGTTAGCAGTACCAACCCAGCCACAACACAGTTAGCAGTACCACAGAACCACACCACAGTTAGCAGTACCAACCCAGCCACAACACGGCTAGCTGTACCACAGAATCACAACACGGTTAGCAGTACCACAGAATCACAACACGGTTAGCAGTACCAACCCAGCCACAACACGGCTAGTAGTACCACAGAGCCACAACACGGTTAGCAGTACCACAGAACCACAACACGGCTAGCAGTACCACAGAACCACAACACGGCTAGCAGTACCACATAACCACACCACAGTTCAGTTAGCAGTACCAACCCAGCCACAACACGGTTAGCAGTACCAACCCAGCCACAACACGGCTAGCAGTACCACAGAACCACAACACGGTTAGCAGTACCAACCCAGCCACAACACGGTTAGCAGTACCAACCCAGCCACAACACGGTTAGCAGTACCAACCCAGCCACGACACGGTTAGCAGTACCACAGAATCACACCACAGTTAGCAGTACCAACCCAGCCACAACACGGCTAGCAGTACCAACCCAGCCACAACACAGTTAGCAGTACCACAGAACCACAACACAGCTAGCAGTACCTCAGAGCCACAACACGGCTAGCTGTACCAACCCAGCCACAACACGGCTAGTAGTACCACAACACGGTTAGCAGTACCTCAGAGCCACAACACGGCTAGCAGTACCTCAGAGCCACAACACGGCTAGCAGTACCTCAGAGCCACAACACGGCTAGCAGTACCTCAGAGCCACAACACGGCTAGCAGTACCTCAGAACCACAACACGGCTAGCCGTCCCTCAGAGCCACAACACGGCTAACAGTACGTAATAACCACAACATGGCTAGCAGTCCAAAATAACCACAACATGGCTAGCAGTACCTCGGAACCACAACACGGCTAGCAGTACCTCGGAACCACAGCACAGCTGGTATTACCTCGGAACCACAACACGGCTAGCATTACCTCGGAACCACAACACGGCTGGTATTACCTCGGAACCACAACACGGCTAGCCGTCCCTCAGAGCCACAACACGGCTAACAGTACGTAATAACCACAACATGGCTAGCAGTACCTCGGAACCACAACACGGCTAGCAGTACCTCGGAACCACAACACGGCTAGCATTACCTCGGAACCACAGCACAGCTGGCATTACCTCGGAACCACAACACGGCTAGCATTACCTCGGAACCACAACACGGCTGGTATTACCTCAGAACCACAACACGGCTAGTATTACCTCAGAACCACAACACGGCTAGCGTTACCTCAGAACCACAACACGGCTAGCGTTACCTCAGAACCACAACACGGCTAGTATTACCTCAGAACCACAACACGGCAAGCATTATCTCGGAACCACAACACGGCTAGCATTACCTCGGAACCACAACACGGCTAGTATTACCTCAGAACCACACGGCTAGCAGTAAGTTAAAAGTACACACACAACGGTGAGTTAAACGGATGGTTGGGTAACACAGGACACAGGTGCTCTGAGGTCAGCTCTGAGTGACCTCATATCCCAACTGCCATGCTGGGCACTGACAGACACACACAGGATCTTATCAATACACAGGTCAGCCAGCCCTTAGGGTTGGAACAAGCTACAACGCTTCACGTCACTCATTCAACACTCACCACTCACACACCGCCAGAGAACTGGGGGAAGGGGGGATTGGCTAGATATATCAGGCTGAAAGAAACAGACAAGTTCAGTGTGTATCTAACCCCGGCCAAGAGAACGGAGGAGAAAGGAGGAGAGAAAAGTAGAGCCATAGAGGCTGTGGCATTCATCTTTGACAGACCTGCCTAGGCTAAAAGACATGTGAAAAGATCCAGGTTGCAGTCCAATCGTGTAATTTTGACCCCCCCCCCCCCCCCCCCCCCCAGCCCAGCCACTTTCCCTCAGGGTATCCCTGTCGAAACCGGATGCAGTGTGATTGCCATCTTAAGTGGAGGTCCAATTCACAAACGTTACCCCCTCGGCCATCGATTTAGCTCGAGGGAGCAAGTGAACTACTATCGCGGGGTTGTTATGACCCACAATTCAATGCAAACTGTAGTCACGCGTCCAACTCCGGTGGCAGCAAAGCGTCCAATTTAATCAACATGACTGCATTTTTTTATACCTTTATTTAACTAGACAAGTCAGTGAAACCAAACGAAGATCAACAAAGGTAAACGATTAATTTGATTGGTTTGCTGGTTTTTGTTACCGAGTTACCTGGCGCTAGCTGTTCTTATTGTTTTGTCGAGCGATCGATACATTTACACAAATGTAAGTATTGCTTTCGCTGGAAAGCATAATTTCGAAATCTGAGACGACAGATGGATTAACAAAAGGCTAAGCTGTGTTTTGCAATATTGCACTTGTGATTTCATGAAATTATATTTTATGATTACCCTCTGGCGCTAGGCTACGCTATGCTAGTCAGGGTTTTTAATGACGGATGGGGATTTCAGAAAGGTTACGAACAAATTCATATTCACAATGACAGCCTAGCAACAGTGGGTTAACTGCCTTGTTCAGGGGCAGAATGACAGATTTGTACTTTGTCAGCTGGGGGATTCGATTTTACAACCTTTCGGTTACTAGTCCAACACTCTAACCACTAGGCTACCTGCCTCCCCAGGCATGCGAGAGAAAAGTACTACTCTTGTATGCTAGCTAGCTAACAAATACATATAGACAACATTCATTTTAGAGGTGGAAAATGGGATTATGATGCTCAAAGTGTCTCAGACTCATAATGAGGATCCTATAAATGTAGCTAGCTAGCTAAAATACATTTAGATGTGACAATGTAAAACTTAATTGAAGGGTGGTATACAGGGTGGTATACACCACAGCCCCAGACAAAACACTGAGCTCCCTCCCTCCACAGCCCCAGACAAAACACTGAGCTCCCTCCCTCCCTCCACAGCCCCAGGCAAAACACTGAGCTCCCTCCCTCCACAGCCCCAGGCAAAACACTGAGCTCCCTCCCTCCACAGCCCCAGGCAAAACACTGAGCTCCCTCCCTCCACAGCCCCAGGCAAAACACTGAGCTCCCTCCCTCCCTCCACAGCCCCAGGCAAAACACTGAGCTCCCTCCCTCCACAGCCCCAGACAAAACACTGAGTTCCCTCCCTCCCTCCACAGCCCCAGGCAAAACACTGAGCTCCCTCCCTCCACAGCCCCAGGCAAAACACTGAGCTCCCTCCCTCCCTCCCTCCACAGCCCCAGTCAAATCACGGAGCTCTCTCTCTCTCCCCACCTCCCTCCCTCCACAGCCCCAGGCAAAACACTGAGCCCTCCCTCCCTCCCTCCACAGCCCCAGTCAAAACACTGAGCTCTCTCTCCCCCTCCCTCCACAGCCCCAGTCAAAACACTGAGCTCTCTCTCTCTCTCCCCCTCCACAGCCCCAGTCAAAACACTGAGCTCTCTCTCTCTCCCTCCCTCCACAGCCCCAGTCAAAACACTGAGCTCTCTCTCCCCCTCCCTCCACAGCCCCAGTCAAAACACTGAGCTCTCTCTCTCTCTCTCTCCCTCCACAGCCCCAGTCAAAACACTGAGCTCTCTCTCTCTCCCCCTCCACAGCCCCAGTCAAAACACTGAGCTCTCTCTCCCCCTCCCTCCACAGCCCCAGTCAAAACACTGAGCTCTCTCTCTCTCCCCCTCCACAGCCCCAGTCAAAACACTGAGCTCTTTCTCTCTCCCTCCCTCCACAGCCCCAGTCAAAACACTGAGCTCTCTCTCTCTCCCCCTCCACAGCCCCAGTCAAAACACTGAGCTCTCTCTCTCTCCCTCCCTCCACAGCCCCAGTCAAAACACTGAGCTCTCTCTCTCTCCCCCTCCACAGCCCCAGTCAAAACAATGAGCTCTCTCTCCCTCCCTCAGTCCCAGGCCTGAGTCTCAAATGCCACCATATTGTCTATATATACACTACATGAAAGTATTGCACTATGTAGGCAATAGGGTGCCATTTGGGATGTTACCCGGGACAACAAAAACAAAACATGGTGGACTCAATAACCTAGGAGTGGCTTATGATGGGGATGGGAAAAGGAATGTTAGCCAGGGGGTTGAGAGGAGGAATGTTAGCCAGGGGGTTGAGAGGAGGAATGTTAGTGAGGGGGTTGGGAGGAGGAATGTTAGCCAGGGGGTTGAGAGGAGGAATGTTAGTGAGGGGGTTGAGAGGAGGAATGTTAGTGAGGGGGTTGGGAGGAGGAATGTTAGCCAGGGGGTTGGGAGGAGGAATGTTAGTGAGGGGGTTGGGAGGAGGAATGTTAGCCAGGGGGTTGAGAGGAGGAATGTTAGCCAGGGGGTTGAGAGGATGAATGTTAGCCAGGGGGTTGAGAGGAGGAATGTTAGCCAGGGGGTTAAGAGGAGGAATGTTAGCCAGGGGGTTAAGAGGAGGAATGTTAGCCAGGGGGTTGATATTAGGAATATTAGCCAGGGGGTTGAGAGGAGGAATGTTAGCCAGGGGGTTAAGAGGAGGAATGTTAGCCAGGGGGTTGAGAGGATGAATGTTAGCCAGGGGGTTGGGAGGAGGAATGTTAGCCAGGGGTTTGGGAGGAGGAATGTTAGTGAGGGGGTTGGGAGGAGGAATGTTAGTGAGGGGGTTGAGAGGAGGAATTTTAGCCAGGGGGTTAAGAGGAGGAATGTTAGCCAGGGGGTTGAGAGGATGAATGTTAGCCAGGGGGTTAAGAGGAGGAATGTTAGCCAGGGGGTTAAGAGGAGGAATGTTAGCCAGGGGTTTGGGAGGAGGAATGTTAGCCAGGGGGTTAAGAGGAGGAATGTTAGCCAGGGGTTTGGGAGGAGGAATGTTAGCCAGGGGTTTGGGAGGAGGAATGTTAGCCAGGGGGTTAAGAGGAGGAATGTTAGCCAGGGGTTTGGGAGGAGGAATGTTAGCCAGGGGTTTGGGAGGAGGAATGTTAGCCAGGGGTTTGGGAGGAGGAATGTTAGCCAGGGGGTTGGGAGGAGGAATGTTAGTGAGGGGGTTGAGAGGAGGAATGTTAGTGAGGGGGTTGGGAGGAGGAATGTTAGCCAGGGGGTTGGGAGGAGGAATGTTAGTGAGGGGGTTGGGAGGAGGAATGTTAGTGAGGGGGTTGAGAGGAGGAATTTTAGTGAGGGGGTTGAGAGGAGGAATGTTAGTGAGGGGGTTGGGAGGAGAAATATAAGCCAGGGGGTTGGGAGGAGGAATGTTAGCCAGGGGGTTGAGAGGAGGAATGTTAGTGAGGGGGTTGGGAGGAGGAATGTTAGTGAGGGGGTTGGGAGGGGGCTGGGATGAGGAATGTTAGTGAGGGGGTTAAGAGGAGAAATGTTAGTGAGGGGGTTGGAAGGAGGAATGTTAGTGAGGGGGTTGAGAGGAGGAATGTTCGTGAGGGGGATGGGAGGAGGCTGGGATGAGGGATGTTAGTGAGGGGGTTGGGAGGGGGCTGGGATGAGGAATGTTAGTGAGGGGGTTGGGAGGAGGAATGTTAGCCACGGGGTTGGGAGGGGGCTGGGATGAGGAATGGTAGTGAGGGGGTTGGGAGGAGGAATGTTAGTGAGGGTGTTGGGAGGAGGAATGTTAGTGAGGGGGTTGGGAGGGGGCTGGGATGAGGAATGTTAGTGAGGGGGTTGGGAGGGGGCTGGGATGAGGAATGTTAGTGAGGGGGTTGGGAGGGGGCTGGGATGAGGAATGTTAGTGAGGGGGTTGGGAGGAGGAATGTTAGTGAGGGGGTTGAGAGGAGGAATGTCAGCGAGGGGTTGGGAGGGGGCTGGGATGAGGAATGTTAGCCAGGGGGTTGGGAGGAGGAATGTTAGCCAGGGGGTTGGGAGGGGGTTGGGAGGAGGAATGTTAGTGAGGGGGATGAGAGGAGGAATGTCAGCGAGGGGTTGGGAGGAGGAATGTTAGCCAGGGGGTTGGGAGGGGGCTGGGATGAGGAATGTTAGTGAGGGGGATGTTAGTGAGTATGAGGTGCGTGTCCCCAGCCCGGTACCACCAGTTGAGTATTTTGTTGAGTATTCTAGAGTTTTGACAAAGTTAAAGGGGCAACATAGCAAATATCCCCTCAAACCAAACTGAATGGGAAAGATAGGCTTATCGTATTATATCCAAGTAAATTTAGAGTTTACCCAAGAGAACTGAACCCCACCTCCACAACTCAACAAAATGGAAGGTTTAACTCATTATAAATTGCTGTTCGACAAGGAGTCATGAGGCAGTATTTTGTAGCGAGAGGGGGTGAAGAGGGATGGAGAACGGAGAAGAGGGGGATAGAGGGGGATAGAGGGGGGATAGAGGGGGAGAGAGGGGGGAGAGAGGGGGGAGACAAGCAGAAAGAATGCAGGGAACAACAGAGTCCTTGTTTCTGAAAGAGCTCCCAAGTCACTCTGTGTCTCAGGGTTGGGGGGGCCTTGTGTAACTCGCATAAGGTTACACACACACACACACACACACACACACACACACACACACACACACACACACACACACACACACACACACACACACACACACACACACACACACACACACACACACACACACACACACACGAAGATAAACACAGATACACACACGTCATGCTTATCGGTCTATAGGTAATTTGCATAATTTAGCGGAAATTAAATTGACCTGTGTGTATTTTCATTGGTCATCATGTATCTTATTTATCTAACACAACTATCACACGCGCACATCATTCAGAGACTATTTTGAGGGGCATCTCCTCAGCTGGTTGCTGCTGGAGTACAACATGCTTTAAACAAGCCCATTCATTGCGAGACTGGCCTATATCTCCATTCTGGAGAGACTGGCCTATATCTTCACCACACACCCCTGACCTGCTGAGCCATTCTGGAGAGAGACTGGCCTATATCTTCACTACACACCCCTGCCCTGCTGAGTCATTCTGGAGAGACTGGCCTATATCTTCACCACACCCACCTGCCCTGCTGAGTCATTCTGGAGAGACTGGCCTATATCTTCACCACATACCCCTCTGCCCTTCTGAGCCATTCTGGAGGGACTGGCCTATATCTTCACCACATACCCCTCTGCCCTTCTGAGCCATTCTGGAGAGACTGGCCTATATCTTCACCACATACCCCTCTGCCCTTCTGAGCCATTCTGGAGGGACTGGCCTATATCTTCACCACATACCCCTCTGCCCTTCTGAGCCATTCTGGAGAGACTGGCCTATATCTTCACCACACACTCCTACTGAGCCATTCTGGAGAGAGACTGGCCTCTATCTTCACCACACACCCCTGTCCTGCTGAGCCATTCTGGAGAGAGACTGGCCTATATCTTCACTACACACCCCTGCCCTGCTGAGCCATTCTGGAGAGAGTCTCAACATTTTTAATTATACACAACACATTATCTTTACACATATTTTAGATGCTTTACACTGACAGACGCAACTTAATAATCAGCTAGACCCATGACCACGCACGCTGCCCAAATTGCGAGCTTCTGAAATAGGCCAACGGGCTTGTGATCTGAAACAATCCACAGCTATTTCATTTAAAAGAAGCTAATGATCCTCTATTCCTCTGTGGCTCATTCATGCTTTCTGGTGAAGTCGTTTTGAAGGTGGTGTGTTTAGAATGCTGTTTTCCCACCAATTGCATTTTGTGGTTTGAAAACTACGTTTGATTGGCTGCTTCATTACATGAGCTGAATGCTCTGGTCAGATTAATTACTGTCATCTAAATGTGATTGGCTGTTGTTCCGAGCACTGTGATTGGACGGCTTAATGGCTTATGCACCCAATGAGAGTGACCTAATGAGAGTGACCTAACGAGAGTGACCCAACGAGAGTGACCCAACGAGAGTGACCCAACAAGAGTGACCCAACGAGAGTGACCCAACGAGAGTGACCCAACGAGAGTGACCCAACAAGAGTGACCCAACGAGAGTGACCCAACGAGAGTGATCCAACGAGAGTGACCCAACGATAGTGACCCAACGATAGTGACCCAACGATAGTGACCCAACGATAGTGACCCAACGAGAAGTGACCTAATATATATGGGTCCAGTACATTTCTCAAATGGCCGTTAAATTCAAATCTTCCCATTTTCCTAACAGAAACCCTGACACACACTAGAATACAAATTCACTTTATGACTGAACCCCGTAATCAACCCCAAACGTCTGAACACACACACACACACACCCCACATCCCCCTGTAACTCACTCATCCAGTTGGTCCTCTGGAGGTGCGTTGGTATCGGCATACAGGTACTTGCTCATATCCACCGGCCTGACCCCCTTCCTCCCCCTGGGTTTGGGAGCCTCCGGCTGCTGGGGCCCCTGGGGGTCGGGGACTAGGTCTGGGTCCTGGTCGGGCTCGTCAAACGGGTTGTACTCTGTGTGCGAGTGTGTGTTGACTTCGTCCTCGTCGAAAGGGTTGGAGGGTTCTTGGACATAGTAGGCCTCTGGGTCCTGTCGGAGGGTGAGGGAGGGGGGCAGGGAGGGGGGCCCTGTGTCTAGGGGGGGGGCAGAGGAGGTTAGAGATATTCACACACAGACACAATATACTAGTTCTGATTAAAGGCTGAAACAAATAAACATCCTGTAAGCTAAAACAAGAGGCTTGTCACTCAGGGCTGAACCCTCCTCACACTCTGATGAAGGAAAGAAACAGAGAGGAGAGTCATGTCTGTCTACTATGGTCAGAGAGAGAGACAGAGAGACAGAGAAAGACAGAGAGAGAGACAGAGAGAGAGAGAGAGAGAGAGAGAGAGAGACAGAGAGAGAGAGAGAGAGAGACAGAGAGAGAGAGAGAGAGAGAGACAGAGAAAAAAAAAGAAGAAAAAAAAGACAGACAGACAGAGAGCGAGAGAGAGAGAGAGACAGACAGAGAGCGAGAGACAGAGACGGAGAGAGACAGAGAGAGAGGGCGATGTCTCTCTCTCTCATCGCCCTTTATGGTTGTGAGGTCTGGGGTCCGCTCACCAACCAAGACTTCACAAAATGGGACAAACACCAAATTGAGACTGCATGCAGAATTCTGCAAAAATATCCTCCGTGTACAACGTAGAACATAAAATATGCATGCAGAGCAGAATTAGGCCGATACCCACTAATTATCAAAATCCAGAAAAGAGACGTTAAATTCTACAACCACCTAAAAGGAAGCGATTCCCAAACCTTCCATAACAAAGCCATCACCTACAGAGTGATGAACCTGGAGAAGAGTCCCCTAAGCAAGCTGGTCCTAGGGCTCTGTTCACAAACACAAACACACCCCACAGAGCCACAGGACAACAGCACAATTAGACCCAACCAAATCATGAGAAAAAAAAAAAGATAATTACTTGACACATTGGAAAGAATTAACAAAAAAACAGAGCAAACTAGAATGCTATTTGGCCCTAAACAGAGAGTACACATTGACAGAATACCTGACCACTGTGACTGACCCAAACTTAAGGAAAGCTTTGACTATGTACAGACTCAGTGAGCATAGCCTTGCTATTGAGAAAGGCCGCCGTAGGCAGACATGGCTCTCAAGAGAAGACAGGCTATGTGCACACTGCCCACAAAATGAGGTGGAAACTGAGCTGCACTTCCTAACCTCCTGCCAAATGTATAACCATATTAGAGAGACATATTTCCCTCAGATCACACAGATCCACAAAGAATTCGAAAACAAATCCAGTTTTGATAAACTCCCATATCTACTGGGTGAAATACTAGTGTGCATCACAGCAGCAAGATGTGTGACCTGTTGCCACAAGAAAAGGGCAACCAGTGAAGAACAAACACCATTGTAAATACAACCCATATTTATGCTTATTTATTTTCCCTTGTGTACTTTAGCCATTTGTACATTGTTACAACACTGTATATATATAATATGACATTTGTAATGTCTTTATTGTTTTGAAACTTCTGTATGTGTAATGTTTGCTATTAATTGTTATTGTTTATTTCACCTTTGTGTGTTGTCTACCTCACTTGCTTTGGCAATGTTAACACGTTTCCCATGCCAATAAAGCCCCTTGAATTGAATTGAATTGAGAGACATAGAGAGACAGAGAGAGAGAGACAGAGGGAGAGAGTGAAAGAATGAGAGGGTGAGAGAGACGGAGAGAGGAGAGTCATGTCTGTCTACTATGGTCAGAGAGAGAGAGAGAGAGGGCAAGAGGGAGAGAGCGAATGAATGAGAGAGAGACAGAGAGAAAGGGCGAGAGACGGAGAGATGGGTCAATATTATCTTAGCTGTCTGTCAGACAGTATTCTGCTTTACTAACAGAATACATAAACACACAGGATTCACAACGCTACGTGACCTTTCTTGACATCTCGACAGCAACAAAAGGGTAACATTTAGTTTGGCAGGCACTTTATAAACAACCTCAGAACAATAAAATAGATCTTTCAACAACTATGTCATTAAACTTGGATAGAAAACACAATATAAAACCTCATAAAGGATAATAAATCGGTCTTTGATGTTGACCCCATAACAATGTACATTATGTGGACACCCCTGTCCTGATGCATAGTGCCGACTGTAAAGTATGGTGGGGAGGAATAATGATCTGGGGCTGTTTTTCATGGTTCAGGCCCCTTAGTTCCAGTGAAGGGAAATCTTAACGCTACATTATACAATGACATTCTAGACCATTCTGTGCTTTCAACTTTGTGGCAACAGTTTGAGGAAGGCCTTTTCTTGTTTCAGCATGACAATGCCTCTGTGCACAAAGCGAGGTCCATACAGAAATGGTTTGTCGAGATGGGTGTGGAAGAACTTGACTGGCCTGCACAGAGCCCAGAGCATCTTTTGGGATGAATTGGAATGCCGACTGTGAGCCAGGCCTAATCGCCCAACATCAGTGCCAAACCTCACTAATTCTCTTTTGGCTGAATGGAAGCAAGTCCCCGCAGAAATGTTCCAACATCTAGTGGAAAGCCTTCCCCGAAGTGTGGAGGCTGTTGTAGCAGCAAAGGGTGGGACCAACTCCATATTAATGCCCCTGATTTTGGAATGAGATGTTCGTCGAGCAGGTGTCCACATACTTTTGGCCATGCAGTGTAAATCAAACTGCTAAAACCCCTAATCCCTTATAGACAGGTAGACATACAGTACAGAGAGAGAGAGACGGAGAGAGACAGGAAGTAGAGGTAGAGAGACGGAGAGAGACAGGAAGTAGAGGTAGAGAGAGAGAGGGAGAGAGACAGGAAGTAGAGGTAGAGAGAGACAGAACAGGTAGATAGAGTTCAAAGGTCAAGCCTACCATCATCATCCGGGTCACCGAACGGGTTGACGTGATTGGTGTGTTCCAGGTGGGAGGGGTCATCAACGTCATCAGCTGGATCTTCGAAGGGATTGGAGCAGAGGGCAGGGGATGTGTCCTGATCCTCCTCCAGGAAGTTCAGCTTACTGATCAGCTCTGTCGCCATGGGAACCAAAACAACACAGGAACGAAAGAACGAATTAACAAAAAACACAAAAAAGAGGAAGGAAGGAAAATAGTTCAAACTAGCGGAAGAAAATGAGTTGAGATAAAACGGCCTCACAACCAACCGCTGATGAGTCAAAATGAAGACAAACATACAGAAATAAAAGGGTACAAAAAATCTGCACTTTGGAGTGAACCAGTCGAGTTCATTTGGTTTCCAAAAGTATTCCTTCCTTCTGGTAAAAGGTGACTGGTTAACGCCTGTTCATCCCTGTCCAGCTTCACTACAGTTGAAGTCCAGCGGGGGAATTCAGCAGAGATTGATGGAACCGGGTTGCCATGAGAAACCACTAGTGCAGGCTGGGAGTTGCTACAGAGCTCAGAGATTCATCCTCAAGACAACAATGCCTGTCTAGGTTGTGTGTGTGTGTGTGTGTGTGTGTGTGTGTGTGTC
This sequence comes from Salvelinus fontinalis, assembly GCF_029448725.1. NCBI lineage: Eukaryota > Metazoa > Chordata > Actinopteri > Salmoniformes > Salmonidae > Salvelinus > Salvelinus fontinalis. The sequence continues at coordinate 97,814,057 of NC_074665.1, forward strand.
CGTGTCTCAACAGTGTGTGAGAAACAAAATGCTAACTGTGTGTGTTTCTGAATGTGGTATGTGAGCGTGAGAACGTCTATGCACAGAGTGAGTGAGATGACGAGCGTGTGTGGTGTGTGTGTGTGAGAGAAAGCGAGAGTGTGTGTGTAGGTGTGTGTATGGGAGAGTGTGTGTGTATACGTAGTGAAGTGGTAGTAGCTGATAAGGTGTGGTATTTCTCCTGCTGCATTCTGGGCCATATTAGGCCATCATTGTCACAAGTGGCAGCGGCATTGTGTGTGTGTGTTCTTTTCTCTATGGTGACAGAGCAACACCATAGACGAGGAATATGACTGTTCATTGGTTCACTACAAATTGCAGACAAAAGGGGGAGGTTCAGGGTTCGGGGGCTTGGACACCAGGAGGGCAAACTGAAAAATGACAGAAAACCAGCCAATGAAAACCAACCAATGTAATAAACGTAATCTGAAGTACAACACGAGAACACCAGGCAACACGACCACGTCACCAATGGTACAGAGAGACAGCGAGAGAGAGAGAGAGAGAGGGGGAGAGAGAGAGGGCAGTAGAGAGAGAGCAAGAGGGCAGTAGAGGGAGAGCAAGAGGGCAGTAGAGGGAGAGCGAGAGAGAGCCAGAGAGGGCAGTAGAGAGCGAGCCAGAGAGGGCAGTAGAGAGCGAGCAAGAGGGCAGTAGAGGGAGAGCGAGAGAGAGCCAGAGAGGGCAGTAGAGAGAGAGCCAGAGAGGGCAGTAGAGAGCGAGCCAGAGAGGGCAGTAGAGAGCGAGCCAGAGAGGGGAGTAGAGAGAGAGCCAGAGAGGGCAGTAGAGAGAGAGCCAGAGAGGGCAGTAGAGAGAGAGCCAGAGAGGGCAGTAGAGAGAGAGCCAGAGAGGGCAGTAGAGAGAGAGCCAGAGAGGGCAGTAGAGAGAGAGCCAGAGAGGGCAGTAGAGAGAGAGCCAGAGAGGGCAGTAGAGAGAGAGCCAGAGAGGGCAGTAGAGAGAGAGCAAGAGAGGGCAGTAGAGAGAGAACAGTTGAGAGAGTGCTAGGGCAGTAGAGAGAGAGCGAGAGCTAGAGCAGGAGAGAGAGAGAGCTAGGGCAGTAGAGGGAGCTAGGGCAGGAGAGAGAGAGAGCTAGGGCAGTAGAGGGAGCTAGGGCAGGAGAGAGAGAGAGCTAGGGCAGTAGAGGGAGCTAGGGCAGGAGAGAGAGAGAGCTATGGCAGTAGAGAGAGCTAGGGCAGGAGAGAGAGAGAGCTAGGGCAGGAGAGAGAGAGAGCTAGGGCAGTAGAGGGAGCTAGGGCAGGAGAGAGAGAGCTAGGGCAGTAGAGGGAGAGAGCTAGGACAGTAGAGAGAGAGCAAGCTAGGGCAGGAGAGAGAGAGCAAGCTAGGGCAGGAGAGAGAGAAACGAGAGTTAGAAAGAACAAGACAAAACAGGACAGAACAACAGAAGGAGACAGTGAGAACGAGTGAGAAAGAAAAGGAGAAAAGGTTGAAAGTTGAAAACAGAAAGACCTTGAGAGGGAGACTGAGCGCTGCTTGGCGTTCTACTAGCCAGCTTTAGGAAGTAGTCTTCAGGGTCTCCGGCTAAGCAGCTGAGAGCATTGAGCTGGTTTACCATCTCTGAAAACAACCAGGCCAGAGAGCAGGAAGGGAGGAGAGCAGTGAGCAGAGAGGAAACATACAATACACACATATATTCAGAGAGATTATATGTGTTAGGTAGTAGAATATCATATATGTTGAGGGCTAAGAGGGTACATATATTCAGAGAGGTTATATGTGTGTTAGGTAGTAGAACATCATATATGTTGAAGGATAAGAGACTACATATATTCACAATTGTGTGTATTGACCCCAGCACAAGGTACACTTATGTAATGATAATGTTGTTTAATCAGCTTCTTGATATGCCACACGTCAGGTGGATTAATTATCTTGGCAAATGAGAAACGCTCACTAACAGGATTGGAAAACAAATTTGTGCACAAAATTAGAGAGAAATAAGCTTTTTGTGCGTAAAGAAAATTTCTGGGGTCAGTTATTTCAACTCATGAAACATGGGACCAACACTTTGTTGTGTTTCTATTTTTATTCAGTACATATGTAAAGGCTAAAAGCATCATATATTCATAGACATTAGAGGTATCTGCAGGGGGGGACTAGATATATAGTGCTTTCATTTCTAAACCAGATATAGAAGAATTTATTCTTAACTGACTTACCTAGTTAAATACAGGTTACATTTAAACAAATAAAAAGATATACACTACTGGTCAAAAGTAGCCAAAAGCATTCCAGGTGAAGCTGGTTGAGAGAATGTCAATAGTGTGCAAAGCTGTCATGAAAGCAAAGGGTGGCTATTTGAAGAATCTCAAATATAACATATATTTTGAATTGTTTAACACTTTTTTGGTTACTACATGATTCCATATGTGTTATTTCATAGTTTTGATGTCTTCACTATTATTCTACAATGTAGAAAATAGTTGAAAATAAAGAAAAACGCTTGAATGAGTAGGTGTTCTAAAACTTTTGAACGGAAGTGTATATGAAAATAACCTTGAATAAAAAGATGCATTCTGTACTGTCCAATCATTTGAATAATTTGACCTCAAAACCAAAATGCTGGAGTATAGAGATAAATTAAAATGTTTTGCTGCACTGTCCAAAGTGTATATTCACTGACAGTACATTTAACTGCAGCTACTAGCTAGCATCCTTAGTTAGTCATGCTAGCACTATGCTACCGTATCTGCCGCTACAAGTTACTAGCTAGGCTGAATAGCATCTTTAGTTAGTCATGCTAGCGCTATGCTACCATATTTACTGCTACAAGTTACTAGCTAGGATAACTAGCATCTATAGTTAGTCATGCTAGCACTATGCTACCGTATTTGCCACTACAAGTTACTAGCTAGGCTAGCTAGCATCTTGGGACTGATCTAGGTTGAAGATACCCAGGTTAGAATAAAAAAAAAGCTTTTGAAAAATGTTTTTTATATGCTAACTAGCATCGCTGGACCCATTGTTTAGAATTCTTCAGCATTTTTGCCAAGAGTTGTGGAATACTAGAATCCTCTTGTCTTAACCTTTGTTATGTTCAACCTAGGGACTAAGGCAGCGTTTTGCAAACTCAGTCCTCGTGGCCCCAAGAGGTGCACATTTTGGTTTTAGCCCTTAACACTACACAGCTGATTCAAATAATTAAAGCTTGATGATCAGTTGATTAGTTGAATGAGCTGTGTAGTGCTAGGTCCAAAACCAAAACCTGCACCCCTTGTGGTCCCCAGGACCGGGTTTGGGAAACCCTGGACTAAGGGAATGACCATGAGGGTTGACTACAGATAGTACAACCGCCACTATGACAAAGACTTACGCCCGTATGCATATGACCAGTGGCGCGCAGCTATAGGCACCCAATGTATATTTATGTAGATTGAGCGGAGAGGGACAGGAAGAGGAGAAACACACAGTTTAATGTAAAGAGCCTACGCTTTGTGAAGTCAGAGTAAGCAAAGCAGAACACAGCAGCTCTCATTCATTAGTCACAGTGTGATCTGGAGTATGAACGGATAGAGGGAGAGGGAGGGAGAGAGGGAGAGGGAGGGAGGGAGGGAGGGAGGGACAGCCCACAGAAGAGAACGCATGATGAAAAAAATAAAACGTCCTGGAAAAAACTGCAACACCCATACACACATCCCATACACACATACACACATCCCATACACCCATAAACACATCCCATACACACATACACACATCCCATACACACATACACACATCCCATACACCCATACACACATCCCATACACCCATAAACACATCCCATACACCCATACACACATCCCATACACCCATACACACATCCCATACACCCATAAACACATCCCATACACCGATAAACACATCCCATACACCCATACACACATCCCATACACCCATAAACACATCCCATACACCCATACACACATCCCATACACCCATAAACACATCCCATACACCCATAAACACATCCCATACACCGATAAACACATCCCATACACCCATACACACATCCCATACACCCATAAACACATCCCATACACCCATACACACATCCCATACACCCATACACACATCCCATACACCCATACACAAATCACATACACCCATACACACATCCCATACACCCATACACACATCCCATACACCCATAAACATGAACACATCCCATACACCCATAAACACATCCCATACACCCATAAACATAAACACATCCCATACACCCATAAACATAAACACATCCCATACACCCATAAACACATCCCACACACCCACAGACATGCAGACACCCACAGACACAGATGCGGACCCACAAGCATCAGTAAAAAGAAAGAAAAGGAACAAGGTGTCACCCAAAAAGATCAGGAAGTGTGTTGTCTATTTCCGTTTATGCCTCAGTCAAAGCAGACTGTTAAGCTGTGGCCGTCTGGACATGGTGAACAACAATGGACAACACCACGTGGCCACAACACCACCATGTGGCTACAACAACACCACGTGGCTACAACAACACCACCACGTGGCCACAACAACACCATGTGTCTACAACACCACCATGTGGCTACAACACCACCATGTGGCTACAACAACACCACCACGTGGCCACAACAACACCATGTGGCTACAACACCACCATGTGGCTACAACACCACCATGTGGCTACAACACCACCATGTGGCCACAACACCACCACGTGGCTACAACACCACCATGTGGCTACAACACCACCATGTGGCTACAACACCACCATGTGGCTACAACACCACCATGTGGCTACAACACCACCACGTGGCTACAACACCACCACCATGTGGCCACAACAACACCACCACGTGGCTACAACAACACCATGTGGCTACAACACCACCATGTGGCTACAACACCACCACGTGGCTACAACACCACCATGTGGCTACAACAACACCACCATGTGGCCACAACACCACCACGTGGCCACAACACCACCACGTGGCTACAACACCACCACGTGGCTACAACACCACCACCACGTGGCCACAACACCACCATGTGGCCACAACACCACCACGTGGCCACAACACCACCACGTGGCTACAACACCACCATGTGGCCACAACACCACCACGTGGCCACAACACCACCATGTGGCTACAACACCACCATGTGGCCACAACACCACCACCACGTGGCTACAACAACACCACCACGTGGCCACAACACCACCATGTGGCTACAACACCACCACCACGTGGCCACAACACCACCATGTGGCTACAACACCACCACCATGTGGCTACAACACCACCATGTGGCTACAACAACACCATGTGGCTACAACACCACCATGTGGCTACAACAACACCACCACGTGGCCACAACAACACCACCACGTGGCTACAACAACACCATGTGGCTACAACACCACCACCACGTGGCCACAACACCACCACCACGTGGCCACAACACCACCACGTGGCTACAACACCACCATGTGGCTACAACAACACCATGTGGCTACAACACCACCATGTGGCTACAACAACACCACCACGTGGCCACAACACCACCATGTGGCTACAACACCACCATGAGGCCACAGCACCACCACCATGTGGCTACAACACCACCACCACGTGGCTACAACACCACCATGTGGCTACAACACCACCATGTGGCCACAACACCACCACGTGGCCACAACACCACCACGTGGCCACAAGCAGGAAGTCTCACTGAGGTCAGACGACCTTTTACAACTGCATTTCACCTGTGATCTCAGCAGCTTCTTCTGGTCTCCTTAACAAATAGACGTTGTGTGTGTGTAACCACTCACCTGTGATCTCAGCAGCTTCTTCTGGTCTCCTTAACAAATAGACGTTGTGTGTGTGTGTAACCACTCACCTGTGATCTCAGCAGCTTCTTCTGGTCTCCTTAACAAATAGACGTTGTGTGTGTGTAACCACTCACCTGTGATCTTAGCAGCCTTCTCCTCCTGGTTGGCCCTGTTCTCCTCATTCTCCTCGTCCTCCTCCTCAAAGTCATCCAGGTTGCCGATATCGGCCTGCTTCATACTCATCAGGCTGGCCAGGCTCTGCATGTCCTCGTCACTGAGACACAGACAGACAGAGACAGACAGAGACAGAGACAGACAGAGACAGACAGAGACAGACAGAGACAGACAGAGACAGAGAGACAGACAGACAATCAGATTTTATTTGTGACAAATCTAACAAAGAGAAACAACATACAGCCATTTTGTAAAGGCCAACATCGCTATCTCTCTCATAGCAGACAACCATCTCACAGGGGAGAGAAGACGATCTCAAACCTACTGTAAAACCATGTAACACACAAGTCTCAGGACGTACAGGGAACATCACGACCTGTCTATAGTGTTATTAAACAGGTAATATCATGACCTGTCTATAATGTTATTAAACAGGTAACATCACGACCTGTCTATAGTGTTATTAAACAGGTAATATCACGACCTGTCTATAGTGTTATTAAACAGGGAACATCACGACCTGTCTATAGTGTTATTAAACAGGTAATATCACGACACGTCTATAGTGTTATTAAACAGGTAATATCACGACCTGTCTACAGTGTTATTAAACAGGTAATATCACGACCTGTCTATAGTGTTATTAAACAGGTAATATCACAACCTGTCTATAGTGTTATTAAACAGGTAATATCACGACCTGTCTATAGAGTTATTAAACAGGTAATATCACGACCTGTCTATAGTGTTATTAAACAGGTAATATCACGACCTGTCTATAGTGTTATTAAACAGGTAATATCACAACCTGTCTATAGTGTTATTAAACAGGTAATATCACGACCTGTCTATAGAGTTATTAAACAGGTAATATCACGACCTGTCTAGAGAGTGTTATTAAACAGGTAATATCACGACCTGTCTATAGAGTGTTATTAAACAGGTAATATCACGACCTGTCTATAGAGTTATTAAACAGGTAATATCACGACCTGTCTACAGTGTTATTAAACAGGTAATATCACGACCTGTCTATAGAGTTATTAAACAGGTAATATCACAACCTGTCTATAGAGTGTTATTAAACAGGTAATATCACGACCTGTCTATAGAGTTATTAAACAGGTAATATCACAACCTGTCTATAGAGTTATTAAACAGGTAATATCACGACCTGTCTATAGAGTTATTAAACAGGTAATATCACGACCTGTCTACAGTGTTATTAAACAGGTAATATCACGACCTGTCTATAGTGTTATTAAACAGGTAATATCACGACCTGTCTACAGTGTTATTAAACAGGTAATATCACGACCTGTCTATAGTGTTATTAAACAGGTAATATCACGACCTGTCTACAGTGTTATTAAACAGGTAATATCACGACCTGTCTATAGTGTTATTAAACAGGTAATATCACGACCTGTCTACAGTGTTATTAAACAGGTAATATCACGACCTGTCTACAGTGTTATTAAACAGGAAATATCACGACCTGTCTATAGTGTTATTAAACAGGTAATATCACGACCTGTCTACAGTGTTATTAAACAGGTAATATCACGACCTGTCTATAGTGTTATTAAACAGGTAATATCACGACCTGTCTACAGTGTTATTAAACAGGTAATATCACGACCTGTCTATAGAGTTATTAAACAGGTAATATCACGACCTGTCTATAGTGTTATTAAACAGGTAATATCACGACCTGTCTATAGTGTTATTAAACAGGTAATATCACGACCTGTCTATAGAGTGTTATTAAACAGGTAATATCACGACCTGTCTATAGAGTTATTAAACAGGTAATATCACGACCTGTCTATAGTGTTATTAAACAGGTAATATCACGACCTGTCTATAGAGTGTTATTAAACAGGTAATATCACGACCTGTCTATAGAGTTATTAAACAGGTAATATCACGACCTGTCTACAGTGTTATTAAACAGGTAATATCACAACCTGTCTATAGAGTTATTAAACAGGTAATATCAAAGAGAGATGGAGGGAGAGATGGACACGGACAGAGAGAGGGTGATAGAAACGGACAGAGAGAGAAAGGGAGAGATGGAGACAGACAGAGAGAGAAAGGGAGAGATGGAGACGGACAGAGAGACACGGACAGAGAGAGGGTGACAGAGATAAAGGGATGACCAGAGAGAGAGAGGGTGACAGAGAGAGATGGACCAGAGAGAGAGACACGGACAGACAGAGGGAGAGATGGACCAGAGAGAGAGACACGGACAGACAGAGGGAGAGATGGACCAGAGAGAGAGACACGGACAGACAGAGGGAGAGATGGACCAGAGAGAGAGACACGGACAGACAGAGGGAGAGATGGACCAGAGAGAGAGACACGGACAGACAGAGGGAGAGATGGACCAGAGAGAGAGACACGGACAGACAGAGGGAGAGATGGACCAGAGAGAGAGACACGGACAGACAGAGGGAGAGATGGACCAGAGAGAGAGACACGGACAGACAGAGGGAGAGATGGACCAGAGAGAGAGACACGGACAGACAGAGGGAGAGATGGACCAGAGAGAGAGACACGGACAGACAGAGAGAGAGATGGACCAGAGAGAGAGACACGGACAGACAGAGGGAGAGATGGACCAGAGAGAGAGACACGGACAGACAGAGGGAGAGATGGACCAGAGAGAGAGACACAGACAGACAGAGGGAGAGATGGACCAGAGAGAGAGACACGGACAGACAGAGGGAGAGATGGACCAGAGAGAGACACGGACAGACAGAGAGAGAGATGGACCAGAGAGAGAGACAGACAGAGAGAGGGTGACAGAGAGAGAAAGGGAGAGATGGAGACGGACAGACAGAGGGAGAGATGGACCAGAGAGAGAGAGAGTACTACTCTCCTGTCTGTAAGCATAGTGTCCTTCATGCGGTGGCTGCTGAGGAAACAAAATGTGCACGTGTGTGTGTGTGTATGTGTGTGTGTGTGTGTGTGTCTAGTTGTGTTCCTGTATGCACATGCATTTATGTTTCTGTGGGTGCGTTTGTGTGTATGAGGGGGCAAGGAGGAAACACACTCTGCCGAGGGGTCTCACATCCAGACACCACCAGATAGATAACACTCTGGGATTAACTCTCTCTCTCTCCTTCCCTCTCCCCCACCACCACATCTCTCTCTCTCTCTCTCTCTCTCCTTCCCTCTCCCCCAACACCACCTCTCTCCCCCTGGCTCTCTCTCTCTCCTTCCCTCTCCCCCACCTCTCTCTCTCTCTGGCTCTCGCTCTCTCTCACTCGTCCTCTCTCTCACTCGTCCTTTCTCTCACTCGTCCTCTCTCTCACTCGTCCTCTCTCTCACTCGTCCTCTCTCTCACTCGTCCTCTCTCTCACTCGTCCTCTCTCTCACTCGTCCTCTCTCTCACTCGTCCTCTCTCTCACTCGTCCTCTCTCTCACTCGTCCTCTCTCTCACTCGTCCTCTCTCTCACCCGTCCTCTCTCTCACTCGTCCTCTCTCTCACTCCAGACAACAGCAGCAGGCCAGACAACAGCAGCAGGCCAGACACCAGCAGCAGGTCAGACCACAGCAGCAGGCCAGACAACAGCAGCAGGTCAGACAACAGCAGCAGGCCAGACAACAGCAGCAGGCCAGACAACAGCAGCAGGTCAGACAACAGCAGCAGGTCAGACAACAGCAGCAGGCCAGACCACAGCAGCAGGTCAGACCACAGCAGCAATAGAAGCTGATTTGAACCGATGTAATGGAGTTTATTTGTGTGCAGTGACATGGTTCTCTGAAGGGTTAAGAGGGGTCACACACTGCCACTCCCCGGTTCCTCTACACAACAAAAGAGCTGGCGCTGTTTTAACTGGCTGTGTGACAGCAAGCTCATACAAAATAGCACTTGGCTTTATCAAAGGGACCGAGGAGAGAGAGAGAGAGCATCGAAAGAGAGCATAAGAGAGAGGGAACACACAGAGAGAGAGAGAGAGAGAGAGAGAGAGAGAGAGAGAGAGAGAGAGAGAGAGAGAGAGAGAGAGAGAGAATGCTGGAGAGAATATGGATCCATTGAATGAGAGATATTGTCATTCTGAAGCCGGGGTGAGTAGAGGTTAATTCCTCTAGCTGACTGGTGCTATACAGAAGCCGGTAGAATGTACACAGAGGCCGGTAGAATGTACACAGAGGTCGGTAGAATGTACACAGAGCCCGGTAGAATGTACACAGAGGCCGGTAGAATGTACTCAGAGGCCGGTAGAATGTACACAGAGGCCGGTAGAATGTACACAGAGGCCGGTAGAATGTACACAGAGGCCGGTAGAATGTACACAGAGGCCGGTAGAATGTACACAGAGGCCGGTAGAATGTACACAGAGGCCGGTAGAATGTACACAGAGGCCGGTAGAATGTACACAGAGGCCGGTAGAATGTACACAGAGGCCAATAGTATGTACACAGAGGCCGGTAGAATGTACACAGAGGCCGGTAGAATGTACACAGAGGCCGGTAGAATGTACTCAGAGGCCGGTAGAATGTACACAGAAGCCGGTAGAATGTACACAGAGGCCGGTAGAATGTACACAGAAGCCGGTAGAATGTACACAGAGGCCGGTAGAATGTACACAGAGGCCGGTAGAATGTACACAGAGCCCGGTAGAATGTACACAGAGGCCGGTAGTATGTAAACAGAGGCCGGTAGAATGTACACAGTGGCCGGTAGTATGTACACAGAGGCCGGTAGTATGTACACAGAGGCCGGTAGTATGTACACAGAAGCCGGTAGTATGTACACAGAGGCCGGTAGTATGTACACAGAAGCCGGTAGTATGTACACAGAGGCCGGTAGTATGTACACAGAGGCCGGTAGTATGTACACAGAGGCCGGTAGAATGTACACAGAGGCCGGTAGAATGTACACCGGTATTAGACCGGTATTACACACTGAGACCGGTATTACACACTGAGACCGGTATTATACTGAGACCGGTATTACACACTGAGACTGGTATTACACTGAGACTGGTATTACACACTGAGACTGGTATTATACTGAGACTGGTATTACACACTGAGACCGGTATTATACTGAGACCGGTATTACACACTGAGACCGGTATTACACACTGAGACTGGTATTACACACTGAGACTGGTATTATACTGAGACTGGTATTATACTGAGACTGGTATTATACTGAGACTGGTATTACACACTGAGACTGGTATTACACACTGAGACTGGTATTACACACTGAGACTGGTATTACACACTGAGACTGGTATTACACACTGAGACTGGTATTATACTGAGACTGGTATTATACTGAGACTGGTATTATACTGAGACTGGTATTATACTGAGACTGGTATTATACTGAGACTGGTATTATACTGAGACTGGTATTATACTGAGACTGGTATTATACTGAGACTGGTATTACACACTGAGACCGGTATTATACTGAGACCGGTATTACACACTGAGACCGGTATTACACACTGAGACCGGTATTACACACTGAGACCGGTATTACACACTGAGACTGGTATTACACACTGAGACTGGTATTACACACTGAGACTGGTATTACACACTGAGACTGGTATTACACACTGAGACTGGTATTACACACTGAGACTGGTATTACACACTGAGACTGGTATTACACACTGAGACTGGTATTACACACTGAGACTGGTATTACACTGAGACTGGTATTACACACTGAGACTGGTATTACACACTGAGACCGGTATTATACTGAGACCGGTATTACACACTGAGACTGGTATTATACTGAGACTGGTATTACACACTGAGACTGGTATTACACACTGAGACTGGTATTACACACTGAGACTGGTATTACACACTGAGACTGGTATTACACTGAGACTGGTATTACACACTGAGACTGGTATTACACACTGAGACTGGTATTACACACTGAGACTGGTATTACACACTGAGACTGGTATTACACACTGAGACTGGTATTACACACTGAGACTGGTATTACACACTGAGACTGGTATTACACACTGAGACTGGTATTACACACTGAGACTGGTATTATACTGAGACTGGTATTATACTGAGACTGGTATTATACTGAGACTGGTATTATACTGAGACTGGTATTACACACTGAGACTGGTATTACACACTGAGACTGGTATTATACTGAGACCGGTATTACACACTGAGACTGGTATTATACTGAGACTGGTATTACACACTGAGACTGGTATTATACTGAGACTGGTATTACACACTGAGACTGGTATTACACACTGAGACTGGTATTACACACTGAGACTGGTATTATACTGAGACTGGTATTATACTGAGACTGGTATTATACTGAGACTGGTATTATACTGAGACTGGTATTATACTGAGACTGGTATTATACTGAGACTGGTATTATACTGAGACTGGTATTACACACTGAGACTGGTATTATACTGAGACTGGTATTATACTGAGACCGGTATTACACACTGAGACTGGTATTATACTGAGACTGGTATTATACTGAGACTGGTATTACACACTGAGACTGGTATTACACACTGAGACTGGTATTACACACTGAGACTGGTATTACACACTGAGACTGGTATTATACTGAGACTGGTATTATACTGAGACTGGTATTTTACTGAGACTGGTATTATACTGAGACTGGTATTATACTGAGACTGGTATTATACTGAGACTGGTATTATACTGAGACTGGTATTACACTGAGACTGGTATTACACTGAGACTGGTATTATACTGAGACTGGTATTATACTGAGACTGGTATTATACTGAGACTGGTATTATACTGAGACTGGTATTATACTGAGACTGGTATTATACTGAGACTGGTATTACACACTGAGACTGGTATTATACTGAGACTGGTATTATACTGAGACTGGTATTACACACTGAGACTGGTATTATACTGAGACTGGTATTATACTGAGACTGGTATTACACACTGAGACTGGTATTACACACTGAGACTGGTATTACACACTGAGACTGGTATTACACACTGAGACTGGTATTATACACTGAGACTGGTATTACACTGAGACTGGTATTATACTGAGACTGGTATTATACTGAGACTGGTATTATACTGAGACTGGTATTATACTGAGACTGGTATTATACTGAGACTGGTATTATACTGAGACTGGTATTACACACTGAGACTGGTATTATACTGAGACTGGTATTATACTGAGACTGGTATTACACACTGAGACTGGTATTATACTGAGACTGGTATTACACACTGAGACTGGTATTACACACTGAGACTGGTATTACACACTGAGACTGGTATTATACTGAGACTGGTATTACAGCCCTGTTTGTATTGTGGACGGCAGCAGGACTTCAGCAGAAATCACAAACTCTCTCTATTCATTTCTTCTGCCGTTACTCTCTATGGAATGCAGGGAAGGGAATACATAGAGACTGTATCCACTCAACAAGAGAGGGAGAGAGAGAGGAGGGTGAGAACAACAGAAGAGGAAGTAGGAAGACAGACAAGGGAAAGAAACAGAGATAGGAACTGATATGGAAGAGAGAGAAAAAGACAAGAGTAGAAAAAGACAAGTTCAAGGAGGATAGATGTTTAGGGGGCTAGATTTGGGGGGGTTGACTTTTGAGAAGGGAGAATATTTACGTGGCCTTGCCGTGTGTGTGTGTGTGGACTTACGTGGCCTTGCCGTGTGTGTGTGTGTGGACTTACGTGGCCTTGCCGTGTGTGTGTGTGTGGACTTACGTGGCCTTGCCCTCACGGAGGAAGATGCAGGAGAGGGAGAACTGTAGCGTGGCAGACACCACCTTCTTGGAGAGGGGCTTGAACTTGAGCTTGACGTCAGTCTGTGTGGGCATGGGGCTGGCATACTGCTTCATGTTAATGCTGCTGCTTGCCAGCGCCTTTCTACGACCTGAAGGAGACTCCTGAGAGATGGAGGGAGGGAGGGAGGGAGGGAGGGAGGGAGGGAGGGAGGGAGAGGGAGAGAGGGAGAGAGAGGGAAAGAGGGAGGGAGAGAGGGAAAGAGGGAGAGAGAGGGAGAGAGGGAGAGGGAGGGAAAGAGAGAGGGAGGGAAAGAGAGAGGGAAGGTGGGAAAGAGAGGGAGGGTGGGAAAGAGGGAGAGGGTGAGAGAGAGGGAGGGAAAGAGAGAGAAAGTGGGAAAGAGGGAGAGAGGGAGAGAGAGGGAGGGGAGGGAGAGAGGGATAAATACTTGTTAAAATCTGGTGGATAGATTGAAGGTGTTTTGTGCTGATGTAATGTCTAATAAAGGAGTCATATTGTATTCTGTCACCATCGCTCTACTTCACACAGCCTCTTCCCAGTGGCACCACATCTGAAACCATGGGACAGATGGAGAAAATAATGACATAAAGTCCCATTAGTAAAACTACCATACCAATCCAAACCGGTTCTGATCTCCAAAGTGCTTACAGCTAGGAGCTAGGGGCCGATATGGAACTGGGCCCATGTCACCATAGCCCTGGTAAAAGGCATCATGGGATTGGAACTAGAGAAGACCGATGTCCTGTGTTGTCCGCTGTTCACACAACACATGGAATGAAAAATGGGGGGTGGGGGGGTTACACCTTGGAAGTGAAAAATAGGCCAGCAGAAAATAGGCCAGCAGATAATAGGCCAGCAGCTAATAGGCCAGCAGCTAATAGGCCAGCAGCTAAGTCTTGTCAGAATTCTAGATAAGGAACAAAACACACCTACACACCTACATACACACAAAGATTTGAAAACCAAACAGTCGGGCTCCAAAAAACACTGATACATCTGGTCTCTCCTCTAGGTGTAAAACACTGATACATCTGGTCTCTCTCTCCTCTAGGTGTTAAACACTGATACATCTGGTCTCTCTCTCCTCTAGGTGTTAAACACTGATACATCTGGTCTCTCTCTCCTCTAGGTGTTAAACACTGATACATCTGGTCTCTCTCTCCTCTAGGTGTAAAACACTGATACATCTGGTCTCTCTCTCCTCTAGGTGTTAAACACTGATACATCTGGTCTCTCCTCTAGGTGTAAAACACTGATACATCTGGTCTCTCTCTCCTCTAGGTGTTAAACACTGATACATCTGGTCTCTCCTCTAGGTGTAAAACACTGATACATCTGGTCTCTCTCTCCTCTAGGTGTTAAACACTGATACATCTGGTCTCTCTCTCTAGGTGTTAAACACTGATACATCTATTCTCTCCTCTAGGTGTTAAACACTGATACATCTGGTCTCTCTCTCCTCTAGGTGTTAAACACTGATACATCTGGTCTCTCTCTCCTCTAGGTGTTAAACACTGATACATCTGGTCTCTCTCTCCTCTAGGTGTTAAACAGTGATACATCTAGTCTCTCTCTCCTCTAGGTGTTAAACACTGATACATCTGGTCTCTCTCTCCTCTAGGTGTAAAACACTGATACATCTGGTCTCTCTCTCCTCTAGGTGTTAAACACTGATACATCTGGTCTCTCTCTCCTCTAGGTGGTAAACACTGATACATCTAGTCTCTCTCTCCTCTAGGTGTAAAACACTGATACATATAGTCTCTCTCTCCTCTAGGTGTTAAACACTGATACATCTGGTCTCTCTCTCCTCTAGGTGTTAAACACTGATACATCTGGTCTCTCTCTCTTCTAGGTGTTAAACACTGATACATCTGGTCTCTCTCTCCTCTAGGTGTTAAACACTGATACATCTGGTCTCTCTCTCCTCTAGGTGTTAAACACTGATACATCTGGTCTCTCCTCTAGGTGTTAAACACTGATACATCTAGTCTCTCTCTCCTCTAGGTGTTAAACACTGATACATCTGGTCTCTCTCTCCTCTAGGTGTTAAACACTGATACATCTGGTCTCTCTCTCCTCTAGGTGTTAAACACTGATACATCTGGTCTCTCCTCTAGGTGTTAAACACTGATACATCTAGTCTCTCTCTCCTCTAGGTGTTAAACACTGATACATCTCTCTCTCCTCTAGGTGTTAAACACTGATACATCTAGTCTCTCCTCTAGGTGTTAAACACTGATACATCTGGTCTCTCCTCTAGGTGTTAAACACTGATACATCTCTCTCTCCTCTAGGTGTTAAACACTGATACATCTGGTCTCTCTCTCCTCTAGGTGTTAAACACTGATACATCTGGTCTCTCTCTCCTCTAGGTGTTAAACACTGATACATCTGGTCTCTCTCTCCTCTAGGTGTAAAACACTGATACATCTGGTCTCTCTCTCCTCTAGGTGTTAAACACTGATACATCTATTCTCTCCTCTAGGTGTTAAACACTGATACATCTAGTCTCTCCTCTAGGTGTAAAACACTGATACATCTGGTCTCTCCTCTAGGTGTTAAACACTGATACATCTGGTCTCTCCTCTAGGTGTTAAACACTGATACATCTAGTCTCTCTCTCCTCTAGGTGTTAAACACTGATACATCTGGTCTCTCTCTCCTCTAGGTGTAGAGCTCTGCCTCGTTGTCAGAGAACAGAGGACCTCCATGCTGCCTCGCTGTCAGAGAACAGACAGCCTCCATGCTGCCTCGCTGTCAGAGAACAGACAGCCTCCATGCTGCCTCGCTGTCAGAGAACAGAGGACCTCCATGCTGCCTCGCTGTCAGAGAACAGAGGACCTCCATGCTGCCTCGCTGTCAGAGAACAGAGGACCTCCATGCTGCCTCGCTGTCAGAGAACAGAGGACCTCCATGCTGCCTCGCTGTCAGAGAACAGAGGACCTCCATGCTGCCTTGCTGCCTCGCTGTCAGAGAACAGAGGACCTCCATGCTGCCTCGCTGTCAGAGACCAGAGAACCTCCATGCTGCCTCGCTGTCAGAGAACAGAGAACCTCCATGCTGCCTCGCTGTCAGAGACCAGAGACACTCCATGCTGCCTCGCTGTCAGAGACCAGAGAACCTCCATGCTGCCTCGCTGTCAGAGAACAGAGAACCTCCATGCTGCCTCGCTGTCAGAGACCAGAGACACTCCATGCTGCCTCGCTGTCAGAGACCAGAGAACCTCCATGCTGCCTCGCCGGGCCATTCTGCCTTCTCTCTTTCTCTCCCCCGCTCGCTCACTTTTCTTTCTCTCTCGGTCGGTCTTGTGTCCTGGAAGCACTGGCTGGAGTTGTCAGTTAACCAGCTGTGTCTTTGGGGCACTGTGTGTGGGGAGGGAGGAAGTCAACTCTATCCAGCATAATAACTGAAGACTGCAGCTAAGTCAGTATTCTAGATAGGGAACAACACACAGGAGAAATGAACCAGCGGATGTCAGACAACTGAATCTCTCTCCATCTCACTGTCTCTCTCTCTCTCTCTCCATCTCACTGTCTCTCTCCATCTCACTGTCTCTCTCTCTCTCTCCATCTCACTGTCTCTCTCTCTCTCTCCATCTCACTGTCTCTCTCCATCTCACTGTCTCTCTCTCTCTCTCCATCTCACTGTCTCCATCTCACTGTCTCTCTCTCCATCTCACTGTCTCTCTCTCTCTCCATCTCACTGTCTCTCTCTCTCTCCATCTCACTGTCTCTCTCTCTCTTCATCTCACTGTCTCTCTCTCTCTCCATCTCACTGTCTCTCTCTCTCTCTCCATCACACTGTGTCTCTCTCTCTCCATCTCACTGTCTCTCTCTCTCTCCATCTCACTGTGTCTCTCTCTCTCCATCTCACTGTCTCTCTCTCTCCATCTCACTGTCTCTCTCTCTCCATCTCTCTCTCTCTCCATCTCTCTCTCTCTCCATCTCTCTCTCTCTCCATCTCTCTCTCTCTCCATCTCTCTCTCTCTCCATCTCTCTCTCTCTCCATCTCTCTCTCTCCATCTCACTGTCTCTTTCTCCATCTCTCTCTCTCTCTCCATCTCACTGTCTCTCTCTCCATCTCTCTCTCTCTCCATCTCACTGTCTCTCTCCATCTCTCTCTATCTCTCTCCATCTCACTGTCTCTCTCTCCATCTCTCTCTCTCCATCTCACTGTCTCTCTCCATCTCTCTCTCTCTCCATCTCACTGTCTCTCTCCATCTCACTGTCTCTCTCTCTCCATCTCACTATCTCTCTCTCTCCATCTCACTATCTCTCTCTCTCCATCTCACTGTCTCTCTCTCTCTCCATCTCTCTCTCTCCATCTCTCTCTCTCTCCATCTCTCTCCATCTCTCTCTCCATCTCACTGTCTCTCTCTCTCTCCATCTCTCTCTCTCTCTCCATCTCACGGTCTCTCTCCATCTCACTGTCTCTCTCTCCATCTCACTGTCTCTCCATCTCACTGTCTCTCTCCATCTCACTCTCTCTCTCTCTCCATCTCACTCACTCTCTCTCTCCATCTCACTGTCTCTCTCTCTCCATCTCACTGTCTCTCTCTCTCTCTCTCTCTCCATCTCACTGTCTCTCTCCATCTCACTGTCTCTCTCTCTCCATCTCACTGTCTCTCTCTCTCCATCTCACTGTCTCTCTCTCTCCATCTCACTGTCTCTCTCTCCATCTCACTGTCTCTCTCTCCATCTCACTGTCTCTCTCTCCATCTCACTGTCCCTCTCTCTCTCCATCTCACTGTCTCTCTCTCTCCATCTCACTGTCTCTCTCTCTCTCCATCACACTGTGTCTCTCTCTCCATCTCACTGTCTCTCTCTCTCCATCTCACTGTCTCTCTCTCTCCATCTCACTGTCTCTCTCCATCTCACTGTGTCTCTCTCTCCATCTCACTGTGTCTCTCTCTCTCCATCTCACTGTGTCTCTCTCTCCATCTCACTGTCTCTCTCTCTCCATCTCACTGTCTCTCTCCATCTCACTGTGTCTCTCTCTCCATCTCACTGTGTCTCTCTCTCTCCATCTCACTGTCTCTCTCTCTCTCCATCTCTCTCTCTCTCTCCATCTCACGGTCTCTCTCCATCTCACTGTCTCTCTCTCCATCTCACTGTCTCTCCATCTCACTGTCTCTCTCCATCTCACTCTCTCTCTCTCTCCATCTCACTCACTCTCTCTCTCCATCTCACTGTCTCTCTCTCTCCATCTCACTGTCTCTCTCTCTCTCTCTCTCTCCATCTCACTGTCTCTCTCCATCTCACTGTCTCTCTCTCTCCATCTCACTGTCTCTCTCTCTCCATCTCACTGTCTCTCTCTCTCCATCTCACTGTCTCTCTCTCCATCTCACTGTCTCTCTCTCCATCTCACTGTCTCTCTCTCCATCTCACTGTCTCTCTCTCCATCTCACTGTCCCTCTCTCTCTCCATCTCACTGTCTCTCTCTCTCCATCTCACTGTCTCTCTCTCTCTCCATCACACTGTGTCTCTCTCTCCATCTCACTGTCTCTCTCTCTCCATCTCACTGTCTCTCTCTCTCCATCTCACTGTCTCTCTCCATCTCACTGTGTCTCTCTCTCCATCTCACTGTGTCTCTCTCTCTCCATCTCACTGTGTCTCTCTCTCTCCATCTCACTGTGTCTCTCTCTCCATCTCACTGTGTCTCTCTCTCCATCTCACTGTGTGTCTCTCTCTCTCCATCTCTCTCTCTCTCCATCTCACTGTCTCTCTCTCTCCATCTCACTGTCTCTCTCTCTCCATCTCACTGTCTCTCTCTCTCCATCTCACTGTCTCTCTCTCTCTCCATCTCACTGTCTCTCTCTCTCTCCATCTCACTGTCTCTCTCTCTCCATCTCACTGTGTCTCTCTCCATCTCACTGTCTCTCTTTCTCCATCTCACTGTCTCTCTCTCTCCATCTCACTGTCTCTCTCTCTCCATCTCACTGTGTCTCTCTCTCTCCATCTCACTGTCTGTCTCTCTCTCCATCTCACTGTCTCTCTCTCTCCATCTCACTGTCTCTCTCTCTCCATCTCACTGTCTCTCTCTCTCCATCTCACTGTCTCTCTCTCTCCATCTCACTGTCTCTCTCTCTCCATCTCACTGTCTCTCTCTCTCCATCTCACTGTCTCTCTCTCCATCTCACTGTCTCTCTCTCTCCATCTCACTGTCTCTCTCTCTCCATCTCACTGTCCCTCTCTCTCTCTCCATCTCACTGTCCCTCTCTCTCTCTCCATCTCACTGTCTCTCTCTCTCCATCTCACTGTCTCTCTCTCTCTCTCCATCTCACTGTCTCTCTCTCTCTCTCCATCTCACTGTCTCTCTCTCTCTCATCTCACTGTCTCTCTCCATCTCACTGTCTCTCTCTCCATCTCACTGTCTCTCTCTCCATCTCTCTCTCTCTCCATCTCACTGTCTCTCTCCATCTCTCTCTCTCTCCATCTCACTGTCTCTCTCCGTCTCACTGTCTCTCAATTCAATTCAATTCAATTCAATTTGCTTTATTGGCATGACGTAACAATGTACATATTGCCAAAGCTTATTTACAATATAAAAATGAGAATCAAAATGGTCAACGGGACAACAGTAACAACAATAACTAAGTGTCAAAATAACCATACATTCAACAATAACAATAAACATACAGTAGAGTACATGTGCAGGTTGATTGGTCTGTCAGACACTGTCCCTCAACTTATGGCAGGCAGCAATGTAGTGCGCTGCCAACCCACAGCTCTCTGTGTCCTCCCCCAACAGGACGGGTAGCCTATCCTCATCAGAGAGGTCTTTGAAACCTTGAATAATAGTTTCAAATTTGGGGAAATGACACTCTCTAATTGTTTTATATTTTTGACATTTTGTCAGGAAATGCAGCTCCGTCTCAGGTTCTGCTGTTGTGCAGTGGTTGCACAGCCTCTCCTCTACACAGTCTCTCTCTCTCCATCTCACTGTCTCTCTCTCTCCATCTCACTGTCTCTCTCCATCTCACTGTCTCTCTCTCTCCATCTCACTGTGTCTCTCTCTCTCCATCTCACTGTCTGTCTCTCTCTCCATCTCACTGTCTGTCTCTCTCTCCATCTCACTGTCTGTCTCTCTCTCCATCTCACTGTCTGTCTCTCTCTCCAACTCACTGTCTGTCTCTCTCTCCATCTCACTGTCTCTCTCTCTCCATCTCACTGTCTCTCTCTCTCCATCTCACTGTCTCTCTCTCTCCATCTCACTGTCTCTCTCTCTCCATCTCACTGTCCCTCTCTCTCTCTCCATCTCACTGTCCCTCTCTCTCTCTCCATCTCACTGTCTCTCTCTCTCCATCTCACTGTGTCTCTCTCTCCATCTCACTGTCTCTCTCTCTCTCTCCATCTCACTGTCTCTCTCTCTCTCTCCATCTCACTGTCTCTCTCTCTCTCTCCATCTCACTGTCTCTCTCTCTCTCTCTCTCTCCATCTCACTGTCTCTCTCCATCTCACTGTCTCTCTCTCTCCATCTCACTGTCTCTCTCTCTCCATCTCACTGTCTCTCTCTCTCCATATCACTGTCTCTCTCTCCATCTCTCTCTCTCTCCATCTCACTGTCTCTCTCCATCTCACTGTCTCTCTCTCTCTCCATCTCACTGTCTCTCTCTCTCTCCATCTCACTGTCTCTCTCTCTCCATCTCACTGTCTCTCTCTCTCCATCTCACTGTCTCTCTCTCTCTCTCCATCTCACTGTCTCTCTCTCTCTCCATCTCTCTCTCTCCATCTCTCTCTCTCTCCATCTAACTCTCTCTCCATCTAACTCTCTCTCCATCTCTCTCTCCATCTCACTCTCTCTCTCTCTCTCTCCATCTCTCTCTCTCCATCTCACTGTCTCTCTCTCCATCTCACTGTCTCTCTCCATCTCTCTCTCTCTCCATCTCACTGTCTCTCTCCATCTCACTGTCTCTCTCTCTCCATCTCACTGTCTCTCTCCATCTCACTCTCTCTCTCCATCTCACTGTCTCTCTCTCTCCATCTCACTGTCTTTCTCTCTCTCTCTCCATCTCACTGTCTCTCTCTCTCCATCTCACTGTCTCTCTCTCCATCTCACTGTCTCTCTCTCCATCTCACTGTCTCTCTCTCCATCTCACTGTCTCTCTCTCCATCTCACTGTCTCTCTCTCCATCTCACTGTCCCTCTCTCTCTCTCCATCTCACTGTCTCTCTCTCTCCATCTCACTGTCTCTCTCTCTCTCTCCATCACACTGTGTCTCTCTCTCCATCTCACTGTCTCTCTCTCTCTCTCCATCTCACTGTCTCTCTCTCTCTCTCTCCATCTCACTGTCTCTCTCTCTCTCTCCATCTCACTGTCTCTCTCTCTCTCTCCATCTCACTGTCTCTCTCTCTCTCCATCTCACTGTCTCTCTCTCTCTCTCCATCTCACTGTCTCTCTCTCTCTCTCCATCTCACTGTCTCTCTCTCTCTCTCCATCTCACTGTCTCTCTCTCTCTCTCCATCTCACTGTCTCTCTCTCTCATCTCACTGTCTCTCTCTCTCTCTCCATCTCTCCATCTCTCTCTCTCTCTCCGTCTCACTGTCTCTTTCTCCATCTCTCTCTCTCTCTCTCCATCTCACTGTCTCTCTCTCCATCTCTCTCTCTCTCCATCGCACTGTCTCTCTCCATCTCTCTCTCTCTCTCTCCATCTCACTGTCTCTCTCTCCATCTCTCTCTCTCTCCATCTCACTGTCTCTCTCCATCTCTCTCTCTCTCCATCTCACTGTCTCTCTCCATCTCACTGTCTCTCCATCTCACTGTCTCTCTCTCTCTCCATCTCACTGTCTCTCTCTCTCTCCATCTCACTGTCTCTCTCTCTCCATCTCACTGTCTCTCTCTCTCCATCTCTCTCTCTCTCTCTCTCTCCATCTCACTGTCTCTCTCCATCTCACTGTCTCTCTCCATCTCACTGTCTCTCCATCTCACTGTCTCTCTCCATCTCACTGTCTCTCTTCATCTCACTCTCTCTCTCTCCATCTCACTGTCTCTCTCCATCTCACTCTCTCTCTCCATCTCACTCTCTCTCTCCATCTCACTCTCTCTCTCCATCTCACTGTCCCTCTCTCTCCATCTCACTGTCTCTCTCCATCTCACTGTCTCTCTCTCTCCATCTCACTGTGTCTCTCTCTCTCCATCTCACTGTCTCTCTCTCCATCTCACTGTCCCTCTCTCTCTCCATCTCACTGTCCCTCTCTCTCTCCATCTCACTGTCTCTCTCTCTCCATCTCACTGTCTCTCTCTCTCCATCACACTGTGTCTCTCTCTCCATCTCACTGTCTCTCTCTCTCCATCTCACTGTCTCTCTCTCTCCATCTCACTGTCTCTCTCCATCTCACTGTGTCTCTCTCTCCATCTCACTGTGTCTCTCTCTCTCTCAATCTCTCTCTCTCTCTCTCCATCTCACTGTCTCTCTCTCCATCTCACTGTCTCTCTCTCTCCATCTCACTGTCTCTCTCTCTCCATCTCACTGTCTCTCTCTCTCCATCTCACTGTCTCTCTCTCTCCATCTCACTGTCTCTCTCTCTCCATCTCACTGTCTCTCTCTCTCCATCTCACTGTCTCTCTCTCTCCATCTCACTGTCTCTCTCTCTCTCTCTCCATCTCACTGTCTCTCTCTCTCCATCACACTGTCTCTCTCTCTCCATCACACTGTCTCTCTCTCTCCATCACATTGTCTCTCTCTCTCCATCACACTGTCTCTCTCTCTCGCCATCTCACTGTCTCTCTCTCGCCATCTCACTGTCTCTCTCTCGCCATCTCACTGTCTCTCTCTCTCCATCTCACTGTCTCTCTCTCGCCATCTCACTGTCTCTCTCTCGCCATCTCACTGTCTCTCTCTCGCCATCTCACTGTCTCTCTCTCGCCATCTCACTGTCTCTCTCTCGCCATCTCACTGTCTCTCTCTCGCCATCTCACTGTCTCTCTCTCGCCATCTCACTGTCTCTCTCTCGCCATCTCACTGTCTCTCTCTCTCCATCTCACTGTCTCTCTCTCTCCATCTCACTGTCTCTCTCTCGCCATCTCACTGTCTCTCTCTCTCCATCTCACTGTCTCTCTCTCTCCATCTCACTGTCTCTCCATCTCACTGTCTCTCTCTCTCCATCACACTGTGTCTCTCTCCATCTCACTGTCTCTCTCTCTCCATCACACTGTGTCTCTCTCTCCATCTCACTGTCTCTCTCTCTCCATCTCACTGTCTCTCTCTCTCCATCTCACTGTCTCTCTCCATCTCACTGTGTCTCTCTCTCCATCTCACTGTGTCTCTCTCTCTCTCAATCTCTCTCTCTCCATCTCACTGTCTCTCTCTCTCCATCTCACTGTCTCTCTCTCTCCATCTCACTGTCTCTCTCTCTCCATCTCACTGTCTCTCTCTCTCCATCTCACTGTCTCTCTCTCTCCATCTCACTGTCTCTCTCTCTCTCTCCATCTCACTGTCTCTCTCTCTCTCTCCATCACACTGGCTCTCTCTCTCCATCACACTGTCTCTCTCTCTCCATCACACTGTCTCTCTCTCTCCATCACACTGTCTCTCTCTCTCGCCATCTCACTGTCTCTCTCTCGCCATCTCACTGTCTCTCTCTCGCCATCTCACTGTCTCTCTCTCGCCATCTCACTGTCTCTCTCTCGCCATCTCACTGTCTCTCTCTCGCCATCTCACTGTCTCTCTCTCTCCATCACACTGTCTCTCTCTCTCGCCATCTCACTGTCTCTCTCTCCATCTCACTGTCTCTCTCTCGCCATCTCACTGTCTCTCTCTCGCCATCTCACTGTCTCTCTCTCGCCATCACACTGTCTCTCTCTCTCGCCATCTCACTGTCTCTCTCTCCATCACACTGTCTCTCTCTCTCGCCATCTCACTGTCTCTCTCTCGCCATCTCACTGTCTCTCTCTCGCCATCTCACTGTCTCTCTCTCGCCATCTCACTGTCTCTCTCTCGCCATCTCTCTCTCCATCTCACTGTCTCTCTCTCTCCATCTCACTGTCTCTCTCTCGCCATCTCACTGTCTCTCTCTCGCCATCTCACTGTCTCTCTCTCTCCATCTCACTGTCTCTCTCTCGCCATCTCACTGTCTCTCTCTCTCCATCTCACTGTCTCTCTCTCTCCATCTCACTGTCTCTCTCTCTCCATCTCACTGTCTCTCTCTCGCCATCTCACTGTCTCTCTCTCGCCATCTCTCTCTCCATCTCACTGTCTCTCTCTCTCTCCATCTCACTGTCTCTCTCTCGCCATCTCACTGTCTCTCTCTCGCCATCTCACTGTCTCTCTCTCGCCATCTCTCTCTCCATCTCACTGTCTCTCTCTCTCCATCTCACTGTCTCTCTCTCTCTCCATCTCACTGTCTGTCTCTCTCTCCATCTCACTGTCTGTCTCTCTCTCCATCTCACTGTCTGTCTCTCTCTCCATCTCACTGTCTGTCTCTCTCGCCATCTCACTGTCTCTCTCTCGCCATCTCTCTCTCCATCTCACTGTCTCTCCATCTCACTGTCTCTCTCTCTCCATCTCAATGTCTCTCTCTCTCCATCACACTGTGTCTCTCTCTCTCCATCTCACTATCTCTCTCTCTCCATCACACTGTGTCTCTCTCTCTCCATCTCACTGTCTGTCTCTCTCTCCATCACACTGTGTCTCTCTCTCTCCATCTCACTGTCTCTCTCTCTCCATCTCACTATCTCTCTCTCTCCATCACACTGTGTCTCTCTCTCTCCATCTCACTGTCTGTCTCTCTCTCCATCTCACTGTCTGTCTCTCTCTCCATCTCACTGTCTGTCTCTCTTCTCTCTGTTTCTACTCTACACATAACATATTGTAGCCAGTTGCAGGCCTCTATTCCATGTCAGTGTGCAGTGTGTGTTTCAGTGTTTGAGGTTTTCCTGCAGCAGTTAATATCCTGGACTCTCCTGTCTTTTAGTCTGCTATACCGTCACAGGCTAAATGAAACACAAACCCTAACAAGCACACACACACGTAGCCTATATGCTATTGAAAAATCAGTAGACCCCCCCCCCAGTCCTTTAGGCAGCAGAACGGGCCCTAAAGAGTCAAGCTCTCCTGGGTACAATACCTCACAAGACCTCCGTTTCCCTCTCACACGTCACACCATGTGTAGAGCAACACATGTACATAGACCACACACAATGGAGATGATCTGATATGAGCTCTTTATATCGCTGCTGATGTCTTCACACACACCTACACGAGGCAGATACTTGACACTCGCTCGCTCTCCCTTTCTCCTCTCCCTCCCTCCATCCCTCGCTCTCCCTTTCTCTTCTCCCTCGCTCGGTCTCCCTTTCCACTCTCCCTTTCTCTTCTCCCTCGCTCGGTCTCCCTTTCTCCTCTCCCTCGCTCGGTCTCCCTTTCTCCTCTCCCTCGCCTCTCCCTTTCTCTTCTCCCTGGCCCGGTCTCCCTTTCTCTTCTCCCTCGCCCGGTCTCCCTTTCTCCTCTCCCTCGCCTCTCCCTTTCTCTTCTCCCTCGCTCGGTCTCCCTTGCTCCTCTCCCTCGCCTCTCCCTTCCTCCTCTCCCTTTCTCCTCTCCCTCGCCTCTCCCTTTCTCTTCTCCCTCGCCCGGTCTCCCTTTCTCCTCTCCCTCGCCTCTCCCTTTCTCTTCTCCCTCGCCTGGTCTCCCTTTCTCCTCTCCCTCGCCTCTCCCTTTCTCTTCTCCCTCGCCCGGTCTCCCTTTCTCCTCTCCCTCGCTCGGTCTCCCTTTCTCCTCTCCCTCGCTCGGTCTCCCTTTCTCTTCTCCCTCGCTCGGTCTCCCTTTCTCCTCTCCCTCGCTCGGTCTCCCTTTCTCTTCTCCCTCGCTCGGTCTCCCTTTCTCCTCTCCCTCGCTCGGTCTCCCTTTCTCCTCTCCCTCGCTCTGTCTCCCTTTCTCCTCTCCCTCGCTCGGTCTCCCTTTCTCCTCTCCCTCGCTCTCCCTTTCTCTTCTCCCTCGGTCTCCCTTTCTCCTCTCCCTCGCTCGGGCTCCCTTTCTCCTCTCCCTCGTTCGGGCTCCCTTTCTCCTCTCCCTCGCTCGGGCTCCCTTTCTCCTCTCCCTCGTTCGGGCTCCCTTTCTCCTCTCCCTCGCTCGGTCTCCCTTTCTCCTCTCCCTCGCCTCTCCCTTTCTCTGGCGCTCCCTCTCTCGCTCTCTCCTTCTCAGCATTATCATTGAGGACCATGGGTAAATACACCCTAAAGACAGACACCTTCCTATTGATGCGTTCATGACATGTCATGGATGTTACTGAACTGATAGACAGACATATTACTCAGAGATGAGAGCAAATATACACATCTACAATTCCAATTGGACCTGAAAAAGACAAAAGGAACCACACTGGCAAACCAACATCCCCCAAACACCACTCACTGCACCTCTACTCTACCAACATCCCCCAACCACAACCCACTGCACCTCTACTCTACCAACATCCCCCAAACACCACCCACTGCACCTCTACTCTACCAACATCCCCCAAACACAACCCACTGCACCTCTACCAACATCCCCCAAACACAACCCACTGTCCCTCTACTCTACCAACATCCCCCAACCACCACCCACTGCACCTCTACTCTACTAACATCCCCCAAACACAACCCACTGCACCTCTACTCTACTAACATCCCCCAAACACAACCCACTGCACCTCTACTCTACCAACATCCCCCAAACACAACCCACTGCACCTCTACTCTACCAACATCCCCCAAACACCACCCACTGCACCTCTACTCTACCAACATCCCCCAAACACAACCCACTGCACCTCTACTCTACCAACATCCCCCAAACACAACCCACTGCACCTCTACTCTACCAACATCCCCCAAACACAACCCACTGCACCTCTACTCTACCAACATCCCCCAAACACCACCCACTGCACCTCTACTCTACCAACATCCCCCAAACACAACCCACTGCACCTCTACTCTACCAACATCCCCCAAACACAACCCACTGCACCTCTACTCTACCAACATCCCCCAAACACAACCCACTGTCCCTCTACTCTACCAACATCCCCCAAACACAACCCACTGCACCTCTACTCTACCAGCATCCCCCAAACACAACCCACTGCACCTCTACTCTACTAACATCCCCCAAACACAACCCACTGCACCTCTACTCTACTAACATCCCCCAAACACAACCCACTGCACCTCTACTCTACCAGGCATGCCCATCTCCCCTCTCCCTCCCATCCATCCCTCCTGCCCAACTCCCCTCTCCCATCCATCCCTCCTGCCCAACTCCTCTCCCATCCATCCCTCCTGCCCACCTCCCCTCTCCCATCCCTCCTGCGGACCTCCTCTCCCATCCATCCCTCCTGCCCACCTCCCCTCTCCCATCCATCCATCCATCCCTCCTGCCCAACTCCTCTCCCATCCATCCCTCCTGCCCACCTCCTCTCCCATCCATCCCTCCTGCCCACCTCCCCTCTCCCATCCCTCCTGCCCACCTCCCCTCTTCCATCCCTCCTGCCCACCTCCCCTCTCCCATCCATCCCTCCTGCCCACCTCCCCTCTCCCATCCATCCCTCCTGCCCACCTCCCCTCTCCCATCCCTCCTGCCCACCTCCTCTCCATCCATCCCTCCTGCCCACCTCCCCTCTCCCATCCATCACTCCTGCCCACCTCCCCTCTCCCATCCATCCCTCCTGCCCACCTCCCCTCTCCCATCCCTCCTGCCCACCTCCTCTCCATCCATCCCTCCTGCCCACCTCCCCTCTCCCATCCATCACTCCTGCCCACCTCCCCTCTCCCATCCATCCCTCCTGCCCACCTCCCCTCTTCCATCCCTCCTGCCCACCTCCCCTCTCCCATCCCTCCTGCCCACCTCCCCTCCCCTCTCCATCCATCCCTCCTGCCCACCTCCCCTCTCCCATCCCTCCTGCCCACCTCCCCTCCCCTCTCCATCCATCCCTCCTGCCCACCTCCCCTCTCCCATCCCTCCTGCCCACCTCCCCTCCCCTCTCCATCCATCCCTCCTGCCCACCTCCCCTCTCCCATCCATCCCTCCTGCCCACCTCCCCTCTCCATCCATCCCTCCTGCCCTTCCCCGTCTCACAGGAACGATTAGAAAAAGGCATTCGTCAAGCGACGCAGCCACTTGACATTTGTGTTGACATTTGAGCCTGGTTGAATGTTCCCTGTCTGGAAATACTAGTGCATCATGTCATCCCCCTGAAGAATACGAGAGCCTCAGAAAGCCCCTCTCCATCCTTATCATCTTCCAGATTAGGCCCTCACCATTATACTGAGCTAATAGTGCATGTAGATAGTTTAAGAATGAATTTTCCAAATGCATCAAACACTTAAGAAGGGGATTTGGTATGGAACGTCGTCGTACAGGGGCCCTCTCGGAAGGGAAATACTTAAGAATATGTAAATGATTGTGAGGGAGAATAATAATAAGGGTTTAGTGGAGGAGTCGGAGGAGAACAATACAAATGGTGGTGTTGTCCCCGGATGGAGCTTGTCAATCAGGAAGAGAGAGAGATTAGGGGGTCTGAGACGGTGAAAGACACACACAGGTGTGCACACGCAAACACACAAGCATGCACACACACACACACAATTAGGGGGTCAGAGAGGTTGATGTGACTGTGTAAAATGAAAGGGGAGGACAATAAAGTATTTTAATTTATTACAGGCAGATATTACAACAATCAATCAATACACTGGTACTCATTGGAGCTGCTGGAATGACTAAATACCTGAGTAGTGTCTGGAGGGGGGGGGGGGGGGGCAGAGAGAGAGACAGAGAGACAGAGAGATGGAGAGAGCGAGACAGAGAGAGAGACGGAGAGACAGAGAGAGAGCGAGAGAGACAGAGAGCGAGAGACAGAGAGCGAGAGACAGAGAGCGAGAGACAGAGAGCGAGAGACAGAGAAAATAATGTTTACTTTTTATTGTCTATTTCACTTTTGTTTATTATCTATTTAACTTGCTTTGGCGATGTAAACATATGTTTCCCATGCCAATAAAGCCCTTCAATTGAAATTTAAATGAGAGAGTGGAGGCAGCGAGAGAGAGAGATAGAGGAGAGGGATAGCGGGAGAGGGGGAGATAGAGAAAGAGAGAGGGGAGAGAGCAAGAGAGAGGGGGGAGAAAGAGATAGAGGAGAAGAGAGATAGCGGGAGAGTGCGAAAGAGAGCGAGAGGAGAGAGATAGCGGGAGAGTGCGAAAGAGAGCGAGAGGAGAGAGATAGTGGGAGAGTGCGAAAGAGAGCGAGAGGAGAGAGATAGTGGGAGAGTGCGAAAGAGAGCGAGAGGAGAGAGATAGCGGGAGAGTGCGAAAGAGAGCGAGAGGAGAGAGATAGCGGGAGAGTGCGAAAGAGAGAGAGAGGAGAGAGATAGCGGGAGAGTGCGAAAGAGAGCGAGAGGAGAGAGATAGTGGGAGAGTGCGAAAGAGAGCGAGAGGAGAGAGATAGTGGGAGAGTGCGAAAGAGAGCGAGAGGAGAGAGATAGTGGGAGAGTGCGAAAGAGAGAGAGAGAGAGAAGGGTGGCTGTATGCTTCCCCCTAGCTGTTAATGTGTTACTGCAGCTTCCCACTAAACTACCTCAGACAGACCATGTTGCTTGATGTGAGAGGGAGGGAAGTAGAGAGAGGAGGACGGGGTCATTTAGGGTAGTGTGTAGTGTCTGTCAAGGTAGTGTGTAGCGTCTGTTAGGGTAGTGTGTAGCGTCTGTTAGGGTAGTGTGTAGCGTCTGTTAGGGTAGTGTATAGTGTCTGTTAGGGTGGTGTCTGTTAGGGTAGTGTGTAGTGTCTGTTAGGGTAGTGTGTAGTGTCTGTTAGGGTGGTGTCTGTTAGGGTAGTGTGTAGTGTATGTTAGAGTAGTGTGTAGTGTCTGTTAGGGTAGTGTGTAGCGTCTGTTAGGATAGTAGTGTGTAGTGTCTGTTAGGGTAGTGTGTAGTGTCTGTTAGGGTAGTGTATAGTGTCTGTTAGGGTGGTGTCTGTTAGGGTAGTGTGTAGTGTCTGTTAGGGTAGTGTGTGGTGTCTGTTAGGGTAGTGTGTAGCGTCTGTTAGGGTAGTGTATAGTGTCTGTTAGGGTGGTGTCTGTTAGGGTAGTGTGTAGTGTATGTTAGGGTAGTGTGTAGCGTCTGTTAGGGTAGTGTATAGTGTCTGTTAGGGTGGTGTCTGTTAGGGTAGTGTGTAGTGTATGTTAGGGTAGTGTGTAGTGTCTGTTAGGGTAGTGTCTGTTAGAGTAGTGTGTAGTGTCTGTTAGGGTAGTGTCTGTTAGGGTAGTGTATAGTGTCTGTTAGGGTGGTGTCTGTTAGGGTAGTGTGTAGCGTCTGTTAGGGTAGTGTGTAGTGTCTGTTAGGGTAGTGTATAGTGTCTGTTAGGGTGGTGTCTGTTAGGGTAGTGTGTAGTGTATGTTAGGGTAGTGTGTAGTGTCTGTTAGGGTAGTGTCTGTTAGAGTAGTGTGTAGTGTCTGTTAGGGTGGTGTCTGTTAGGGTAGTGTGTGGTGTCTGTTAGGGTAGTGTGTAGTGTCTGTTAGGGTAGTGTGTAGTGTCTGTTAGGGTAGTGTGCAGTGTCTGTTAGGGTAGTGTGTAGTGTCTGTTAGGGTAGTGTGTAGCGTCTGTTAGGGTAGTGTGTAGTGTCTGTTAGGGTAGTGTCTGTTAGGGTAGTGTGTAGTGTCTGTTAGGGTAGTGTGTAGTGTCTGTTAGGGTAGTGTGTAGTGTCTGTTAGGGTAGTGTGCAGCGTCTGTTAGGGTAGTGTGTAGCGTCTGTTAGGGTAGTGTGTAGTGTCTGTTAGGGTAGTGTGTAGCGTCTGTTAGGGTAGTGTGTAGTGTCTGTTAGGGTAGTGTCTGTTAGGGTAGTGTGTAGTGTCTGTTAGGGTAGTGTGTAGTGTCTGTTAGGGTAGTGTGTAGTGTCTGTTAGGGTAGTGTGCAGCGTCTGTTAGGGTAGTGTGTAGCGTCTGTTAGGGTAGTGTGTGGTGTCTGTTAGGGTAGTGTGTGGTGTCTGTTAGGGTAGTGTGTAGTGTCTGTTAGGGTAGTGTGTAGTGTATGTTAGGGTAGTGTGTAGTGTCTGTTAGGGTAGTTTCTGTTAGAGTAGTGTGTAGTGTCTGTTAGGGTAGTGTCTGTTAGGGTAGTGTGTAGTGTCTGTTAGGGTAGTGTCTGTTAGGGTAGTGTCTGTTAGGGTAGTGTGTAGTGTCTGTTAGGGTAGTGTCTGTTAGGGTAGTGTGTAGTGTCTGTTAGGGTAGTGTCTGTTAGGGTAGTGTGTAGTGTCTGTTAGGGTAGTGTCTGTTAGGGTAGTGTGTAGTGTCTGTTAGGGTAGTGTGTAGTGTCTGTTAGGGTAGTGTGTAGTGTCTGTTAGGGTAGTGTGTAGTGTCTGTTAGGGTAGTGTCTGTTAGGGTAGTGTGTAGTGTCTGTTAGGGTAGTGTCTGTTAGGGTAGTGTGTAGTGTCTGTTAGGGTAGTGTGTAGTGTCTGTTAGGGTAGTGTGTAGTGTCTGTTAGGGTAGTGTGTAGCGTCTGTTAGGGTAGTGTGTAGCGTCTGTTAGGGTAGTGTGTGGTGTCTGTTAGGGTAGTGTGTAGTGTCTGTTAGGGTAGTGTGTAGTGTCTGTTAGGGTAGTGTGTGGTGTCTGTTAGGGTAGTGTGTAGTGTCTGTTAGGGTAGTGTCTGTTAGGGTAGTGTGTAGTGTCTGTTAGGGTAGTGTCTGTTAGGGTAGTGTGTAGTGTCTGTTAGGGTAGTGTCTGTTAGGGTAGTGTGTGGTGTCTGTTAGGGTAGTGTGTAGTGTCTGTTAGGGTAGTGTGTAGTGTCTGTTAGGGTAGTGTGTAGTGTCTGTTAGGGTAGTGTGTGGTGTCTGTTAGGGTAGTGTGTAGTG
The DNA here is from genome assembly GCF_029448725.1 of Salvelinus fontinalis. Taxonomy (NCBI): domain Eukaryota; kingdom Metazoa; phylum Chordata; class Actinopteri; order Salmoniformes; family Salmonidae; genus Salvelinus; species Salvelinus fontinalis. Next base: position 97,846,696 of record NC_074665.1, read on the forward strand.
TCTGTTAGGGTAGTGTGTAGTGTCTGTTAGGGTAGTGTGTAGTGTCTGTTAGGGTAGTGTGTGGTGTCTGTTAGGGTAGTGTGTGGTGTCTGTTAGGGTAGTGTGTAGTGTCTGTTAGGGTAGTGTCTGTTAGGGTAGTGTGTAGTGTCTGTTAGGGTAGTGTGTAGTGTCTGTTAGGGTAGTGTGTAGTGTCTGTTAGGGTAGTGTGTAGTGTATGTTAGGGTAGTGTGTAGCGTCTGTTAGGGTAGTGTCCGTTAGGGTAGTGTGTAGTGTCTGTTAGGGTAGTGTCTGTTAGGGTAGTGTATAGTGTCTGTTAGGGTGGTGTCTGTTAGGGTAGTGTGTAGTGTCTGTTAGGGTGGTGTCTGTTAGGGTAGTGTGTAGTGTCTGTCAGGGTAGTGTGTAGTGTCTGTTAGGGTAGTGTCTGTTAGGGTAGTGTGTAGTGTCTGTTAGGGTAGTGTGTGGTGTCTGTTAGGGTAGTGTGTAGTGTCTGTTAGGGTAGTGTGTAGTGTCTGTTAGGGTGGTGTCTGTTAGGGTAGTGTGTAGCGTCTGTTAGGGTAGTGTCTGTTAGGGTAGTGTGTAGTGTCTGTTAGGGTAGTGTGTGGTGTCTGTTAGGGTAGTGTGTAGTGTCTGTTAGGGTAGTGTGCAGTGTCTGTTAGGGTAGTGTGTGGTGTCTGTTAGGGTAGTGTGTAGTGTCTGTTAGGGTAGTGTGTGGTGTCTGTTAGGGTAGTGTGTAGTGTCTGTTAGGGTAGTGTGCAGTGTCTGTTAGGGTAGTGTGTGGTGTCTGTTAGGGTAGTGTGTAGTGTCTGTTAGGGTAGTGTGTAGTGTCTGTTAGGGTGGTGTCTGTTAGGGTAGTGTGTAGCGTCTGTTAGGGTAGTGTCTGTTAGGGTAGTGTGTGGTGTCTGTTAGGGTAGTGTGTGGTGTCTGTTAGGGTAGTGTGTGGTGTCTGTTAGGGTAGTGTGTAGTGTCTGTTAGGGTAGTGTGTGGTGTCTGTTAGGGTAGTGTGTGGTGTCTGTTAGGGTAGTGTGTGGTGTCTGTTAGGGTAGTGTGTAGTGTCTGTTAGGGTAGTGTGTGGTGTCTGTTAGGGTAGTGTGTAGTGTCTGTTAGGGTAGTGTGTAGCGTCTGTTAGGGTAGTGTGTAGCGTCTGTTAGGGTAGTGTGTAGCGTCTGTTAGGGTAGTGTGTAGCGTCTGTTAGGGTAGTGTGTGGTGTCTGTTAGGGTAGTGTGTAGTGTCTGTTAGGGTAGTGTGTGGTGTCTGTTAGGGTAGTGTGTAGTGTCTGTTAGGGTAGTGTGTAGCGTCTGTTAGGGTAGTGTGTAGCGTCTGTTAGGGTGGTGTCTGTTAGGGTAGTGTGTAGTGTATGTTAGGGTAGTGTGTAGTGTCTGTTAGGGTAGTGTGTGGTGTCTGTTAGGGTAGTGTGTAGCGTCTGTTAGGGTAGTGTGTAGCGTCTGTTAGGGTAGTGTGTAGCGTCTGTTAGGGTGGTGTGTAGCGTCTGTCAGGGTAGTGTGTAGCGTCTGTCAGGGTAGTGTGTAGCGTCTGTCAGGGTAGTGTGTAGCGTCTGTCAGGGTAGTGTGTAGTGTCTGTCAGGGTAGTGTGTAGCGTCTGTCAGGGTAGTGTGTAGCGTCTGTCAGGGTAGTGTGTAGTGTCTGTCAGGGTAGTGTGTAGCGTCTGTCAGGGTAGTGTGTAGCGTCTGTTAGGGTAGTGTGTGGTGTCTGTCAGGGTAGTGTGTAGCGTCTGTTAGGGTAGTGTGTAGCTTCTGTGAGGGTAGTGTGTAGTGTCTGTTAGGGTAGTGTGTGGTGTCTGTTAGGGTAGTGTGTAGTGTCTGTTAGGGTAGTGTGTAGTGTCTGTTAGGGTAGTGTGTAGTGTCTGTTAGGGTAGTGTGTAGTGTCTGTTAGGGTAGTGTGTAGTGTCTGTTAGGGTAGTGTGTAGTGTCTGTTATAGGGTAGTGGGGCCCATAGGGTAGGTTCCCTAATACCAGCCAGCTGTCCCAGTATCGATCCACAGCTGGTCCCCTAGTGGGGGGGCAGGGGTCAGGGCAGAGGGGGGGGCGGGGGCCCGCGGTACACCCCTCCCAAAACACCAATGGGACAGGAAAAGAGGAGAGGGAGGTAGAGGGGGAGAGGATGTATTCTTCTTGTAGTCACCAAGGAATAGATTCATTAGGATAAGTGCTGAAGGAGCATGGTGTGTGTGTGTGTGTGTGTGTGTGTGTGTGTGTGTGTGTGTGTGTGTGTGTGTGTGTGTGTGTGTGTGTGTGTGTGTGTGTGTGTGTGTGTGTGTGTGTGTGTGTGTGTGTGTGTGTGTGTGTGTGTGTGTGTGTGTGTGTGTGTGTCCACGTTGCTTCCTTAACAATCAACTAATGGGCTTTTAACACAGGCTCAAAGTCAATTGGTTTGTAATCACAACAAAAGTGCAGGTCAATATTCCTTATTGATCAAGACTGCCTCCAATGTGTTCTGATGTTCCATCAACAACCGAAAGAGACAGAAAATGGGATGAGTAAATAAGTGTCGGTGTGTGTGTGTCTATGTTTACAGAGTGTGTTTGTATCTGGTGTCAGGAATTGAGAAGGAGGAGTTAACCGATATCCTAAACTATTCTTCTCCACTGTTGTCATGCGTTCTCTCTTCCTTTAATCTCTGTCTCTCTCTCTCTCTCTCTCTCTCTCTCTCTCTCTCTCTCTCTCTCTCTCTGTCTCTCTCTCTCTCTCTCTGTCTCTCTCTCTGTCTCTCGTCATCCACTCTCTCTCTCGTCATCCACTCTCTCTCTCGTCATCCACTCTCTCTCTCGTCATCCACTCTCTCTCTCGTCATCCACTCTCTCTCGCGTCATCCACTCTCTCTCGCGTCATCCACTCTCTCTCTCGTCATCCACTCTCTCTCTCGTCATCCACTCTCTCTCTCGTCATCCACTCTCTCTCTCGTCATCCACTCTCTCTCGTCATCCACTCTCTCTCGTCATCCACTCTCTCTCGTCATCCACTCTCTCACTCTCTCGTCATCCACTCTCTCACTCTCTCTGGAGGCCTTGTTCTGGCTGTGATTCACCCCCTGCCCCTCCCTCACTCTGTGAGAGGAGTGTTTCACCACCTCTGACCCTCCCTCACTCTGTGAGAGGAGGGATTCACCACCCCTGACCCTCCCTCACTCTGAGAGGAGAGATCCACCACCCCTGACCCTCCCTCACTCTGAGAGGAGAGATTCACCACCCCTGACCCTCCCTCACTCTGAGAGGAGATTCACCACCCCTGACGCTCCCTCACTCTGAGAGGAGATTCACCACCCCTGACCCTCCCTCACTCTGAGAGGAGATTCACCACCCCTGACGCTCCCTCACTCTGTGAGGAGAGATTCACCACCCCTGACCCTCCCTCACTCTGTGAGGAGAGATTCACCACCCCTGACCCTCCCTCACTCTGACAGGAGAGATTCACCACCCCTGACGCTCCCTCACTCTGAGAGGAGATTCACCACCCCTGACCCTCCCTCACTCTGAGAGGAGATTCACCACCCCTGACCCTCCCTCACTCTGAGAGGAGATTCACCACCCCTGACCCTCCCTCACTCTGAGAGGAGAGATTCACCACCCCTGACCCTCCCTCACTCTGAGAGGAGATTCACCACCCCTGACCTTCCCTCACTCTGAGAGGAGAGATTCACCACCCCTGACCCTCCCTCACTCTGAGAGGAGGGATTCACCACCCCTGACCCTCCCTCACTCTGTGAGGAGAGATTCACCACCCCTGACGCTCCCTCACTCTGAGAGGAGATTCACCACCCCTGACCCTCCCTCACTCTGTGAGGAGAGATTCACCACCCCTGACGCTCCCTCACTCTGAGAGGAGGGATTCACCACCCCTGACCCTCCCTCACTCTGAGAGGAGATTCACCACCCCTGACCCTCCCTCACTCTGAGAGGAGATTCACCACCCCTGACCCTCCCTCACTCTGTGAGGAGAGATTCACCACCCCTGACGCTCCCTCACTCTGAGAGGAGTGATTCACCACCCCTGACCCTCCCTCACTCTGAGAGGAGAGATTCACCACCCCTGACGCTCCCTCACTCTGAGAGGAGATTCACCACCCCTGACGCTCCCTCACTCTGAGAGGAGATTCACCACCCCTGACGCTCCCTCACTCTGAGAGGAGATTCACCACCCCTGACCCTCCCTCACTCTGAGGAGAGATTCACCACCCCTGACGCTCCCTCACTCTGAGAGGAGATTCACCACCCCTGACCCTCCCTCACTCTGAGAGGAGATTCACCACCCCTGACCCTCCCTCACTCTGAGAGGAGATTCACCACCCCTGACCCTCCCTCACTCTGAGAGGAGATTCACCACCCCTGACCCTCCCTCACTCTGAGAGGAGATTCACCACCCCTGACGCTCCCTCACTCTGAGAGGAGATTCACCACCCCTGACCCTCCCTCACTCTGAGAGGAGATTCACCACCCCTGACCCTCCCTCACTCTGTGGAGAGATTCACCACCCCTGACCCTCCCTCACTCTGTGAGGAGAGATTCACCACCCCTGACCCTCCCTCACTCTGAGAGGAGATTCACCACCCCTGACCCTCCCTCACTCTGAGAGGAGATTCACCACCCCTGACCCTCCCTCACTCTGAGAGGAGAGATTCACCACCCCTGACGCTCCCTCACTCTGACAGGAGATTCACCACCCCTGACCCTCCCTCACTCTGAGAGGAGAGATTCACCACCCCTGACGCTCCCTCACTCTGACAGGAGATTCACCACCCCTGACCCTCCCTCACTCTGACAGGAGATTCACCACCCCTGACCCTCCCTCACTCTGAGAGGAGATTCACCACCCCTGACCCTCCCTCACTCTGACAGGAGATTCACCACCCCTGACCCTCCCTCACTCTGACAGGAGATTCACCACCCCTGACCCTCCCTCACTCTGACAGGAGATTCACCACCCCTGACCCTCCCTCACTCTGAGAGGAGATTCACCACCCCTGACCCTCCCTCACTCTGACAGGAGATTCACCACCCCTGACCCTCCCTCACTCTGAGAGGAGATTCACCACCCCTGACCCTCCCTCACTCTGAGAGGAGATTCACCACCCCTGACCCTCCCTCACTCTGAGAGGAGGGATTCACCACCCCTGACCCTCCCTCACTCTGAGAGGAGATTCACCACCCCTGACCCTCCCTCACTCTGAGAGGAGAGATTCACCACCCCTGACCCTCCCTCACTCTGAGAGGAGATTCACCACCCCTGACCCTCCCTCACTCTGAGAGGAGATTCACCACCCCTGACCCTCCCTCACTCTGAGAGGAGATTCACCACCCCTGACCCTCCCTCACTCTGAGAGGAGGGATTCACCACCCCTGACCCTCCCTCACTCTGAGAGGAGATTCACCACCCCTGACCCTCCCTCACTCTGAGAGGAGAGATTCACCACCCCTGACGCTCCCTCACTCTGAGAGGAGATTCACCACCCCTGACCCTCCCTCACTCTGAGAGGAGATTCACCACCCCTGACCCTCCCTCACTCTGAGAGGAGATTCACCACCCCTGACCCTCCCTCACTCTGAGAGGAGATTCACCACCCCTGACCCTCCCTCACTCTGAGAGATTTGAACCAACAACCTCCTAAACAACGTCACAGGAAGAGGCCCAAGTCTGTGCTGTGGTCAGCTCATCTGCTGGACCAATCAGCTGTGAGACTGGTTGAATGCTGGAGAAAACATCAGAAACACCACGCACTAATATTACAAACATAATCTCTCTCTCCCTCCCCCTCTCCCCCCCCCTCGCCCCCTCCCTCTCTCCCCCTCCCTCTCTCCTTCCTCCTCTCCTCAGGCCGTATCAGAATACCCATACTAGCATACTACATACTTAAAACTGCACACTCATTTTGGTGTTGGGTCTAATATAATTCAATTGTCTTTTCTGACCCGTGTTTGACAACAGCTGATAATCGGATAAACTGACGCTCTTTAGCAAAATGAATGAACGGCAGGAGTCAACACAATCCCGCGTGACACACTCAGAGTACTATTTTCAAAATATCACATACTATAGAACATTCTTTTTTGGCTATTTAGTACGCTAGTAAAGGCATTCAGACACTGCCTCTATCTCTCCCCCTCCCTTCCTCCTCTCCGGGTCTTATCAGTGTGTCCAGGGCCCTCTCCTCTCCTCTGTTCTCTCTATCGCCCTAGCCAGCCCCTCAGACCCAGGAGCAACATCTTCAGAGAAGGGGCTAATGGGAAAATAAATTACTGTACCAAAAGACCTGCCACTGCACTATTCTACGAGAGAGAGAGAGAGCGAAAAAGCAAGAGAGAGAGAGAGCGAGAGAAAGAAAGAGAGAGAAAGAGAGAGAGCGAGAGAGAGACAGAGAGAGACAGAGAGAGACAGAGAGACAGAGAGACAGATAGAGAGAGACATTAAGTTTTGGAATCATTTAAATACGGTGAGCCTCATATCATGACCAAGCCCTGCAATGCCAAGAGTTGAGAAATCATAGAGGACACTCATCCAGCTGGTCCTGGGGCTGGGTTCACTAACCTGTTCTACTAACACACTGAAACCTCAGGACCCTCATCCAGCTGGTCCTGGGGCTGGGTTCACTAACCTGTTCTACTAACACACTGAAACCTCAGGACCCTCATCCAGCTGGTCCTGGGGCTGGGTTCACTAACCTGTTCTACTAACACACTGAAACCTCAGGACCCTCATCCAGCTGGTCCTGGGGCTGGGTTCACTAACCTGTTCTACTAACACACTGAAACCTCAGGACCCTCATCCAGCTGGTCCTGAGTTCACTAACCTGTTCTACTAACACAGTGAAACCTCAGGACCCTCATCCGGCTGGTCCTGGGGCTGGGTTCACTAACCTGTTCTACTAACACACTGAAACCTCAGGACCCTCATCCAGCTGGTCCTGAGTTCACTAACCTGTTCTACTAACACACTGAAACCTCAGGACCCTCATCCAGCTGGTCCTGGGGCTGGGTTCACTAACCTGTTCTACTAACACACTGAAACCGCAGGACCCTAATTCAGCTGGTCCTGAGTTCACTAACCTGTTCTACTAACACACTGAAACCTCAGGACCCTCATCCAGCTGGTCCTGGGTTCACTAACCTGTTCTACTAACACACTGAAACCTCAGGAAACTCATCCAGCTGGTCCTGGGGCTGAGTTCACTAACCTGTTCTACTAACACACTGAAACATCAGTACACCGTGGCAAACTGTTTAAACATGGTTACTGATCACAAACCTTGACAACGTACAGGCTCAGTGAGCTCAGCCTTGCCATTGAGAAGGGTAGACACAGGAAAACCTGGCTCCCTGTAGAGGAAAGACTATGAAACCACTGCACCACAGCAGAACCTGAGACGGAGCTGCATTTCCTGATAAAATGTAAAAAATATAAAACAATTAGTGTCATTTCTCCAAATTTGAAACTTGTATTCAAGGTTTCAAAGACCTCTCCGATGAGGATAGACTGCCCGTCCTGTTGGGGGAGGACGCAGAGAGCTGTGGGTTGGCAGCGCACTACATTGCTGCCTGCTATAAGATGAGGGACCGTGTCTGACAGACCAACCAACCTGCACATGTCCTCTATGACATTGTCATTGTCATTGTATGGTTATTTTTACCACTAATTACTGTTGTTACTGATTGTCCGGTTGACAAATGTATTATTATTATTATTATTACAATTATGTTAATTTTGTAAATTAATCAATTCATTTCCAAAGTACACTTTCGCAATATGTACATTGTTACATCATGCCAATAAAGAAATCAGAGAGAGAGATGGAGAGAGAATGAGAGGGTGAGAGAAATGGAGAGAAAATGAGAGGGTGAGAGAAATGAGAGGGTGACAGAGATGGAGAGAGAAATGAGAGGGTGACAGAGATGGAGAGAGAAATGAGAGGGTGACAGAGATGGAGAGAGAAATGAGAGGGCGAGAGAGATGAGAGATGGAGAGAGAAATGAGAGGGTGACAGAGATGGAGAGAGAAATGAGAGGGCGAGAGAGATGAGAGAGAAATGAGAGGGTGACAGAGATGGAGAGAGAAATGAGAGGGTGACAGAGATGGAGAGAGAAATGAGAGGGTGACAGATGGAGAGAGAAATGAGAGGGTGAGAGAGATGAGAGAGAAATGAGAGGGTGACAGAGATGGAGAGAGAAATGAGAGGGTGACAGATGGAGAGAGAAATGAGAGGGTGACAGAGATGGAGAGAGAAATGAGAGGGTGACAGAGATGGAGAGAGAAATGAGAGGGCGAGAGAGATGAGAGAGAAATGAGAGGGTGACAGAGATGGAGAGAGAAATGAGAGGGCGAGAGAGATGAGAGAGAAATGAGAGGGCGAGAGAGATGGAGAGAGAAATGAGAGGGCGAGAGAATGAAAAGGTGAGAGAGATGGAGAGAGAATGAGAGGGTGAGAGAGATGGAGAGAGAATGAGAGGGTGAGAGAGATGGAGAGAGAATGAGAGGGTGAGAGAGATGGAGAGAGAATGAGAGGGCGAGAGAGATGGAGAGAGAATGAAAAGGTGAGAGAGATGGAGAGAGAATGAGAGGGTGAGAGAGATGGAGAGAGAATGAGAGGGCGAGAGAGATGGAGAGAGAATGAAAAGGCGAGAGAGATGGAGAGAGAATGAGAGGGTGAGAGAGATGGAGAGAGAATGAGAGGGCGAGAGAGATGGAGAGAGAATGAAAAGGCGAGAGAGATGGAGAGAGAATGAGAGGGTGAGAGAGATGGAGAGAGAATGAGAGGGCGAGAGAGATGGAGAGAGAATGAAAAGGCGAGAGAGATGGCGAGAGAATGAAAAGGTGAGAGAGATGGAGAGAGAATGAGAGGGTGAGAGAGATGGAGAGAGAATGAGAAGGTGAGAGAGATGGAGAGAGAATGAGAGGGAGAGAGAGATGGAGAGAGAATGAGAGGGCGAGAGAGATGGAGAGAGAATGAGAGGGCGAGAGAGATGGAGAGAGAATGAGAAGGTGAGAGAGATGGAGAGAGAATGAGAAGGTGAGAGAGATGGAGAGAGAATGAGAGGGCGAGAGAGATGGAGAGAGAATGAGAGGGCGAGAGAGATGGAGAGAGAATGAGAGGGCGAGAGAGATGGAGAGAGAATGAGAGGGCGAGAGAGATGGAGAGAGAATGAGAGGGCGAGAGAGATGGAGAGAATGAGAAGGTGAGAGAGATGGAGAGAGAATGAGAAGGTGAGAGAGATGGAGAGAGAATGAGAAGGTGAGAGAGATGGAGAGAGAATGAGAAGGTGAGAGAGATGGAGAGAACGAGAGACAATGAGAGCGAGAGTGAGAGAGAGCAAGAGGAGCGAGAGGAGAGGCTAGACGAGGGGTCATTGATCCTGAGGACCTGGTTTAACCCAGACTAGTATTTGTAATAAGTGTAAATTGAGGGCAGTGCTGAGGTAATGGACCCTGGAAGAGACCTGCTGACGCTGCACAGTTCTGGAGAGACTGGAGACGGCAGACATGTGACTACAGGGAGCGGGTAAGAGGAGTGAGGTAGGGGGGTAAGAGGAGTGAGGTAGGTAGGGGGGTAAGAGGAGTGAGGTAGGGGGGTAAGAGGAGTGAGGTAGGTAGGGGAGTAAGAGGAGTGAGGTAGGTAGGGGGGTAAGAGGAGTGAGGTAGGTAGGGGGGTAAGAGGAGTGAGGTAGGGGGGTAAGGTAGGTAGGGGGGTAAGAGGAGTGAGGTAGGTAGGGGGGTAAGAGGAGTGAGGTAGGGGGGTAAGAGGAGTGAGGTAGGTAGGGGGGTAAGAGGAGTGAGGTAGGTAGGGGGGTAAGAGGAGTGAGGTAGGTAGGGGGGTAAGAGAAGTGAGGTAGGGGGGTAAGAGGAGTGAGGTAGGGGGAGTAAGAGGAGTGAGGTAGGGGGGGTAAGAGGAGTGAGGTAGGGGGGTAAGAGGAGTGAGGTAGGGGGGTAAGAGGATGTAGGTAGGGGGGTAAGAGGATGTAGGTAGGGGGGTAAGAGGATTTAGGTAGGGGGGTAAGAGGATTTAGGTAGGGGGTAAGAGGAGTGAGGTGGGGGGGTAAGAGGAGTGAGGTAGGGGGGTAAGAGGAGTGAGGTAGGGGGGATGAGGGAGTCAAGGGGATCGACCACCCAAGCTCCAACACCCAATGGATCTGACAGGTTGACATTGAGGAACACACAGAATACAAACCTCATTAGAAGATCCCTGATTTGAACACGTCACACACACACACACACACACCCGTTGATGAACAGACACTTGATTCAGCCTTTAAGTCTGTTTATTTCAGTGTTTATCTGTGGTTTAACATCTGCAGTATAATATCTGTGGTTTAACATCTATGGTATAATATCTGTGGTTTAACATCTGCAGTATAATATCTGTGGTTTAACATCTGCAGTATAATATCTGTGGTTTAACATCTACAGTATAATATCTGTGGTTTAACATCTGCAGTATAATATCTGTGGTTTAACATCTGCAGTATAATATCTGTGGTTTAACATCTGCAGTATAATATCTGTGGTTTAACATCTGCAGTATAATATCTGTGGTTTAACATCTGCAGTATAATATCTGTGGTTTAACATCTATGGTATAATATCTGTGGTTTAACATCTATGGTATAATATCTGTGGTTTAACATCTATGGTATAATATCTGTGGTTTAACATCTGCAGTATAATATCTGTGGTTTAACATCTACAGTATAATATCTGTGGTTTAACATCTGCAGTATAATATCTGTGGTTTAACATCTACAGTATAATATCTGTGGTTTAACATCTACAGTATAATATCTGTGGTTTAAGGTTTAACATCAGAAATGACAACGATGATATGAGTTTAATCCAGAACAAGCTGATTTACTAAAGGAGCTCTTCAAATGGCAGAGGACAAACAACTATGATATTAAGATTCTCAACTCTGGTCTGGTCTGGTCTGGTCTGGTCTGGTCTGGTCTGGTCTGGTCTGGTCTGGTCTGGTCTGTCTGTCTGTCTGTCTGTCTGTCTGTCTGTCTGTCTGTCTGTCTGTCTGTCTGTCTGTGTGTGTGTGTGTGTGTGTGTGTGTGTGTGTGTGTGTGTGTGTGTGTGTGTGTGTGTGTGTGTGTGTTTTAAAATGACAAAGAGTTTAGAGAGAGGCTACATGCCTCTGAAAAGGTGTCCAGAATAAACACTCCTAACCCCTCTCCTTCATAAGCTCTGTGTTGTGAGTCCTAACAGAGTTAGTGTGTTCAGGCAGCAGTGTAACTATCAGTGAGGAGCGTTAGACCCTATTCACTGTCAACTAGCGGAACCTTCCTTCGCTGGGACACACATCCACCCCCGACCCCACCCACATACTCAAAAAAAGCATCCCCGCCCCCCCAACCCATCTACACACACCCTGTGTCACAATCACACACAACTCACACACACACTCTGTGTGGTGGGTCAAGCTTGTGTGTAAACAGGGGGATTTGTGTGTTGGGGATGTTTAGCGTTTACGCCACAGAGTCTGTCTCCATCTTGGGCAGCCATCTTAAGACGCACCAGGCCAAAATAAATACCTGACTCCGAGATTACAACTAACCAACCGTTCTACAGAGAGCCAATCACTGCTCTCCTCTCACCTGAGCCACCTACCACCCCTCACCTGACAGTGAGGAGTGATAAAGAGGAGGATTATGAGGAGGAGGAGAGGGATAAGATCATACAGGTAAAGGACAGGTGAGTGTTGGCGCCACGTCAGGCACTAGGGGCGATGACATCAGAGATGTCTGTCTGAACCTTTTACTGCAGTGGGCTAAATCAGGGTCACACAGAGTGACTCCTGGTAGTCTGAAACACACAGGGTCACACAGAGTGACTCCTGGTAATCTGAAACATACAGAGTGACTCCTGGTAGTCTGAAACACACAGGGTCACACAGAGTGACTCCTGGTAGTCTGAAACACACAGGGTCACAGAGAGTGACTCCTGGTAGTCTGAAACACACTGTTGCCTTGGCAGGAACTAATGGGGATCCATAATAAACCCCAGGAAGAGTAGCTGCTGCCTTGGCAGGAACTAATGGGGATCCATAATAAACCCCAGGAAGAGTAGCTGCTGCCTTGGCAGGAACTAATGGGGATCCATAATAAACCCCAGGAAGAGTAGCTGCTGCCTTGGCAGGAACTACTGGGGATCCATAATAAACCCCAGGAAGAGTAGCTGCTGCCTTGGCAGGAACTAATGGCGATCATAATAAACCCCAGGAAGAGTAGCTGCTGCCTTGGCAGGAATTACTGGGGATCCATAATAAACCCCAGGAAGAGTAGCTGCTGCCTTGGCAGGAACTAGTGGGGATCCATAATAAACCCCAGGAAGAGTAGCTGCTGCCTTGGCAGGAACTAATGGGGATCCATTATAAACCCCAGGAAGAGTAGCTGTTGCCTTGGCAGGAACTACTGGGGATCCATAATAAACCCCAGGAAGAGTAGCTGCTGTCTTGACAGGAACTAAATGGGGATCCATAATAAACCCCAGGAAGAGTAGCTGCTGCCTTGGCAGGAACTACTGGGGATCCATAATAAACCCCAGGAAGAGTAGCTGCTGTCTTGACAGGAACTAAATGGGGATCCATAATAAACCCCAGGAAGAGTAGCTGCTGCCTTGGCAGGAACTAATGGGGATCCATAATAAACCCCAGGAAGAGTAGCTGCCGCCTTGACAGGAACTAATGGGGATCCATTATAAACCCCAGGAAGAGTAGCTGCTGTCTTGGCAGGAACGAATGGGGATCCATAATAAACCCCAGGAAGAGTAGCTGTTGCCTTGGCAGGAACTAATGGGGATCCATAATAAACCCCAGGAAGAGTAGCTGTTGCCTTGGCAGGAACTAATGGGGATCCATAATAAACCCCAGGAAGAGTAGCTGTTGCCTTGGCAGGAACTAATGGGGATCCATAATAAACCCCAGGAAGAGTAGCTGCTGCCTTGGCAGGAACTAATGGGGATCCATAATAAACCCCAGGAAGAGTAGCTGCCGCCTTGACAGGAACTAATGGGGATCCATTATAAACCCCAGGAAGAGTAGCTGCTGTCTTGGCAGGAACTAATGGGGATCCATAATAAACCCCAGGAAGAGTAGCTGTTGCCTTGGCAGGAACTAATGGGGATCCATTATAAACCCCAGGAAGAGTAGCTGTTGCCTTGGCAGGAACTAATGGGGATCCATAATAAACCCCAGGAAGAGTAGCTGTTGCCTTGGCAGGAACTAATGGGGATCCATAATAAACCCCCAGGAAGAGTAGCTGTTGCCTTGGCAGGAACTAATGGGGATCCATAATAAACCCCAGGAAGAGTAGCTGCTGCCTTGGCAGGAACTACTGGGGATCCATAATAAACCCCAGGAAGAGTAGCTGTTGCCTTGGCAGGAACGAATGGGGATCCATAATAAACCCCAGGAAGAGTAGCTGCTGTCTTGGCAGGAACTCATGGGGATCCATAATAAACCCCAGGAAGAGTAGCTGCTGCCTTGGCAGGAACTAATGGGGATCCATAATAAACCCCAGGAAGAGTAGCTGCTGTCTTGGCAGGAACTAATGGGGATCCATAATAAACCCCAGGAAGAGTAGCTGTTGCCTTGGCAGGAACTAATGGGGATCCATAATAAACCCCAGGAAGAGTAGCTGTTGCCTTGGCAGGAACTAATGGGGATCCATAATAAACCCCAGGAAGAGTAGCTGTTGCCTTGGCAGGAACTAATGGGGATCCATAAATAACCCCAGGAAGAGTAGCTGCTGCCTTGGCAGGAACTAATGGGGATCCATAATAAACCCCAGGAAGAGTAGCTGCTGTCTTGGCAGGAACTCATGGGGATCCATAATAAACCCCAGGAAGAGTAGCTGTTGCCTTGGCAGGAACTACTTGGGATCCATAATAAACCCCAGGAAGAGTAGCTGTTGCCTTGGCAGGAACTAATGGGGATCCATAATAAACCCCAGGAAGAGTAGCTGCTGCCTTGGCAGGAACTACTGGGCATCCATAATAAACCCCAGGAAGAGTAGCTGTTGCCTTGGCAGGAACTACTTGGGATCCATAATAAACCCCAGGAAGAGTAGCTGTTGCCTTGGCAGGAACTAATGGGGATCCATAATAAATACAAATACAATACAAACTCCCCACTTCTGACATTTGAAATCCTCTCCTTGAGACTCCACAGTGGAGGAGACAATGTGGACCTGCAGCATCGACCCCCCAGCTGGAAGTATCTCGATCAAGGCTGTTGTTGAGGATTAACAAGTATCCCAGGTGACACTACTGTTTTCATGTTTATTTATTGTATATGGAGACCTGCGTCACCATGCAGAGACCAAACAAAGACGGTTTCTGTCCTGTTTAGGGTGTCTTTAGAGAGGGAGAGTGTGTATGTGTGTGTTTCTGATCTTGTGACATCTGCTGTGGAGGTGGCTGTGACGGGTGCCCAGCGGGCTCCAAGGACTCACACGGAGGAGATGAAAGACAAGGTCAAGGGAAGGCCCTGGGCCACCGAGAGACACACACACAGAGACAGACTGTCACACTGCTGACAGACAAGGGCAAAGACAGACAAAAACAACAAATAAAACAACTCATGTTATTTGTCAAATGCTTCCTAAACAAGTGTAGACCAACAGTGAAGGGCTGCTTACTTACAGGTCCTTTTCCAACAATACAGAGTTTAAGATTTAAAGAATAGTGACAAGGAATAAACACCGTGAATAATGAATAACAATAGTGAGTAAACATACCATGGATATATACAGGAAGTAGCGGGCAATACCATGGATATATACAGGAAGTAGCGGGCAATACCATGGATATATACAGGAAGCAGCGGGCAATACCATGGATATATACAGGAAGTAGCGGGCAATACCATGGATATATACAGGAAGTAGCGGGCAATACCATGGATATATACAGGAAGCAGCAGGCAATACCATGGATATATACAGGAAGTAGCGGGCAATACCATGGATATATACAGGAAGTAGCGGGTAATACCATGGATATATACAGGAAGCAGCGGGCAATACCATGGATATATACAGGAAGCAGCAGGTAATAACATGGCTATATACAGGAAGTAGCGGGTAATAACATGGCTATATACAGGAAGCAGCGGGTAACAACATGGCTATATACAGGAAGCAGCGGGTAACAACATGGCTATATACAGGAAGCAGCGGGTAATAACATGGCTATATACAGGAAGTAGCGGGTAATACCATGGATATATATACAGGAACCAGCGGGTAATAAAATGGCTATATACAGGAAGCAGCAGGTAATAACATGGCTATATACAGGAAGTAGCGGGTAATACCATGGATATATACAGGAAGCAGCAGGTAATAACGTGGCTATATACAGGAAGCAGCGGGTAATAACATGGCTATATACAGGAAGTAGCGGGCAATACCATGGATATATATACAGGAAGCAGCGGGTAATAACATGGCTATATACAGGAAGCAGCGGGTAATAACATGGCTATATACAGGAAGTAGCGGGTAATACCATGGATATATATACAGGAACCAGCGGGTAATAACATGGCTATATACAGGAAGCAGCAGGTAATAACATGGCTATATACAGGAAGTAGCGGGTAATACCATGGATATATACAGGAAGCAGCAGGTAATAACATGGCTATATACAGGAAGTAGTGGGTAATACCATGGATATATACAGGAAGCAGCGGGTAATAACATGGCTATATACAGGAAGTACCAGATAATAACATGGCTATATACAGGAAGTAGCGGGTAATAACATGGCTATATACAGGAAGCAGCGGGTAATAACATGGCTATATACAGGAAGTAGCGGGTAATAACATGGCTATATACAGGAAGTACCAGATAATAAATGGCTATATAAAGGAAGCAGCGGGTAATAACATTGCTATATACAGGAAGTACCAGATAATAACATGGCTATATACAGAAAGTAGCGGGTAATAACATGGCTATATACAGGAAGTACCAGATAATAACATGGCTATATACAGGAAGTAGCAGGTAATAACATGGCTATATACAGGAAGCAGCGGGTAATAACATGGCTATATACAGGAAGTAGCAGATAATAACATGGCTATATACAGGAAGTAGCAGGTAATAACATGGCTATATACAGGAAGTAGTGGATAATAAAATGGATATATATAGAGGGAGAAAGTAAACAAAAGAAAGAACAAGAGCACAACACAGACAGACAGACAGAGCGACAGAGCGACAGAGCGACAGAGCGACAGAGCGACAGACAGACAGAGACAGACAGACAGACAGACAGACAGACAGACAGACAGACAGACAGACAGACAGACAGGATATGGGTGTGACATTGTAGCAGAGTGGAAGAAGTGGAAAGGAGGAATAGAGAGAGCCTGTGGATTAAAGACCTGTAAACCTGAGAGCACTAGTAATGGTGTCTTTTGTAGGCACAACTCTGCCATGGCTCGCTGGCCAAAACCTACAGGGATTATATTTTAATAAACAACTAAAATATGGTCTGTGGTAAACACAGGTTTAGGAGATCTCATACATTTTGATCTATGAGAAAACCTTTATCAGCTAACATCACTTATTTATGTAATCAAAACAAACACAAAGAGACTTTATAATTCATGAAGGTCATGTTAACTGACTGATAGTATCTCATAAGAACAGAACGTCTCCTAAAGCTGTGTTCATCTCAGACCTCAGTGTTAATCCCATAAACACATTCTTTCCCCACATAGGAACGGCTGAACAAACCAGAGGGAACATTTCCTTCCTTTAAGACCACAAGCTGCTGGCCATCTCCATTATGGAGGTCGGGACAGGAGATCATGGTACCACACACACCTGATATGACGGCCCCAACCCCAGCTGAAATCATCTGGATACACCTTATAACACACACACACACACACACACACACACACACTCTCTCTCTCTCTCTCTAGAGGTGTGAACGTTTAAACTTTAAAACGAAGTTGGGATCCTTAACTTTAAAGAAAATCACTGTGCAGTTATCACAAGGCCTATAATTGTCTGTGTTAAAGCCCAACTAGACGAGAGGCTACAAAGGCCTTGTGTCATGGAAATAAAAACAAAGAAGAAGAGGCTTTATGCTACCT
Organism: Salvelinus fontinalis; assembly: GCF_029448725.1. Lineage (NCBI taxonomy): Eukaryota > Metazoa > Chordata > Actinopteri > Salmoniformes > Salmonidae > Salvelinus > Salvelinus fontinalis. The sequence continues at coordinate 97,863,807 of NC_074665.1, forward strand.
TGGTGAAGTTGCAGGACAAGTCATTGCGAGATACAGATTACCAAAACTTTCTTTCTGCCCGCACCCTCCCCTCCCTCCCCTCCCTCCTCTCCCTCCTCTCCCTGGCATGAGAAACATCTGTTAACATTGCCAAAGCAAATGAAGTAGATAATATACAAAAGTGAAATAAACAATACAAATGAACATTAAACATTACACTCATAGAAATTCCAAAAGAATAAAGACATTATAAATGTCATATTATGTGCAAATAGTTAAAGTACAAAAGGTAAAATAAATAAACATAAATATGGGTTGTATTTACAATGGTGTTTGTTCTTCACTGGTTGCCCTTTTCTTGTGGCAACAGGTCACACATCTTGCTGCTATGATGTCACACTGTGGTATTTCAGCCAGTAGATATGGGAGGTTATCAAAATTGGGTTTGTTTTCAAATTCTTTGTGTTTCTGTGTAATCTGAGGGAAATATGTGTCTCCAATATGGTCATACATTGGGCAGGAGGTTAGGAAGTGCAGCTCAGTTTCCACCTCATTTTGTGGGCAGTGTGCACATAGCCTGTCTTCTCTTGAGAGCCAGGTTTGCCTACGGCGGCCTTTCTCAATAGCAAGGCTATGCTCACTGAGTCTGTACATAGTCAAAGCTTTCCTTAAGTTTGGGTCTGTCACAGTGGTCAGGTATTCTGCCATTTGGTTGGGTCTAATTGTGTTGCTGTCCTGGCTCCTCCTCTCTCTCCCTCACGCTAGCCTGCCTGCCTGCCTCCTCTCTCTCTCCCTCACGCTGGCCTGCCTGCCTCCTACTCTCTCTCCCTCACGCTGGCCTGCCTGCCTCCTACTCTCTCTCCCTCACGCTGGCCTGCCTGCCTCCTACTCTCTCTCCCTCACGCTGGCCTGCCTCCTACTCTCTCTCCCTCACGCTGGCCTGCCTGCCTCCTACTCTCTCTCCCTCACGCTGGCCTGCCTCCTACTCTCTCTCCCTCACGCTAGCCTGCCTGCCTGCCTCCTCTCTCTCTCCCTCACGCTGGCCTGCCTGCCTCCTACTCTCTCTCCCTCACGCTGGCCTGCCTCCTACTCTCTCTCTCTCACGCTGGCCTGCCTCCTACTCTCTCTCCCTCACGCTAGCCTGCCTGCCTGCCTGCCTGCCTGCCTCCTCCTCCTCTCTCCCTCACGCTAGCCTGCCTGCCTGCCTGCCTGCCTGCCTGCCGCCTCCTCCTCTCTCTCCCTCACGCTGGCCTGCCTGCCTGCCTGCCTGCCTGCCTCCTCCTCCTCTCTCCCTCACGCTAGCCTGCCTGCCTGCCTGCCTGCCTGCCTGCCTGCCTCCTCCTCCTCTCTCCCTCACGCTAGCCTGCCTGCCTGCCTGCCTGCCTGCCTGCCTGCCTCCTCCTCCTCTCTCCCTCACGCTGGCCTGCCTGCCTGCCTCCTCCTCCTCTCTCCCTCACGCTGGCCTGCCTCCTCCTCCTCCTCTCTCCCTCACGCTAGCCTGCCTGCCGCCTCCTCCTCTCTCCCTCACGCTGGCCTGCCTGCCGCCTCCTCCTCTCTCCCTCACGCTGGCTCACCTGCTCATGCTCTTCGCCAGAGATCTGTATGTAATGACGAGATGCTCATGTCTATGCTCTAACAATGGGAGTCGTTGTCCCAAAGGCAGGAAGGCAGGCGACAAGCTAAGGTCCAATATAAGCCCATAGAAACGCATGGCCAGAGTGAAACACACACACAAACTGAGACACAGAGCACACACACACACACTGAAAGGTTAGGTTCTAACTTTTTTTTAAACACACCAGAAGCTCAAATTAATCCCAATTTGTCGAACGAGAAACTTTGGGGATTTCATACTTCATACCAGCTTCTGTCGTCTTTGCGTGAACAACCAGAGGCTGAAATAATTGTGTTTTTCTTCCACGAGGCCCACTCATCTCACACAACCCACTGGCCTACGTAGAGACACACACTTACTCATCTCACACAACCCACTGGCCTACGTAGAGACACACACACAGAGAGAGAGAGAGAGCGAGAGAGCGAGAGAGAGAGAGAGAGAGAAAGAGAGAGAGAGAAAGAGAGAGAGAGAGAGAAGAGAGAGAGAGAAAGAGATAGAGAGAAAGAGATAGAGAGAGAGAGAGAGAGAGAGAGAGAGAGAGGATAGAGAGAGAGAGAGAGAGAGAGAGAGAGAAATAAAGAGAAAGAGAAAGAGAGAGAGAGAGAGAGAGAGAGAGAGAGAGACAGAGAGACAGAGAGACAGAGAGAGAGAGAGAGAGAGAGAGAGAGAGAGAGAGAGAGAGAGAGAGAGAGAGACAGAGAGAGAGAGAGAGAGAAAGAGAGAAACAGACAGAGAGAGATAGAGTGAGAGAAACAGAGATAATATGGTGTATTCCAAAACAAAGTTACCAGTAAAACAACCTAGAGAACCTACTGATACTGAGCGTTAACAGACTCTGGTCTTATTGTGTTCCTCAGGATGTGTGTGAACTGTCCCGGAGGATTTGAAAAGGAGATCCCATCTCCTGCTTTGGTTAATACTCAAACGCTTAGCGGCTAGATCTAGAACACACACACACACACACACACACACTAGAACCACGCAGCACAATGCCTGCCGTCAAAAATACCCCTTAAATCTTTTGACCCCTCAATTTGCCCACCTTTTGATAATACGGGTCCGTTTGAAGCTAGGTGAAAGGGACGACTAGCATGCAATTTAGAGATACTACTGAATAGTAATTTACAGTCTCTGACACTTCTCATCTTCCTCTTTTCCTGATTATGTGAGCAGCACGGAGAGAGAGAGAGAATGAGAGAATGAGAGAAAGAGAGAAAGAGAGAAAGAGAGAGAAAGAGGAAGTGAGAGAGAGGAAGAGAGAGAGGGGAAGAGAGAGAGAGAAAGAGAGAGAGAGAGAGAGAGAGAGAGAGAGAGAGAGAGAGAGAGAGAGAGAGAGAGAGAGAGAGAGAGAGAGAGAGAGAGAGAGAGAGAGAGAGAGAGAGGTGCAGAGAAAGTGGGCGATGGATAGAGGGAGAGGGAGAGAGGTGCAGAGAAAGTGGGCGAGAGAGAGAAAGGTGACGTTTGACGCTGCCATTTTCAATGACAAAATCCAATCTGGGAGCGGCGATGATAATTGGACAGACAGACGGGGGATTAAGAGCGGAGGGTCTCCAGATTAAACCACGGCTCGGTCAGACTGAGGAATCTGGAATTTCATCATCTCAGAGGGGGAGGACAATAGCTTATTCTTCCCTTTCTCCTCTCCTCTCTGATGAGGGGTCAGGAAAACTCACCTCGTCTCTCCTCCTTCTATCTCCCTGGCTGCATTCATTCATTGAGCGAAATATATATATGAGCCAACCCAGATAGCGGGCTTTGATTTTGGAGTAGACTGCCCTGGTCTACACAGACAGAAGCACCCACACAGATAGGACACACACACACACACACACACACACACACACAGTGACACACACACACAGTGACACACACACACACAGTGACACACACACACACAGTGGCACACACACACAGTGGCACACACACACACACACACAGTGACACACACACACACACAGTGACACACACACACACACAGTGACACACACAGACACACACGCACACACACAGTGACACACACGCACACAGTGACACACACGCACACAGTGACACACACGCACACAGTGACACACACACACACACAGTGACACACACACACACAGTGACACACACACACACAGTGACGCAGACAGATCCCTGGTCAGACGATGCTGTGTGAGTGTATTAGTGCCTATGTTGTACTGCCCTCTGGTGTCTGAGGACACCACCAGCCTCTACAGAATGACTGTCTCATGGAAGACAAGGGAACCAGATCTCTGCTCTGATTGGTCTCTTGAGGTCTGATATCACATAATAACACATTGGTGTCGGCCTATTGGCTACTAGACAAATAAAATGCAGAGCATGAATGATGCTTTTAACTTGTCATTCCTACATATCTGAACATTGAATTCCCCCTTCAGTCAGTCAGTCAGTCAGTCTTCCATTCAGTCAGTCAGTCAGTCAGTCAGTCTTCCATTCAGTCAGTCAGTCAGTATGTCTTCCATTCAGTCAGTCAGTATATCTTCCATTCAGTCAGTCAGTCAGTCAGTCTTCCATTCAGTCAGTCAGTATGTCTTCCATTCAGTCAGTCAGACAGTATGTCTTCCATTCAGTCAGTCAGTATGTCTTCCATTCAGTCAGTCAGTCAGTATGTCTTCCAGTCAGCCAGTCAGTCAGTCAGTCAGTCAGTCAGTCTTCCATTCAGTCTTCCATTCAGTCAGTCAGTAAGTCAGTCAGTCAGTCTTCCATTCAGTCAGACAGTCAGTCAGTCTTCCATTCAGTCAGTCAGTCAGTCAATCAGTCAGTATGTCTTCCATTCAGTCAGTCAGTCAGTCTTCCATTCAGTCAGTCAGTCAGTCAGTATGTCTTCCATTCAGTCAGTCAGTCTTCCATTCAGTCTTCCATTCAGTCAGTCAGTCAGTCAGTCAGTCTTCCATTCAGTCAGTCAGTCAGTCAGTCTTCCATTCAGTCAGTCAGTCAGTATGTCTTCCATTCAGTCAGTCAGTCAGTATGTCTTCCATTCAGTCAGTCAGTCAGTATGTCTTCCATTCAGTCAGTCAGTCTTCCATTCAGTCAGTCAGTCAGTCAGTCTTCCATTCAGTCAGTCAGTCTTCCATTCAGTCAGTCAGTCAGTATGTCTTCCATTCAGTCAGTCAGTCAGTATGTCTTCCATTCAGTCAGTCAGTCTTCCATTCAGTCAGTCAGTCAGTCAGTCTTCCATTCAGTCAGTCAGTCAGTCTTCCATTCAGTCAGTCATTCAGTATGTCTTCCATTCAATCAGTCAGTCTTCCATTCAGTCAGTCATTCAGTATGTCTTCCATTCAGTCAGTCAGTCAGTATGTCTTCCATTCAGTCAGTCAGTCAGTATGTCTTCCATTCAGTCAGTCAGTGTGTCTTCCATTCAGTCAGACAGTCAGTATGTCTTCCATTCAGTCAGACAGTCAGTATGTCTTCCATTCAGTCAGTCAGTATGTCTTCCATTCAGTCAGTCAGTCAGTCAGTCAGTCTTCCATTCAGTCAGTCAGTCAGTCTTCCATTCAGTCAGACAGTCAGTATGTCTTCCATTCAGTCAGTCAGTCAGTATGTCTTCCATTCAGTCAGACAGTCAGTCAGTCTTCCATTCAGTCAGTCAGTCAGTCTTCCAGTCAGTCAGTCAGTCAGTCTTCCATTCAGTCAGTCAGTCTTCCATTCAGTCAGTCAGTCAGTCTTCCATTCAGTCAGTCAGTCAGTATGTCTTCCATTCAGTCAGTCAGTCAGTCAGTATGTCTTCCATTCAGTCAGTCAGTCAGTATGTCTTCCATTCAGTCAGTCAGTCAGTCAGTCAGTCTTCCAATCAGTCAGTCAGTCAGTCTTTCATTCAGTCAGTATGTCTTCCATTCAGTCAGTCAGTCAGTCTTCCATTCAGTCAGTCAGTCAGTCTTCCATTCAGTCAGTCAGTCAGTCTTCCATTCAGTCAGTCAGTCAGTCTTCCATTCAGTCAGTCAGTATGTCTTCCATTCAGTCAGTCAGTCAGTCAGTCAGTCTTCAGTCAGTCAGTATGTCTTCCATTCAGTCAGACAGTCAGTCAGTCAGTCAGTCAGTCAGTCAGTCAGTCAGTCTTCCATTCAGTCAGTCAGTCAGTCTTCCAGTCAGTCAGTCAGTCAGTCTTCCATTCAGTCAGTCAGTATGTCTTCCATTCAGTCAGTCAGTCAGTATGTCTTCAGTCAGTCAGTCAGTCAGTCTTCCATTCAGTCAGTCAGTCAGTCTTCCAGTCAGTCAGTCAGTCAGTCTTCCATTCAGTCAGTCAGTATGTCTTCCATTCAGTCAGTCAGTATGTCTTCCATTCAGTCAGTCAGTCTTCCAGTCAGTCAGTCAGTATGTCTTCCAGTCAGTCAGTCAGTATGTCTTCCATTCAGTCAGTCAGTATATCTTCCATTCAGTCAGTCAGTATATCTTCCATTCAGTCAGTCAGTATATCTTCCATTCAGTCAGTCAGTATATCTTCCCTTCAGTCAGTCAGTCAGTCAGCCAGTCAGTATGTATGTATGTCTTCCATGCAGTCAGTCAGTATGTCTTCCATTCAGTCATTAGTCTGAGTTGCAATAGGAACTAAATCAAAGGAATAGAACAGTCTCATCAGTGTGTTTATTGAAATCAGTGTGTTTATTGAAATCAGTGTCAAAATGATCTGAATTCTCCAAAGGTCTTTTACCTATCTATATCATTCTGGGTACCGGTGATTTGCGGAAATAATTGTTGAACTCTGTGTGTGTTTCATAACGGTTTTTCAATTATTAAAGGGCTCCCCTTAACTGGGTCACAGGCCTCTAAATACATTTTAAACAAATAGTTGAAGAAGCACGTGCAGTGGCTGACAGGGAAAACAGATCTGGCTATAGGTAGTCTTGACCAATTGGGACCTCTTGGCTATTTCTGTCAGGACAGGTTTAGATAGCAGAACAGACCTATTTAGATAGTGGAATAGACCTATTTAGATAGTAGAATAGACCTATTTAGATAGTGGAATAGACATATTTAGATAGTGGAATAGACCTATTTAGATAGCGGAATAGACCTATTTAGATAGAGGAATAGACCTATTTAGATAGCAGAACAGACCTATTTAGATAGTGGAATAGACCTATTTAGATAGCGGAACAGACCTATTTAGATAGCAGAATAGACCTATTTAGATAGTAGAATAGACCTATTTAGATAGCGGAACAGACCTATTTAGATAGAGGAATAGACCTATTTAGATAGAGGAATAGACCTATTTAGATAGCAGAACAGACCTATTTAGATAGTAGAATAGACCTATTTAGATAGAGGAATAGACCTATTTAGATAGCGGAATAGACCTATTTAGATAGAGGAATAGACCTATTTAGATAGCAGAACAGACCTATTTAGATAGAGGAATAGACCTATTTAGATAGCAGAATAGACCTATTTAGATAGAGGAATAGACCTATTTAGATAGAGGAATAGACCTATTTAGATAGAGGAATAGACCTATTTAGATAGAGGAATAGACCTATTTAGATAGCTAAATCACATAAATAATACTCTTTCAATTCAGAGCCTGGATTTCCCCGAATGATCCTAATATCCGTATCATGTTGAAATCAATTGACAAGGGGACAAGGCAGCTAAGAACAAATTCTTATTACAATGACGGCCTAACCTGGACGACGCTGGGCCAATTGTGCGCCACCCTATGGGATCCCAATCACAGCCGGTAGTGATACAGCCTGGAATGGAACCAGGGTCTGTAGTGACTCCTCTACCACCAAGATGCAGTGTCTTAGACCGCTGTGATACAGCCTGGAATGGAACCAGGGTCTGTAGTGACTCCTCTACCACTAAGATACAGTACCTCAGACCGCAGGGCCACTCATGAGTCCCTTCATCATTCTCACACAAGTCATTTCCTGAAGGTCCAAGCCTCTATACTGCGCCATCTACTGGTATAACGGCGTTAGTGAACGCTGCTGTCAAACAAGCTGCAGACTTTTATTATGGAAATGAAACCGGAAGAGGGGTGCCTCCTCCCTCTCCTCTCCTCTCCTCTCCTCTCCTCTCCTCTCCTCTCCTCTCCTCTCCTCTCCTCTCCTCTCCTCTCCGCTGTGTGTGAGGTAGGAGAGGTGCCTCCTCCCTCTCTTCCTCCTCTCCTCTCCTCCAGTCCTGGTCTTTCTCCCAGCTCCACAGTCTTGTCTTTCTATCCAGAATAAATCCATCTGTCTGTTGACCTCCAGCCTACCTAAACAGACAGCTTGTTCTCTCTGCCTCACTACACCTCTCTTCAGGCTGCACCACAACCGGCCGTGATTGGGAGGTTAAATGTTTTTTTCAAATTAAATAAACCCCCCCCCTCTCTACCTCTGAATAACCCCCCCCCTCTCTACCTCTGAATAACCCCCCCCCCTCTCTACCTCTGAATAACCCCCCCCTCTCTACCTCTGAATAACCCCCCCCCTCTCTACCTCTGAATAACCCCCCCCTCGCTCTACCTCTGAATAACCCCCCCCCCTCTCTACCTCTGAATAACCCCCCCCCCCCTCTCTACCTCTGAATAACCCCCCCCCCCCTCTCTCTACCTCTGAATAACCCCCCCCTCTCTCTCTACCTCTGAATAACCCCCCCCTCTCTCTCTACCTCTGAATAACCCCCCCCTCTCTCTACCTCTGAATAACCCCCCCCCTCTCTCTACCTCTGAATAACCCCCCCCCCTCTCTCTACCTCTGAATACCCCCCCCCCTCTCTCTCTACCTCTGAATAACCCCCCCCTCTCTCTCTACCTCTGAATAACCCCCCCCCCCTCTCTACCTCTGAATAACCCCCCCCCTCTCTACCTCTGAATAACCCCCCCCCCTCTCTACCTCTGAATAACCCCCCCCTCTCTACCTCTGAATAACCCCCCCCCCTCTCTACCTCTGAATAACCCCCCCCCCTCTCTACCTCTGAATAACCCCCCCCCCCTCTCTACCTCTGAATAACCCCCCCCCCTCTCTCTACCTCTGAATACCCCCCCCTCTCTCTCTACCTCTGAATAACCCCCCCCCCCCTCTCTACCTCTGAATAACCCCCCCCCTCTCTACCTCTGAATAACCCCCCCCTCTCTACCTCTGAATAACCCCCCCCCTCTCTACCTCTGAATACCCCCCCCCTCTCTACCTCTGAATAACCCCCCCCCCCCTCTCTACCTCTGAATACCCCCCCCTCTCTACCTCTGAATAACCCCCCCCCTCTCTACCTCTGAATAACCCCCCCCCTCTCTACCTCTGAATAACCCCCCCCCCTCTCTACCTCTGAATAACCCCCCCCCCCTCTCTACCTCTGAATAACCCCCCCCCCCTCTCTACCTCTGAATAACCCCCCCCTCTCTATCTCTGAATAACCCCCCCCCCTCTCTACCTCTGAATAACCCCCCCCTCTCTCTCTACCTCTGAATAACCCCCCCCCCTCTCTCTACCTCTGAATAAACCCCCCCCCTCTCTCTACCTCTGAATAACCCCCCCCCCTCTCTCTACCTCTGAATAACCCCCCCCCTCTCTCTACCTCTGAATAACCCCCCCCCTCTCTCTACCTCTGAATAACCCCCCCCTCTCTCGACCTCTGAATAACCCCCCCCCTCTCTCTACCTCTGAATACCCCCCCCCTCTCTCTCTACCTCTGAATAACCCCCCCCCCCTCTCTACCTCTGAATAACCCCCCCTCTCTCTACCTCTGAATAACCCCCCCCTCTCTCTACCTCTGAATAACCCCCCCCCCCCTCTCTACCTCTGAATAACCCCCCCCCCCTCTCTCTACCTCTGAATAAACCCCCCCCCTCTCTACCTCTGAATAACCCCCCCCTTCTCTCTACCTCTGAATAAACCCCCCCCTCTCTCTACCTCTGAATAACCCCCCCCCTCTCTCTCTACCTCTGAATACCCCCCCCCTCTCTCTCTACCTCTGAATAACCCCCCCCTCTCTCTCTACCTCTGAATAACCCCCCCCCTCTCTCTACCTCTGAATAACCCCCCCCTTCTCTCTACCTCTGAATAACCCCCCCCTCTCTCTACCTCTGAATAACCCCCCCCCCTCTCTACCTCTGAATAACCCCCCCTTCTCTCTACCTCTGAATAAACCCCCCCTCTCTCTACCTCTGAATAACCCCCCCCCTCTCTCTCTACCTCTGAATACCCCCCCCCTCTCTCTCTACCTCTGAATAACCCCCCCCTCTCTCTCTACCTCTGAATAACCCCCCCCCTCTCTCTACCTCTGAATAACCCCCCCCTTCTCTCTACCTCTGAATAACCCCCCCCTCTCTCTACCTCTGAATAACCCCCCCCTCTCTCTACCTCTGAATAACCCCTCTACATAACCCCCTCTACATACCTCTCCCCCATCTCTCTACATACCTCCCTCTCTACATACCTCTCCCCCTCCCTCTCTACATACCTCTTCCTCTCCCTCTCTACATACCTCTCCCTCTCCCTCTCTACATACCTCTTCCTCTCCCTCTCCACATACCTCTCCCTCTCTACATACCTCTCCCTCTCCCTCTCTACATACCTCTCCCTCTCCCTCTCTACATACCTCTCCCTCTCCCTCTCTACATACCTCTCCCTCTCTACATACCTCTCCCTCTCCCTCTCTACATACCTCTCCCTCTCCACATACCTCTTCCTCTCCCTCTCTACATACCTCTTCCTCTCCCTCTCCACATACCTCTCCCTCTGCCTCTCTACATACCTCTTCCTCTCCCTCTCTACATACCTCTCCCTCTCTACATACCTCTCCCTCTCCCTCTCTACATACCTCTCCCTCTCCCTCTCTACATACCTCTTCCTCTCCCTCTCTACATACCTCTCCCGCTCTACATACCTCTCTACCTCTGTATACGTCTGCATGTAGAGTCTCAATTGGGTTTTTGTCCCATTTAGTGAATTTTTGGTTAGTGAGTGGACCGCAGACCTCACAACCATAGAGGTCCCTTTCTCCCTCTTCCTCCATCTTCCCCTCTCCCCCACCCCTCCTCCTCACACACAACCATGTTTTTGTAGTTTCACCTTTGCAATACATTCAGTTCCTTCTCAATGCTTCACCAAGAGACCACTAGGAGTTGAAAAGGCCCACCTTGTCCTGTTCTCCCAAAACAAAAGCCCTTCTCTCTTCTTTTCAACCGTGTGTTTCATGCCACTACTGACATTTCCATTCTCTTCTGTAAGACCCATTAAATGACAAGTGTCAGGGGTATTTATCTCTGACCTTGACCTTCACAGGAACGGATCACAAGCAGAACTAACATGTCAAACAGCTCTCTTACAGAGATCAGATGATGATGCTATTGGGGAGGCATGGGAGGGAGGGAGGGAGGGAGAGGAAGATGGGGTAGAGGAGGGAGAGAGGGGAAGAGATGAAGGAAGGAGAGAGGGGGAGAGGAAGAGATGGGGAGATGAGGGGGGAGAGGGGGAAATGGAGGGAGAGAGGTAGATGAGAGATGGGGGAAAGGGGAGATGGAGGGAGAGAGAGGGTGAACGAGGGAAGGAGAGATGGGGAGATGAGGGGGGAGAGAAGTAAATGGAGGTAGAGAGAGAGGAAGAGAGGGGAGGGAGAGAGGAAGAGGGGAGATAAGGGAAGGGGAGAGGGAGAGAGGGGAGATGGGAGAGGGAGAGAGGGGAGATGGGAGAGGGAGGGAGGGGAGATGGGAGAGGGAGGGAGGGGAGAGGGAGGGAGGGGAGATGAGGGAAGGGGAGAGGAAGAGAGGGGAGAGGGAGAGAGGAAGAGAGGGGAGATGAGGGAGAGAGGGGAGATGTGAGAGGGGAGATGAGGGAAGGGGAGAGGAGAGGAAGAGAGGGGAGGGAGAGAGAGAGGAAAAGAAGGAAGAGAGGGGAGGGAGAGAGGAAAAGAAGGGAGAGAGGGGAGGGAGAGAGGAAAAGAAGGGAGAGAGGGGAGGGAGAGAGGAAGAGAGGTGAGATGTGGGGAGAGAGAGAGGAAGAGAGGGGAGATGAGGGAAGGAGAGAGGGAGAGAGGGGTACATGGAGAAAGAGAGAAAGGGAGACATTTTTGGAGAGATACTAGTGGACTGGCTTCGTGCTAACCAGGAGTCTCCTACCCATCTGTTATTTCCCAGTGGAAAACACACAATATAATGGTCCCGTGCCGGGGGTTCCACACAGTGATGCTCTGGTGAAAGTCAGGACGGGACCTTTGACTCAGCACGAGAAGAAAGCTCTGGGTTTCCCAACCTCAGACTGAATCCCCAGGTGGACTCCTTCTTGGAACACACACACAGTAAAGGTATGAGTGTCCTACGACAAACACTCTCACATGATGTTCCTAATACCACTTCATTCCCCGTCAATGGAGAAGCACTGAATGTGTTTACTGAAGGACTGAAAACGAATATCTGAGTCTGACCACTAGATGGCAGCATGTGAACATCCAAATGCCAGACCAGTACAGCCCAGCCCTGTCCAGCCCAGACGAACCCAGCCCAGTCCATATAGCCCAGTCCATATAGCCCAGTCCATATAGCCCAGTCCATATAGCCCAGCCCATATAGCCCAGCCCAGACGAGCCCAGCCCAGACGAACCCAGCCCAGACGAACCCAGCCCAGACGAACCCAGCCCTGTCCCTCTAGCCCTGTCCAGCCCAGACGAGCCCAGTCCAGCCCATATCGCCCAGTCCATATAGCCCAGTCCATATAGCCCAGCCCATTTAGCCCAGCCCATATAGCCTAGCCCATATAGCCTAGTCCATATAGCCCAGCCCATATAGCCCAGCCCAGTTCAGCCCAGTCCATATAGCCCAGTCCATATAGCCCAGTCCATATAGTCCAGTTCAGCCCAGTCCATATAGCCCAGCCCATATAGTCCAGTTCAGCCCAGTCCATATAGCCCAGTCCATATAGCCCAGTCCATATAGCCCAGTCCATATAGTCCAGTTCAGCCCAGTCCATATAGCCCAGCCCATATAGCCCAGCCCAGTTCAGCCCAGTCCATATAGCCCAGTCCATATAGTCCAGTCCATATAGCCTAGTCCATATAGCCCAGCCCATATAGCCCAGTCCATATAGTCCAGTCCATATAGCCCAGTCCATATAGCCCAGTCCATATAGTCCAGTCCATATAGTCCAGTCCATATAGCCCAGTCCATATAGCCCAGTCCATATAGTCCAGTCCATATAGTCCAGTCCAGCCCAGTCCAGTGAGGGGAGAGGTAATGTGTACTCACATTTTCTATGACAAACGTCCACTCCTTGTCTTCAAACTCCTCTGCGTGGGGGTCCTAGGAGAGACAACAACATGGGAGTATTCAGACCCCTTCCTTTCCAGTTTGTTACCTTACAGACGGATTCCCTCAATCTACACACAATACCCCATAATGACAAAACATTTCAAAACAAATTACAAGTGTATTCAAAATTAGAAACAGAAATACCTTATTTAGTATTTACTATTCAGACCCTTTGTAATGAGACCAAGCCATGAGGTCTAAGGAATTGTTTACTATTCAGACCCTTTGTAATGAGACTCGAAATTTAGCTCAGGTGCATCCTGTTTCCATTAATCATCCTTGAGAAGTTTCTACAACTTGATTGGAGTCCACCTGTGGTAAATTCATTTGATTGGACATGATTTGGAAAGGCACACACCTGTCTATATAAGGTCCCACAGTTGACAGTGCATGTCAGAGCAAAAACCAAGCCATGAGGTCGAAGGAATTGTCCGTAGAGCTCAGAGGATTGTGTCGAGGAACAGATCTGGGGAAGGGTACCAAAAAATGTCTGCAGCATTGGAGGTCCCCAAGAACACAGTGGCCTCCATCATTCTTAAATGGAAGAAGTCTGGAACCACTAAGACTCTTCCTAGAGCTGTCCGCCCGGCCAAACTGAGCAATCGGATGGGAAAGGGCCTTGGTCACGGAGGTAACCAAGAACAGGATGGTCACTGACAGAGCTCTGTAGTTCCTCTGTGGAGATGGGAGAAACTTCCAGAAGGGCAACACTCCACCAATCAGGCCTTTATGATTTTGTGAACAGACGGAAGCCACTCCTCAGTAAAGGGCACATGAAATCCCACTTGGAGTTTGCCAAAAGACACCAAAGGACTCTCAGACCATGAGGATCAAGATTCTCTGGTCTGATAAAACCAAGATTCAACTCTTTGGCCTGAATGCCAAGCTTCACATCTGGAGGAAACCTGGCACAATCCCTACGGTGAAGCATGGTGGTGGCAGCATCATGCTGTGGAGATGTTTTTCAGCGGCAGGGACTGGGAGACTAGTCAGGATCGAGGGAAAGATGAACAGAGCAAAGAACAGAGAAATACTTGATAAAAACCTGGTCTAGAGCACTTAGGACGTCAGACTGGTGTAAAGGTTCACCTTCCAACAGGACAACGACCCGAAGCACACAGCCAAGACAACACAGCAGTGGCTTCGGGACAAGTCTCTGAATGTCCTTGAGTGGCCCAGTCAGAGCCCGGACTTGAACCCGATCGAACATACCCAAGAAGAATCGAGGCTGTAATCGCTGCCAAAGGTGCTACAATAAAGTACTTCGTAAAGGGTCTGAATACTTATGTAAATGTGATAGTTGTTTTTACATAAATTTGCACAAAAAAAAATTAAAAAATCTATAAACCTGTTTTTGCTTTGTCATTATAGGGTATTATATGTAGATTGATGAGGAAATAAAGAATGTCATACATTTCAGAATAAGGCTGTAACGTAACAAAATGTGGAAAAAGTCAAGAGATCTGAAAACTTTACGAATGTACCGAGTATTGAACTTTAGAACCGTTCAATGTTGTATCGATCGGCTAGTAAACACAGAAAGGAGGCCGTTTTCTAGACATAGAACCAACTAGTCCAGGACTAAAAAATGCATTCTCAACAAAGATCCTCCAATGAAATGCCTTTTTTATAGTCCAAGACTAAGCTTAATATGCCTGATAGTTATCACTGGCTGGTCTAACGTAATGTATCTGGCCTAGTAATCATGCATCGCCTGCATCTATTTACATGTTTCAGGTGAAAGGAATCTGAACTCACTATCAGTGTTATGAAACGTCTTTAATAATACTTTGCTGTGGATATATCATCTCATAAGACCCAGTTGAATAAGGACCCACCCAGACAACAAGTAGAGTTTATGTCCAAATGTCATTTTATTCAACATTCCTTGCTGAGGTCCTGAAAGAAAGCAGTTACAATCCATTATCAGCGTTAGCTACCTAGCAATCACCGTCTGGTCTATCAGGCTACTGCGAAACTACCTAGCTATCACCGTCTGGTCTATCGGGCTACTGGGAAACTACCTAGCTATCACCGTCTGGTCTATCAGGCTACTGGGAAACTACCTAGCTATCACCGTCTGGTCTATCAGGCTACTGGGAAACTACCTAGCTATCACCGTCTGGTCTATCAGGCTACTGGGAAACTACCTACGTATTACCGTCTGGTCTATCAGGCTACTGGGAAACTACCTAGCTATCACCGTCTGGTCCGTAAGGCTACTGGGAAACTACCTAGCTATCACCGCCTGGTCTAACAGGCTACTGGGAAACTACCTAGCTATCACCGTCTGGTATATCAGGCTACTGGGAAACTACCTAGCTATCACCGTCTGGTCTATCAGGCTACTGGGAAACTACCTAGCTATCACCGTCTGGTATATCAGGCTACTGGGAAACTACCTAGCAATCACCGTCTGGTCTATCGGGCTACTGGGAAACTACCTAGCTATCACCGTC
This sequence comes from Salvelinus fontinalis, assembly GCF_029448725.1. Taxonomy (NCBI): domain Eukaryota; kingdom Metazoa; phylum Chordata; class Actinopteri; order Salmoniformes; family Salmonidae; genus Salvelinus; species Salvelinus fontinalis. The sequence goes on from NC_074665.1 coordinate 97,879,111, forward strand.
TGGTATATCAGGCTACTGGGAAACTACCTAGCTATCACCGTCTGGTCTATCAGGCTACTGGGAAACTACCTAGCTATCACCGTCTGTCTAACAGGCTACTGGGAAACTACCTAGCTATCACCGTCTGGTCTATCAGGCTACTGGGAAACTACCTAGCTATCACCGTCTGGTCTATCAGGCTACTGGGAAACTACCTAGCTATCACCGTCTGGTCTATCAGGCTACTGGGAAACTACCTAGCTATCACCGTCTGTCTAACAGGCTACTGGGAAACTACCTAGCTATCACCGTCTGGTCTATCAGGCTACTGGGAAACTACCTAGCTATCACCGTCTGGTCTATCAGGCTACTGGGAAACTACCTAGCTATCACCGTCTGGTCTATCAGGCTACTGGGAAACTACCTAGCTATCACCGTCTGGTCTATCAGGCTACTGGGAAACTACCTAGCTATCACCGTCTGGTCTATCAGGCTACTGGGAAACTACCTAGCTATCACCGTCTGGTCTATCAGGCTACTGGGAAACTACCTAGCTATCACCGTCTGGTCTATCAGGCTACTGGGAAACTACCTAGCTATCACCGTCTGATCTATCAGGCTACTGGGAAACTACATAGCTATCACTGTCTGGTCTAACAGGCTACTGGGAAACTACCTAGCTATCACCGTCTGGTCTAACAGGCTACTGGGAAACTACCTAGCTATCACCGTCTGGTCTATCAGGCTACTGGGAAACTACCTAGCTATCACCGTCTGGTCTAACAGGCTACTGGGAAACTACCTAGCTATCACCGTCTGGTCTAACAGGCTACTGGGAAACTACATAGCTATCACTGTCTGGTCTAACAGGCTACTGGGAAACTACCTAGCTATCACTGTCTGGTCTAACAGGCTACTGGGAAACTACCTAGCTATCACCGTCTGGTCTATCAGGCTACTGGGAAACTACCTACGTATTACCGTCTGGTCTATCAGGCTACTGGGAAACTACCTAGCTATCACCGTCTGGTCTATCAGGCTACTGGGAAACTACCACCGTCTGGTCTATCAGGCTACTGGGAAACTACCTAGCTATCACCGTCTGGTCTATCGGGCTACTGGGAAACTACCTAGCTATCACCGTCTGGTCTATCAGGCTACTGGGAAACTACCTAGCTATCACCGTCTGGTCTAACAGGCTACTGGGAAACTACCTAGCTATCACCGTCTGGTCTATCAGGCTACTGGGAAACCAGCCCTTTTCCAGGTCTATTAGACATCCAGGCTGTCTGTCAAATGACATTTGGATGCTGATGTGAGATGAAACGGAGTGATTTAGAGCAGAAGGGCTCAGGGGGAGAGGACACTCAAACCACTAGGTCACACACCATTAGGCCTGTCCTCAAACTGATGAGGTGAATGGGATGGAAGGATGCTAGTGAGCTGGAGGAGAGTAAAGGGCCGTAATGGAAGCTATATGCACTCAGTCTGACATACAGTGGTTCCTCCTTTAAAAGTTGCGTCACACGGCAGCACACCTTGCGGGCTGCTGCAGCATTCTATGGCACGTTATTTAATTGTCAGCCATTTTTCACATTCATGCTCGTTAGTGCTAGTTTGACCACCAGAGGGCATCTTTGAGAAGCATTTGATAGTCTCCCATATTGGCATTACTAGAGAATTGAAAAGCTTTTTTGTAATAACATAGCACGTGGGATTGATTTTAAGAAATTTGGCATAAATAATTTGATTCATATTATGGTGTTTCTATTCCGAGAAAAACGAAACCCTCGGGGTTTCCGTTAGGATGGAATGGAAAATATTGCGCTGTACAACGTGATAGTCGGGAGTAGGCTACAGCAAAAGAGGATTGGAGGATTGTAAATTAATATCTAAGGGGCATAACATTTCCACCCCCTAATTGTAGTCTAACCAATACTCATTTCGCCTATGGTAGGCCTATAGTATATACTACAAATATTTGTTTATCCAATGACGTGACTCTCCGCCAATAATTACATTTACAGGATTGGAGGATTCTAAATTAATATCTAAGGGGCATTTTCTGTTAGATATTCTCACAGATTCTAAGGGGCTTTTATATAATTCTAAATTAATTATTAATAATAATCGCTTTGTTTAAAAAGTAACAATATTTTTGAGATTAGGTTAATTTAACCTAGAGTGAGCAAGAAAAAGGACATTCTTGTTTGTTATTTAGAAATAATTATTTCTGGAGAAACCTAACTTGACTATTTATCAGACATCACTATCTTATATTCAGTCAACACAGATACTGTTGAAGTCAGAAGTTTACATACACTTCGGTTGGAGTCATTAAAACTTGTTTTACAACCACTCCACACATTTCTTGTTCACAAACTATTGTTTTGGCATGTCGGTTAGGACATCTACTTTGTGCATGACACAAGTAGTTTTTCCAACAATTGTTTACAGACACAACCTCATGAATACAGGCCCTGACTACTAACATGTTACACAACCTCATGAATACAGGCCCTGACTACTAACATGTTACACAACCTCATGAATACAGGCCCTGACTACTAACATGTTACACAACCTTATGAATACAGGCCCTGACTACTAACATGTTACACAACCTCATGAATACAGGCCCTGACTACTAACATGTTACACAACCTCATGAACACAGGCCCTGACTACTAACATGTTACACAACCTTATGAATACAGGCCCTGACTACTAACATGTTACACAACCTCATGAATACAGGCCCTGACTACTAACATGTTACACAACCTCATGAATACAGGCCCTGACTACTAACATGTTAAACAACCTTATGAATACAGGCCCTGACTACTAACATGTTACACAACCTTATGAATACAGGCCCTGACTACTAACATGTTACACAACCTTATGAATACAGGCCCTGACTACTAACATGTTACACAACCTTATGAACACAGGCCCTGACTACTAACGTGTTACACAACCTCATGAACACAGGCCCTGACTACTAACATGTTACACAACATGAATACAGGCCCTGACTACTAACGTGTTACACAACCTCATGAATACAGGCCCTGACTACTAACATGTTACACAACATGAATACAGGCCCTGACTACTAACATGTTACACAGCCTTATGAACAGAGGCCCTGACTACTAACATGTTACACAACCTTATGAATACAGGCCCTGACTACTAACATGTTACACAACCTCATGAATACAGGCCCTGACTACTAACATGTTACACAACCTTATGAACAGAGGCCCTGACTACTAACATGTTACACAACCTCATGAATACAGGCCCTGACTACTAACATGTTACACAACCTTATGAATACAGGCCCTGACTACTAACATGTTACACAACCTCATGAACACAGGCCCTGACTACTAACATGTTACACAACCTCATGAATACAGGAACTGACTACTAACGTGTTACACAACCTTATGAATACAGGCCCTGACTACTAACATGTTACACAACCTCATGAATACAGGCCCTGACTACTAACATGTTACACAACCTCATGAATACAGGCCCTGACTACTAACATGTTACACAACCTCATGAATACAGGCCCTGACTACTAACATGTTACACAACCTCATGAATACAGGCCCTGACTACTAACATGTTACACAACATGAATACAGGCCCTGACTACTAACGTGTTACACAACCTCATGAATACAGGCCCTGACTACTAACATGTTACACAACATGAATACAGGCCCTGACTACTAACATGTTACACAACTTCATGAATACAGGCCCTGACTACTAACATGTTACACAACCTCATGAATACAGGCTAGCCTGTCAGCAAGAGATCAGCATGTTGAAGTAACATTCTCCCACACATACACACAAAGAGAGAAACACACACACAGAGAAACACACACACACACACAAAGAGAGAGAAACACACACACACACACACACACACAGAGAAACACACACACAAACACACAAAGAGAGAGAAACACACACACACACGAGAGAGAAACACACACACACACACACACACACACACACACTACCTTGAAGAGTGTGACAGTGATTTCTATGTTTTCCGGTACAGGCCACACCACCACTCCTCGGTAGGGGTTCTTGATGCCTGGCTGCCAACTGTGAGCCTGGGGAGAGATTGACAGAGTTCATTTGACCGTTTCTACTTCAACAACATTGTATGTAGCCATAATATTCTGTCAGTGTAATGTTTACTGTACATTTCTATTTAGTTCATCTATTTCACTTGCTTTGGCAACGTTAACATATGTTACAGCCATGCCAATAAAACCATTATAATTGAATTAAGAGACCGAGGGAGACTGAAAACACAATATATATACACTTTAAAATCACTAAATATAACATCAAACATTTACACAGACAAAACCTCATGAAGGGTAGAGACCCACCCGGTTGCCAAGGTGCAGACCAACAGGTCAACTCTGAAGAAATATGATAGAAAGCTGTACACTATACATCTCCACAGTGATTTAGCCTACTTCCTACTTCCTACTTCCTACTTCCTACGACCAAGTCCAGCTAAACAGCATAAAGTGCTACCAAGACAAAACTAATAGTACACACACACACCACACACCTTGGAGGATTTCCGTCGGCTCCTGCGAGTCCACACCACTACCAGCTTGTCTGGTTGCCTGGAAAAGAACAGAGGAGGGATGAGAAGAGGACAGTGTGGAGGAGGGAGGGATGAGAAGAGGACAGTGTGGAGGAGGGACGGATGAGAAGAGGACAGTGTGGAGGAGGGACGGATGAGAAGAGGACAGTGTGGAGGAGGGATGAGAAGAGGACAGTGTGGAGGAAGGAGAAGAGGACAGTGTGGAGGAGGGAGGGATGAGAAGAGGACAGTGTGGAGGAGGGATGAGAAGAGGACAGTGTGGAGGAAGGATGAGAAGAGGACAGTGTGGAGGAGGGAGGGATGAGAAGAGGACAGTGTGGAGGAGGGAGGGATGAGAAGAGGACAGTGTGGAGGAGGGATGAGAAGAGGACAGTGTGGAGGAGGGATGAGAAGAGGACAGTGTGGAGGAGGGAGGGATGAGAAGAGGACAGTGTGGAGGAAGGAGGGATGAGAAGAGGACAGTGTGGAGGAAGGATGAGAAGAGGACAGTGTGGAGGAGGGAGGGATGAGAAGAGGACAGTGTGGAGGAGGGAGGGATGAGAAGAGGACAGTGTGGAGGAGGGAGGGATGAGAAGAGGACAGTGTGGAGGAGGGAGGGATGAGAAGAGGACAGTGTGGAGGAGGGAGGGATGAGAAGAGGACAGTGTGGAGGAGGGAGGGATGAGAAGAGGACAGTGTGGAGGAGGGATGAGAAGAGGACAGTGTGGAGGAAGGATGAGAAGAGGACAGTGTGGAGGAGGGAGGGATGAGAAGAGGACAGTGTGGAGGAAGGATGAGAAGAGGACAGTGTGGAGGAGGGAGGAGGGATGAGAAGAGGACAGTGTGGAGGAGGGATGAGAAGAGGACAGTGTGGAGGAGGGAGGGATGAGAAGAGGACAGTGTGGAGGAAGGATGAGAAGAGGACAGTGTGGAGGAGGGAGGGATGAGAAGAGGACAGTGTGGAGGAGAGAGGGATGAGAAGAGGACAATGTGGAGGAGGGAGGGATGAGAAGAGGACAGTGTGGAGGAAGGATGAGAAGAGGACAGTGTGGAGGAGGGAGGGATGAGAAGAGGACAGTGTGGAGGAGAGAGGGATGAGAAGAGGACAGTGTGGAGGAGGGATGAGAAGAGGACAGTGTGGAGGAGGGAGGGATGAGAAGAGGACAGTGTGGAGGAAGGATGAGAAGAGGACAGTGTGGAGGAGGGAGGGATGAGAAGAGGACAGTGTGGAGGAGAGAGGGATGAGAAGAGGACAGTGTGGAGGAGGGAGGGATGAGAAGAGGACAGTGTGGAGGAGGGAGGGATGAGAAGAGGACAGTGTGGAGGAGGGATGAGAAGAGGACAGTGTGGAGGAGGGATGAGAAGAGGACAGTGTGGAGGAGGGAGGGATGAGAAGAGGACAGTGTGGAGGAAGGATGAGAAGAGGACAGTGTGGAGGAGGGATGAGAAGAGGACAGTGCGGAGGAGGGATGAGAAGAGGACAGTGTGGAGGATGGATGAGAAGAGGATAGTGTGGAGGAGGGATGAGAAGAGGACAGTGTGGAGGAGGGAGGGATGAGAAGAGGACAGTGTGGAGGATGGATGAGAAGAGGACAGTGTGGAGGAAGGATGAGAAGAGGACAGTGTGGAGGAAGGAGAAGAGGACAGTGTGGAGGAGGGATGAGAAGAGGACAGTGTGGAGGAGGGAGGGATGAGAAGAGGACAGTGTGGAGGAGGGACGGATGAGAAGAGGACAGTGTGGAGGAGGGATGAGAAGAGGACAGTGTGGAGGAGGGATGAGAAGAGGACAGTGTGGAGGAGGGATGAGAAGAGGACAGTGTGGAGGAGGGAGGGATGAGAAGAGGACAGTGTGGAGGAAGGATGAGAAGAGGACAGTGTGGATGAAGGATGAGAAGAGGACAGTGTGGAGGAGGGATGAGAAGAGGACAGTGTGGAGGAGGGAGGAGAAGAGGACAGTGTGGAGGAGGGAGGAGGGATGAGAAGAGGACAGTGTGGAGGAGGGAGGAGGGATGAGAAGAGGACAGTGTGGAGGAGGGAGGAGGGATGAGAAGAGGACAGTGTGGAGGAAGGAGAAGAGGACAGTGTGGAGGAGGGATGAGAAGAGGACAGTGTGGAGGAATGAGGAGGGATGAGAAGAGGACAGTGTGGAGGAAGGAGAAGAGGACAGTGTGGAGGAAGGAGAAGAGGACAGTGTGGAGGAAGGAGAAGAGGACAGTGTGGAGGAGGGATGAGAAGAGGACAGTGTGGAGGAATGAGGAGGGATGAGAAGAGGACAGTGTGGAGGAAGGAGAAGAGGACAGTGTGGAGGAAGGAGAAGAGGACAGTGTGGAGGAGGGATGAGTAGAGGACAGTGTGGAGGAATGTGGAGGAATGAGGAGGGATGAGAAGAGGACAGTGTGGAGATGATCATATCACAGATTACAGATTTAATAACAGAAAGGACACAAGTTTGACTTGTGTCCAGTTGCCTCGTCTTTCCATGATTCAATCAATCCTATTTTATAAAGGTCCTTTTTACATCAGCAGATGTACAAGGTGCTTTACAGCCTAGACCCTCAACTCCTAATGCTCTGTGTGATATTATGTCCCCCTAGAACTACAGCAGTGAGGGTTTCACACAGTCCATTCAAGTGGCTCAGTGGTGCTGGCACACCCAAGGTTGAGGGTTCAAATCCCACCCTGGCATCGAGTTTCTGTGTCCAAGAGAAACTTCACCAAAGCTGTATGAACTAGTGTGTCCATGTTCCACAACCAAACACACTCCCCTGAACACAACCAAACGCACTCCCCCGACCACAACCAAACGCACTCCCCCGACCACAACCAAACACACTCCCCTGAACACAACCAAACGCACTCCCCTGACCACAACCAAACGCACTCCCCCGACCACAACCAAACACACTCCCCCGAACACAACCAAACGCACTCCCCTGAACACAACCAAACGCACTCCCCTGACCACAACCAAACGCACTCCCCTGACCACAACCAAACGCACTCCCCTGAACACAACCAAACGCACTCCCCTGACCACAACCAAACGCACTCCCCTGACCACAACCAAACGCACTCCCCTGAACACAGTCAAACGCACTCCCCTGACCACAACCAAACGCACTCCCCTGAACAACCAAACGCACTCCCCTGAACACAACCAAACACACTCCCCTGACCACAACCAAACGCACTCCCCTGACCACAACCAAACGCACTCCCCTGAACACAACCAAACACACTCCCCTGAACACAACCAAACGCACTCCCCTGAACACAACCAAACGCACTCCCCTGACCACAACCAAACGCACTCCCCTGAATACAACCAAACGCACTCCCCTGAACACAACCAAACGCACTCCCCTGAACACAACCAAACGCACTCCCCTGAACACAACCAAACGCACTCCCCTGACCACAACCAAACACACTCCCCTGAATACAACCAAACGCACTCCCCTGAACACAACCAAACGCACTCCCCTGACCACAACCAAACGCACTCCCCTGAATACAGTCAAACACACTCCCCTGACCACAACCAAACGCACTCCCCTGAACACAACCAAACGCACTCCCCTGAACACAGTCAAACGCACTCCCCTGAACACAACCAAACGCACTCCCCTGAACACAACCAAACACACTCCCCTGAACACAACCAAACACACTCCCCTGAACACAACCAAACACACTCCCCTGAATACAACCAAATGCACTCCCCTGAACACAACCAAACGCACTCCCCTGAACACAACCAAACGCACTCCCCTGAACACAACCAAACGCACTCCCCTGAACACAACCAAACGCACTCCCCTGAACACAACCAAACGCACTCCCCTGAACACAACCAAACACACTCCCCTGAACACAACCAAACACACTCCCCTGAACACAACCAAACACACTCCCCTGACCACAACCAAACGCACTCCCCTGAACACAGTCAAACACACTCCCCTGAACACAACCAAACGCACTCCCCTGAACACAACCAAACACACTCCCCTGAACACAACCAAACACACTCCCCTGAACACAACCAAACACACTCCCCTGAACACAACCAAACGCACTCCCCTGAACACAACCAAACGCACTCCCCTGAACACAACCAAACGCACTCCCCTGAATACAGTCAAACGCACTCCCCTGAACACAACCAAACACACTCCCCTGAACACAACCAAACGCACTCCCCTGAACACAACCAAACGCACTCCCCTGAACACAACCAAACGCACTCCCCTGAACACAACCAAACGCACTCCCCTGAACACAACCAAACACACTCCCCTGAACACAACCAAACACACTCCCCTGAACACAACCAAACGCACTCCCCTGACCACAACCAAACGCACTCCCCTGAATACAACCAAACACACTCCCCTGAATACAACCAAACGCACTCCCCTGAACACAGTCAAACACACTCCCCTGAACACAGTCAAACACACTCCCACAATTCAACACAGTACAACAGACACGTCAGATTCAACAGTTGCAGTATAAATGAATGATGAGCCCTGAGCTAGTCTCTGTAGACTGATATAGTCTGTATTATCCATTACGCTCCAGAAGGAGAAATGTGTTGTTTCATAGTTTTGATGTCTTCACTATTATTCTACGATGTAAAAATAAAGAAAAACCCTTGAATGAGTAGGTGTGTCCAAACCGTCGACTGGTACTGTATATTTATAACATTTTGGGGTTCAGGCACCCCCGCCTAAATTGTTTTGTGCAAAAACACAAAGAGTGTCCCTTCCGGTAATACCATATACCAGCCTACTTTAAACGAGCCAATGAACAGGTATGATGGGTGTGTGTGTGGGGTCATGCCTCAGGAGGAGTCTAGGGAGACAGAGAGAACAGACCGAGGGAGAAATGAAAAGAGAGTAAACAGAGAGAGAAAGAGGAGAAAAGGGCGACTGCAAGCGGAGGCCCCACACAGAGAAGCTATTGTCACGACACAGAAGGCATGTCATATATGAGAGAGATGTCATGTCCGGCCCCCAGGCTGTACCGTACACAGTGTACAATTCTCACCATTCATCCTCTGACCATCCAACTACGATCGCTTGATTTCTAGATCACTTTCTCTCATACTCCATTAGAAGACCATCGCATGAAAAGCACCAATAGTACTGTTTGTCCATTTTGAGATGCCGTAGCCAGTATACACTTCCTCAAAATAGAATTGATCTAACTCAAGAAATCTGTCATGAATTAACATTTTTGTCCAAGAGATCTTTACAATCATTTCGCTACACCTGCAATAACATCTGTTAAATATGTATGTGACCAATAAAATTAGATTTGATGCAGTATTTTTAAATGAAAAAAAGAATGCATGAAAATGAGTCTCCACTCGTTGAGTGACAACAATTCCTTAATTGAAGAATCCCTACTGCAAAACACCAGTCTCAACGTCAACAGTGAAGATCCTTCTAGAAAGAGTTGCTCTGTCCAGTGTCTGTGTTCTTTTGCCCATCTTAATCTTTTCATTTTATTGGCCAGTCTGAGATATGGCTTTTTCTTTGCAACTCTGCCTAGAAGGCCAGCATCCCGGAGTCGCCCCTTCACTGTTGACAATGAGACTGGTGTTTTGCGGATACTATTTAATGAAGCTGCCAGTTGAGGACTTGTGAGGCGTCTGTTTCTCAAACTAGACACTCTAATGTAATTGTCCTCTTGCTCAGGTTGTGCACCGGGGCCTCCCACTCCTCTTTCTATTCTGGTTAGAGCCAGTTTGCTCTGTTCTGTGAAGGGAGTAGTACACAGCGTTGTACGAGATCTTCAGTTTCTTGGCAATTTCTCGCATGGAATATTCTTCATTTCTCAGACAAGAATAGACTGACGAGTTTCAGAAGAAAGTTCTTTGTTTCTGGCCATTTTGAGCCTGTAATCTAATCCACAAATGCTGATGCTCCAGATACTCAAATAGTCTAAAGAAGGCCAGTTTCATTGCTTCTTTAATCAGAACAACAGTTTTCAGCTGTGCCAACATAATTGCAAAAGGGTTTTCTAATGCTCAATTAGCCTTTTAAAATGATAAACTTGGATTAGTTAACACAACGTGTCATTGGAACACAGGAGTGATGGTTGCTGATAATGGGCCTCTGTACGCCTATGTAGATATTCCATTAAATCAGCCGTTTCCAGCTATAATAATCATTCACAACATTAACAATGTCTACACTGTATTTCGGATCAATTTGATGTTATTTTAATGGCCATTTTTTTTGGCTTTTCTTTCAAAAACAAGGACATTTCTGAGTGACCCCAAACTTTTGAAAGGTAGTGTATGATTCCCATGCCAATAAAGCCCTTGAAGTGAATTGAAGTTGAGAGAGAGAGAGACAGACACTATGGTTTCTGCTGAGTCTCTTCCTCTCCTCCTCCCACTGACTGGCTCTCTGGCTTCTGTCATGGAAATGTCTCTTTTATTGAGCTTCAGCTATAAAAAACGTATTTTATTGGCGCCATTCTGGCACAGCAGAGCTTCAGACTGGCAGTCTGTAGAGAGACCTAGTAGAGACTGGCAGTCTGTAGAGAGACCTAGTAGAGACTGACAGTCTGTAGAGAGACCAGTAGAGACTGGCAGTCTGTAGAGAGACCAGTAGAGACTGGCAGTCTGTAGAGAGACCAGTAGAGACTGGCAGTCTGTAGAGAGACCAGTAGAGACTGGCAGTCTGTAGAGAGACCAGTAGAGACTGGCAGTCTGTAGAGAGACCAGTAGAGACTGGCAGTCTGTAGAGAGACCAGTAGAGACTGGCAGTCTGTAGAGAGACCAGTAGAGACTGGCAGTCTGTAGAGAGACCAGTAGAGACTGGCAGTCTGTAGAGAGACCAGTAGAGACTGGCAGTCTGTAGAGAGACCAGTAGAGACTGGCAGTCTGTAGAGAGACCAGTAGAGACTGGCAGTCTGTAGAGAGACCAGTAGACTGGCAGTCTGTAGAGAGACCAGTAGACTGGCAGTCTGTAGAGAGACCAGTAGAGACTGGCAGTCTGTAGAGAGACCAGTAGAGACTGGCAGTCTGTAGAGAGACCAGTAGAGACTGGCAGTCTGTAGAGAGACCAGTAGAGACTGGCAGTCTGTAGAGAGACCAGTAGAGACTGGCAGTCTGTAGAGAGACCAGTAGAGACTGGCAGTCTGTAGAGAGACCAGTAGAGACTGGCAGTCTGTAGAGAGACCAGTAGAGACTGGCAGTCTGTAGAGAGACCAGTAGACCTGGCAGTCTGTAGAGAGACCAGTAGAGGCTGGCAGTCTGTAGAGACCAGTAGACTGGCAGTCTGTAGAGAGACCAGTAGAGACTGGCAGTCTGTAGAGAGACCAGTAGAGACTGGCAGTCTGTAGAGAGACCAGTAGAGACTGGCAGTCTGTAGAGAGACCAGTAGAGACTGGCAGTCTGTAGAGAGACCAGTAGACCTGGCAGTCTGTAGAGAGACCAGTAGAGACTGGCAGTCTGTAGAGACCAGTAGACTGGCAGTCTGTAGAGAGACAACTGAAGAATTTCTACAAAACTGTCAGAAACCTTCTCAGGGAAGCTCATCTGCTCGTCATCCTCACCAGGGTCTTGACCTGACCGGAGTTCGGCGTCGTAACCGACTTCAGTGTGCAAATGCTCAACTTCGATGGCCACTGGTACGCTGGACAAGTGTGCTCTTCACGGATGAATCCCGGTTTCAACTATACCGGGCAGATAGCAGACAGCGTATATGGCGAGCAGTTTGCTGATGTCAATGTTCTGAACAGAGTTCCCCATTGAGGCGGGGGGTTATAGTTTGGGCAGGCGTAAGCTACGGACAACGAACATAATTGCATTTTATGGATGTCACTTTGAATGCACAGAGATACCGTGATGAGATCCTGAGGCCCATTGTCGTGCCATTCATCCACCGCCATCATCTCATGTGTCAGCATGATAATGCAGGGTCCCATGACGCAAGGATCTGGACACAATTTCTGTAAGCTGAACATGTCCCAGTTCTTCCATGGCCTGCATACTCACCAGACATTCCACCCACTGAGCATGTTTGGGATGCTCTGGATTGACGGGTACGACAGCGTGTTCCAGTTCCCGCCAATATCCAGCAACTTTGCACAGCCATTGAAGAGGAGTGAGACAACATTCCACAGGCCACAATCAACAGCCTGATCAACTCTATGTGAAGGAGATGTGTCGCGCTGCATGGGGCAAATGGTCACATCAGATACTGACTGGTTCTGATCCACGTCCCTACCTTTTTTGTAAAGGTATCTGTGTATCTGATGCATATCTGTATTCCCAGTCATGTGAAATCTATAGATTAGAGCCTAATGAATTCATTTACATTGACTGATTTCCTCATACGAACTTTAACATAAAATCTTTGAAACTGTTGCGTTTATATTTTAGTTCGGTGTATATTATGAAGCGTAGTTCCCCAGGACAGTTGCACCAGTCAACAGAGGTGTATTTGATTTAACATGCTAGTTAGAGAAGTGGCTGAATTAATAAGGAGACGGGCATCATATCCTGTAATCTTTCTACTCTTTGGACGGGTTATTAAGACGAGCTCGTCCTCCCCCATTTAAGGTGCCACCAACCTCCTGTGCAGTGGAGCCAGTATAATGTAACCTCCAGGTCATCCACAGTAAGATAAACACTCAGAAAACAGCCTACAGCTTACTGACAACTACGACAGAGAGAGAGAGACACAGAGAGAGAGAGAGAGAGAGAGAGACAGAGAGACAGAGAGAGACACAGAGAGAGAGGAGATGGAGAGAAACAGGGAGAGAGGAGAGAGAGAGAGACAGAGAGAGACACAGAGAGAGAGAGGTGGATATCCCAATTACAGAAGAAGAATTATTGGAAAAACTATGCAATCTCCAACCCAAAAAGGCCTGTGGTGCTGATGGTATTTTAAATGAAATGATCAAATATACAGACCACAAATTCAAATTGGCTATACTCAAACTCTTCAACATTATCCTCACTGCAGGTATTTTCCCCGATATTTGGAACCAGGGATTGATCACACCAATCTATAAAAATGGAGACAAATTTGACCCAAATAATTACAGAGGAATTTGCGTTAACAGCAACTTGGGGAAAATTCTCTGCAGTATTATAAATAGCAGACTACATCATTTCCTTGACGAACACAACGTCCTGAGCAGAAGCCAGATTGGATTTCTAAAAAATTATCGTACAACAGACCACATTTACACCCTCCACACTCTAATTGATAAACAAGTTAACCAAAACAAAGGCAAAATCTACTCGTGTTTTGTAGATTTCAAGAAAGCATTTGATTCAATTTGGCACGAAGGTCTTTTTTATAAACTAATAGAAAGTTGTATTGGAGGGAAAACATATGATTTTATTAAATCAATGTACACTAAAAACAAATGTGCGGTTAAAATTGGCAACAAGCAAACAGACTTCTTCTCTCAGGGGCAGGGAGTGAAACAGGGCTGCCCAATAAGTCCAACATTATTTAACATCTACATTAATGAATTGGCAAAAACATTAGAAGAATCAGCAGCACCTGGTATCACCCTACACAACACTGAAATCAAGTGTCTGCTGTACGCAGATGGCCTGGTGCTGCTGTCTCCCACTAAAGAGGGGTTACAGCAGCACCTAGATCGTCTTCACAGGTTCTGTCAGACCTGGGCTCTGACCGTTAATCTAAAAAAAAACAAATATAATGATATTCCAAAAAAGGTCCGGAAATAAGGATGACAAATATAAATTCTATTTGGACACAGTCCTATTAGAACACACCAAAAACGACACATATCTAGGACTAAATATGAGCAACACAGGTAGCTTTCACATGGCTGTGAATGAGCTGAGAGACAAAGCAAGAAGAGCATTCTATGCCATTAAAAGGAACATCAAAATTGAAATTCCAATTAGAATCTGGCTCAAAATTTTTCAATCAGTTATAGAACCAATTGCTCTATATGGCAGTGAAGTATGGGGTCCACTCTCTAATAATGAATTTACTAAATGGGACAAACATCCAACTGAAATATTGCATGCAGAGTTTTGCAAGACTGTATTGCAAGTACAAAGAAAAACTCCAAATAACGCATGTAGGGCAGAATTGGGGCAAAACCCCCTCATTCGAATAGAAAAAAGAGCCATCAAATTTTACAACCATCTAAAAACAAGTGACCCTAAAACATTCCATCACACAGCTCTACAATGTCAAGAGATGAAACCAGAGAAGAGTCCCCTCAGCCAGCTGGTTCTGAGGCTCAGTTCACCAACCCAAACCAACCCCATAGAGCCTCGGGACAGCCCTCAGAAAATCTGGCCCAACCAAATCATCACAAAACAAAAAGAAAAATATATAACCTATTGGAAAGACACCACAAAAAATCAAAGTAAACTTCAATGCTATTTGGCTCTAAACAGACAGTACATGGTGGCAGACTATCTGACCACTGTGACTGATAGAAAACTGAGGAAAACATTGACTAGGTACAGACTCAGTGAGCACAGTCTGGCTATAGAGACCGGTCGTCACAGACAAACCTGGCTGCCCAGAGAGGACAGGCTGTGCTCACTCTGCTCCAGGGGAGAGGTAGAGACAGAGGTGCATTTCCTACTACACTGTGACAAATACTCAGACCTAAGAGCATATTTCTTTCCCAAAATTATAACTCAACACAAAGAATTTGAAACTATAAAAGATGAAGAAAAAATCAAATATTTATTGGGTGAAAAGCCAAAATGTGCAGTTTTGGCAGCCAAATATGTGTCCTCCTGCCACAGCCTGAAAAATGCAAAGTAATGTTGATAATATTTCCCATTTAGCTTAGTTTTGTTTTGTCTTTCATACCAGGTCATATGTCTTCTCAGTCATGTTGACACTGGTCTACTACCAGGTCATGTGTCTTCTCAAGTCATGTTGACACTGGTCTACTTCCAGGTCATATGTCTTCTCAAGTCATGCTGACACTGGTCTACTACCATTGCTTTAATGTATTGTTGTTCTGATTAATATTGTTGTTGTAGTTGTTGTTAATGGTAATCCCATGTCCACTACTACTATTATTATTACTGTTGGTCCCACCATTTATTTATATATAAATATATATATATTTTGTATATATATACATATATATTTGATTTTTACTTTTCGATATGTATACTTTGACAATGTAAGTAATAATGAACTTGCCATGTCAATAAAGTCAATTGAATTGAATTGAATTGAGAGGAGATGGAGAGAGACAGAGAGAGAGTGAGGAGATAGAGAGAGAGGAGATGGAGACACACAGAGAGAGAGAGGAGATGGAGACACACAGAGAGAGAGAGAGGAGATGGAGACACACAGAGAGAGGAGAGAGAGAGAGAGAGAGATGGAGACACAGAGAGAGAGAGAGAGAGAGAGAGAGAGAGATGGAAACACAGAGAGAGAGAGAGAGAGATGGAAACACAGAGAGAGAGAGAGGAGAGAGAGAGAGAGAGAGAGAGATGGAGACACACAGAGAGAGAGAGAGATGGAGACACAGAGAGAGAGAGAGAGATGGAGACACAGAGAGAGAGAGAGATGGAGAGCATTGATCCACCCGAGCAGGTCCGGATCCAGAATGCTACATAATGTCACAGGTCCAGGTCGGATCTGATTGTCACGGATCTCGGTGTAATTTTAACGGAGTTGTACAGAAGGGCCCGTACAGATCTGAATGCGACTGCTGCGGTAGAGACACAGAGACAGTTGATAATTTATACTGCTGATCTTTGCTTTTCACGAGAGTGGCGCGTGTAGCTTGTTGTTGTTAGCCAATCAGAAGTCGTCAAAGCGGCAATAGGCTACAGTCATAGAGCCTCCGTGTGACAAAAGTCAGGAGATATCTAATCAATGGAAGATGGAATTAAAAGTTAAAGGAGAAGGAGAAGGACAGGCTACAACGACCCAGAGCCAACAGATAGGCTGCTACATTATATTCTGAATGGAGTTGTTGTTTGTAGGAAGAGAAAGTGCCTGCAGCCTCAGTTAGCCTAGCTAGCTAGCTTAACTAGCTTCTCCCTGTTTGATGCAGTCAAGACAGGTACTACGTCATCATATTGGATGATAATTAGCCTAGCTAACTAGCTTAACTAGCTTCTCCCTGTTTGATGCAGTCAAGACAGGTACTACGTCATCATATTGGATGATAATTAGCCTAGCTAGCTAGCTTAACTAGCTTCTCCCAGTTTGATGCAGTCAAGACAGGTCCTGCGTCATCATATTGGATGATAATTAGCCTAGCTAACTAGCTTAACTAGCTTCTCCCTGTTTGATGCAGTCAAGACAGGTACTACGTAATCATATTGGATGATAATTAGCCTAGCTAGCTAGCTTAACTAGCTTCTCCCTGTTTGATGCAGTCAAGACAGGTACTACGTCATCATATTGGATGATAATTAGCCTAGCTAGCTAGCTTAAATAGCTTCTCCCTGTTTGATGCAGTCAAGACAGGTACTAACGTCATCATATTGGATGATAATTAGCCTAGCTAGCTAGCTTAACTAGCTTCTCCCTGTTTGATGCAGTCAAGACAGGTACTACGTAATCATATTGGATGATAATTAGCCTAGCTAGCTAGCTTAACTAGCTTCTCCCTGCAGGTACTACGTCATCATATTTGATGATAAATAACGTAGCTATGCTAGCTATTAGTCTACTATAGTACGAGTCAACTTGGTTGATTGGTGTCTCTCATCCCTCCTCCCCATGTCACTCGCTCACAGTAAGCACACAGGGTGGGAAAGTCCCAGGTCTATTTCAGAACGGGTTCAACTTTTTGGACCCGTGAAGAGAGAGAGAGAGAGAGACAGCAACGTACGATCACTTGTGAATGGCGTACGATCACTTGTAAATGGCGTATGATCACTTGTGAATGGCGTACGATCACTTGTAAATGGCGTACGATCACTTGTGAATGGCGTACGATCACTTGTAAATGGCGTACGATCACTTGTAAATGGCGTACGATCACTTGTGAATGGCGTACGATCACTTGTGAATGGCGTACGATCACTTGTGAATGGCGTACGATCACTTGTGAATGGCGTACGATCACTTGTAAATGGCGTATGATCACTTGTGAATGGCGTATGATCACTTGTGAATGGCGTATGATCACTTGTAAATGGCGTATGATCACTTGTAAATGGCGTATGATCACTTGTGAATGGCGTATGATCACTTGTGAATGGCGTATGATCACTTGTAAATGGCGTATGATCACTTGTGAATGGCGTATGATCACTTGTAAATGGCGTATGATCACTTGTAAATGGCGTATGATCACTTGTGAATGGCGTACGATCACTTGTGAATGGCGTACGATCACTTGTAAATGGCGTACGATCACTTGTGAATGGCGTACGATCACTTGTAAATGGCGTACGATCACTTGTAAATGGCGTACGATCACTTGTGAATGGCGTATGATCACTTGTGAATGGCGTATGATCACTTGTAAATGGCGTATGATCACTTGTGAATGGCGTATGATCACTTGTAAATGGCGTATGATCACTTGTGAATGGCGTATGATCACTTGTGAATGGCGTATGATCACTTGTGAATGGCGTATGATCACTTGTAAATGGCGTATGATCACTTGTGAATGGCGTATGATCACTTGTGAATGGCGTATGATCACTTGTGAATGGCGTATGATCACTTGTGAATGGCGTATGATCACTTGTGAATGGCGTATGATCACTTGTAAATGGCGTATGATCACTTGTGAATGGCGTATGATCACTTGTGAATGGCGTATGATCGCTTGTGAATGGCGTATGATCGCTTGTAAATGGCGTATGATCGCTTGTGAATGGCGTATGATCACTTGTGAATGGCGTATGATCACTTGTGAATGGCGTATGATCACTTGTGAATGGCGTATGATCACTTGTGAATGGCGTATGATCACTTGTGAATGGCGTATGATCACTTGTGAATGGCGTATGATCACTTGTGAATGGCGTATGATCACTTGTAAATGGCGTATGATCACTTGTGAATGGCGTATGATCACTTGTGAATGGCGTATGATCACTTGTGAATGGCGTATGATCACTTGTGAATGGCGTATGATCACTTGTGAATGGCGTATGATCACTTGTGAATGGCGTATGATCACTTGTGAATGGCGTATGATCACTTGTGAATGGCGTATGATCACTTGTGAATGGCGTATGATCACTTGTAAATGGCGTATGATCACTTGTGAATGGCGTACGATCACTTGTGAATGGCGTACGATCACTTGTGAATGGCGTACGATCACTTGTGAATGGCGTATGATCACTTGTGAATGGCGTACGATCACTTGTGCAGTAAGGCAAGAAACAAATCATATCTTATTTTTGTGACTTTTTCAAATCATAGTCGCACACCTCATGTAGCCTATCCCATAGGCCTAGATGTTTGATACGGTTTGTATCACAACTAAAGTGGCCAAATAACTTAATAAAATTAAGAACATCAATCCGTTTTACAACCGGGGAAGATAATTTTCACCATAAAATGCACCTTTATAATAAAAGCATTACATACTTAAATCGTATTTGCGGTCACTTTTGAGAACAGTGTTTTCCCGTTAATTGCGCTTATAGCCTACTGCCGTGTACGCATTGCTGCGCTTATAGCCTACTGCCGTGTAAACATTGCAGCGCTTATAGCCTACTGCCGTGTACGCATTGCTGCGCTTATAGCCTACTGCCGTGTACGCATTGCTGCGCTTATAGCCTACTGCCGTGTAAACATTGCTGCGCTTATAGCTTACTGCCGTGTACGCATTGCTGCGCTTATAGCCTACTGCCGTGTAAACATTGCTGCGCTTATAGCCTACTGCCGTGTACGTATTGCTGCTCTTATAGCCTACTGCCGTGTACGCATTGCTGCGCTTATAGCCTACTGCCGTGTACGCATTGCTGCGCTTATAGCCTACTGCCGTGTACGCATTGCTGCGCTTATAGCCTACTGCCGTGTACGTATTGCTGCTCTTATAGACTACTGCCGTGTACGCATTGCTGCGCTTACAGCCTACTGCCGTGTACGTATTGCTGCTCTTATAGACTACTGCCGTGTACGCATTGCTGCGCTTATAGCCTACTGCCGTGTACGCATTGCTGCGCTTATAGCCTACTGCCGTGTACGCATTGCTGCGCTTATAGCCTACTGCCGTGTACGCATTGCTTCGCTTATAGCCTACTGCCGTGTACGCATTGCTGCTCTTATAGCTTACTGCCGTGTACGTATTGCTGCTCTTATAGACTACTGCCGTGTACGCATTGCTGCGCTTATAGCCTACTGCCGTGTACGCATTGCTGCGCTTACAGCCTACTGCCGTGTACGCATTGCTGCGCTTATAGCCTACTGCCGTGTACGCATTGCTGCGCGTATAGCCTACTGCCGTGTAAACATTGCAGCGCTTATAGCCTACTGCCGTGTACGCATTTCTGCGCTTATAGCCTACTGCCGTGTACGCATTGCTGCGCTTATAGCCTACTGCCGTGTACTCATTGCTGCGCTTACAGCCAACTGCCGTGTACGCATTGCTGCGCTTACAGCCTACTGCCGTGTAAACATTGCAGCGCTTATAGCCTACTGCCGTGTACGCATTGCTGCGCTTATAGCCTACTGCCGTAGAAATACCCTAATAGTTTATCAACATTTTAAGCAAAAATGTTCTGATCTTTTGCATTGGCCTCATTGCTTTAAAAAAAAAAAAATTGGTGTGAGTGGTTGTATTAATGTGGGATCTATCACATCCCACAACTGTCCCAGACTATGCTAGGAATATTTATTTTTCGCACAGAAAGAGAAGTTGACCAATTGAATAGGTCAACTTTTGTACTATGTGGGATAGTAGATTGACAGAGTCCAGTGCTTCTGCTGGTCGTTAGGACGACTCGTCTTACTGGCTGATGAAAAGTAAAATGTGGACAGTTCTAACATCTGCAGTAGCGTTCCGTCTTCACCTGCAGCCTACCTCAGAGCTGAGAGGCCTTTGAGAAGGACACGATCACATGACTAGCGTTGGCTAATAAAAATGGAGATATCTGAGAGCGCCATGTGAGTGAGAGATGCTTCGGAGCACGGCGACAGGCAGCCGGGAGAAGGGAATTATCATTATTATATTCAGCCCGAGGGCACAACGGACACTTTGGCCGCAAAAGGCATGGCTTTTTTTAGGGGGCATTACGGTCACACAAGGGGGATGCAGCTGGGAAATTCGAGGCCTGGTGAGAATATTATGAAGTGCTTGTCAAATTGTGAATGAGAGACTGATGAAGTGTGTGCGGCCTGCACAACAAACAAATCAGAGCTCACGCCTTTAATGAAACTTTTTCAAGTCTTATCATACAGCCTTAGAATGTATTAAACATCAAAACATACAGCCCAACGTTTGTAGAATAACTAAAGTTTCATTAATAACTCTAAATGAAGCATATAGGAGGACCTGTTTCTTTGTTAACGGCTCAACACAGAATAACCGCATGTGTCACTTCCTCAAATCAATTGGAGAAAACATCCTCTCTATTCTATTCAGCTTTGTTCAATTCTATTCTTCATACTATAAAATAATGACATCTTGTCTGACCGTTTGAGCAGACACATGCACATTTGTGGCCTGCTGGAGGTCATTTTGCAGGGCTCTGGCAGTGCACCTCCTTGCACTAAGGCGGAGGTAGCGGTCCTGCTGCTGGGTTGTTGCCCTCCTACGGCCTCCTCCACGTCTCCTGATGTACTGGCCTGTCTCCTGGTAGCGCCTGCATGCTCTGGACACTACGCTGACAGACACAGCAAACCTTTTTGCCACAGTTCGCATTGATGTGCCATCCTGGATGAACTGTACTACCTGAGCCACTTGTGTGGGTTGTAGACTCCGTCTCATGCTACCACTAGAGTGAGAGCACCGCCAGCATTCAAAAGTGACCAAAACATCAGCCAGGAAGCATAGGAACTGAGAAGTGGTCTGTGGTCACCACCTGCAGAATCACTCCTGTTTTGGAGGGGTGTCTTGCTAATTGCCTATAATTTCCACCTTTTGTCTATTCCATTTGCACAACAGCATGTGAAATTTATTGTCAATCAGTGTGTTGCTTCCTAAGTGAACAGTTTGATTTCACAGAAGTGTGATTGACTTGGAGTTACATTGTGTTGTTTAAGTGTTCCCTTTATTTTTTTGAGCAGTGTAGGTGTTCCAAAGGTCAGCATCAGTAACTTGTTGGCTGTGTGGAAGACAGAAAATGCTAAATGTGTTTAAGTTCATTAAAATCGGTCAATTACTGTGAGACAGGCAGATGTTTGCTTGACAATCACCGGTTGACAAAATGTCATGACTGCCAAGCCCTAGCCACGTCTCCCATGCTGAAAGACAGATGGCTGTTAGGGGCACGAGCCATAAGACAGACACAATGTCACAGCCATAAACAGCTTGCAACCCCCACAATAAAAGATAAGCATTCCCTGATGGAAGTATGACGTAGCCTCTACATGTTGCCTGTGTGAGAGAGACTGACAGGTGGCAGAGAAGTCCAGTGGGAGACTCACTTCTCAAACACTCATAGCCCTCTAATCTCTCCCTGAGACTGTCTGTGTGTGTGTGTGTGTGTGTGTGTGTGTGTGTGTGTGTGTGTGTGTGTGTGTGTGTGTGTGTGTGTGTGTGTGTGTGTGTGTGTGAAACAGAAAGAGCTGGTAGCTGTTAATGGGCTTGAGATTGAGAGTCTGTGCGTTGACGATCAGACAGAGCCGGGGCGACCCCGTGTTACAGAGCCGGGGGACCCCGTGTTACAGAGCCGGGGGACCCCGTGTTACAGAGCCGGGGAACCCCGTGTTACAGAGCCGGGGAACCCCGTGTTACAGAGCCGGGGAACCCCGTGTTACAGAGCCGGGGAACCCCGTGTTACAGAGCCGGGGAACCCCGTGTTACAGAGCCGGGGAACCCCGTGTTACAGAGCCGGGGAACCCCTTGCATATGACTTTTCTATTATTTAACTCTGCATTGCTGTAAAATAACCCGTCAGGAAGCATTTCACTGTTAGTCTCCACCTGTTGTTTACCAAGCATGTGACCAATAACATGTGAGTTGATTTCGTCAGCAGGGCTGCGCGTCATAGAGCTCTGGTCAAAAGTAGTGCACTACGTAGGGAATAGGGTGCCTTAGAGCTCTGGTCTAAAGTAGTGCACTACTTAGGGAATAGGGTGCCTTAGAGCTCTGGTCTAAAGTAGTGCACTATGTAGGGAATAGGGTGACATTTGGGATGCAGGGCTGAGGAAAGGACAAAAACAAGACCGGCTATCTTGCAGATGCAGGATGTAAAGAGACCTATATTAAATTATCATATGTTATTATATATATATATATCACGGCCGGTCTGTTACATTAGACACCCCCCCGGGTCACAGCCGGTCTGTTACATTAGACGCCCCGGGTCACGTCCGGTCTGTTACATTAGACGCCCCGGGTCACGGCCGGTCTGTTACATTAGACGCCCCGGGTCACGGCCGGTCTGTTACATTATACAGGCCGGGTCACGGCCGGTCTGTTACATTATACAGGCCGGGTCACGGCCGGTCTGTTACATTAGACAGGCCGGGTCACGGCCGGTCTGTTACATTAGACAGGCCGGGTCACAGCCGGTCTGTTACATTAGACGCCCCGGGTCACGACCGGGCTGTTACATTAGACGCCCCGGGTCACGTCCGGTCTGTTACATTAGACGCCCCGGGTCACGTCCGGTCTGTTACATTAGACGCCCCGGATCACGTCCGGTCTGTTACATTAGACGCCCCGGGTCACGTCCGGTCTGTTACATTAGACGCCCCGGTTCAAGAGATACATTGTGGAAAAACTGAAAGATGACCAAGAGAGAGAGAGAAAAGAGAGAGAGGGGGAGAGAGACAGAGAGAAAAGAGAGAGGGGGAGAGAGACAGAGAGAAAAGAGAGAGGGGGAGAGAGACAGAGAGAAAAGAAAGAGCGAGAGAGAGCGTGTGTGTAATGTTTACTGTACATTTTTATTGTTTATTATCTACTTCACTTGCTTTGGTAATGTTAACATATGTTTCCCATGCCAATAAAGTCATTACATTGAGAGAAAGGTTGTGTCTTTAGGAGACAGGAAATGCTGTGGTAAACAGAAGAGTAGATTTCTGGATGGACTTCCTCTGAAGGCTGACTCAGGGACTTCACAGTGAATACCCTGATGAAGGCAAATCAAATCAGTCACATGCACCGAATACAACAGGTGTAGACTTTACCGTGAAATGCTGACTTACAAGCCCTTAACCAACAATGCAGTTCAAGAAAGAGTTAAAATATTTACTAAATATACTAAAGTTTAAAAAAAATTATCAATCAATAGCTAACACAAGAAATGTACATAACAGTAACGACGCTATATACAAGGTCTGAGAGGCTTTCTAGAGAAGGGAGTCACACACACCCCTCTGAGAGGCTTTCTGGAGAAGAGTCAAACACCCCTCCCCCTCTGAGAGGCTTTCTAGAGAAGAGTCAAACACCCCCCCCCCCCCCCCCCCATTGAGAGGCTTTCTAGAGAAGAGTCAAACACCCCCCCCCCCCCCCCCCCCTCTGAGAGGCTTTCTGGAGAAGGGAGTCAAACACACCCATCTGAGAGGCTTTCTGGAGAAGAGAGTCAAACACACACCCCTCTGAGAGGCTTTCTAGAGAAGAGTCAAACACCCCCATCTGGGAGGCTTTCTGGAGAAGAGAGTCACACACACCCCTCTGAGAGGCTTTCTGGAGAAGAGAGTCAAACACACCCCCCTCTGACAGGCTTTCTAGAGAAGAGTCAAACACAACCCTCTGAGAGGCTTTCTGGAGTCAAACACACCCCTCTGAGAGGCTTTCTAGAGAAGAGTCAAATACACCCCTCTGAGAGGCTTTCTAGAGAAGAGTCAAACACACCCCTCTGAGAGGCTTTCTAGAGAAGAGTCAAACACACCCCTCTGAGAGGCTTTCTAGAGAAGAGTCAAATACACCCCTCTGACAGGCTTTCTAGAGAAGAGTCAAACACACCCCCCTCAGAGGCTTTCTGGAGAAGAGAATCAAACACACACCCCTCTGAGAGGCTTTCTGGAGAAGAGTCAAACCCCCCCCCTCTGAGAGGCTTTCTGGAGAAGAGAGTCAAACACCCCCCCCCTCTGAGAGGCTTTCTGGAGAAGAGAGTCAAACACCCCCCCCCTCTGAGAGGCTTTCTAGAGAAGAGTCAAACACACCCCCCTCTGAGAGGCTTCTAGAGAAGAGAGTCAAACACACACCCCTCTGAGAGGCTTTCTGGAGTCAAACACACACCCCTCAGAGCACAATAAACTGTTCTGACAGTAGCTTCTGACAGTAACCCACCTCTCCTCCCATTCCCTCTCCTCCCATCTCCTCTCTCTAAGACAGGCATTTTTGTCATGCCATTCTCCAACACGTTAACATCTGTCCCAGATGGCAGGCCCGTCAGGCTGCCAGTGGCTCGGGGCCCGTCAGGCTGCCAGTGGCTCGGGGCCCGTCAGGCTGCCAGTGGCTCGGGGCCCGTCAGGCTGCCAGTGGCTCGGGGCCCGTCAGGCTGCCAGTGGCTCGGGGCCCGTCAGGCTGCCAGTGGCTCGGGGCCCGTCAGGCTGCCAGTGGCTCGGGGCCCGTCAGGCTGCCAGTGGCTCGGGGCCCGTCAGGCTGCCAGTGGCTCGGGGCCCGTCAGGCTGCCAGTGGCTCGGGGCCCGTCAGGCTGCCAGTGGCTCGGGGCCCGTCAGGCTGCCAGTGGCTCGGGGCCCGTCAGACTGCCAGTGGCTCGGGGCCCGTTAGGCTGCCAGTGGCTCGGGGCCCGTTAGGCTGCCAGTGGCTCGGGGCATGCTACTACTGAAACATATCTGCAGGCTATGTCCCAACTCTACTGTCTATCTACTTACCTAAACACTACAATACTCACGACTAGCCGTTCCTGTGTGTGGTGTGTGGTGTGTGGTGTGTGTGTGTGTGTGGTGTGTGGTGTGTGGTGTGTGTGTGTGTGTGTGTGGTCAATGTCCCAACTCACCACTTCTTGGTGGATTCCACCATCAACTCCTGATAGGAAGCCACGAACTGAAACTTGGATGCATGTTTCCCCACACGTTGTAATCTTTTCCACACTGATGCCATGATATTTCTTTAGGGGAAAGGATCCTTTGTGTTTTACTTGTCCCGTGCTGGTGTTTCCTTTTTGTCGACTTCCGTCCCACTCACTTGAAAGTTTAAATGTATCCGAACAAATCCAAGCTGCTGCGTTGACACATAGTTAATATTTGATCAGAAAAATAGAAAATGGGGTACAATCCAAAGTCAGCGGTTTCTCTCGCGGTGGCTGCGACATGCCTTCAAAAACATCCAGAAAAAACACATTGAAGGTTTGTGGAATCTCTGCGGCTGTGGCTGTCACATCTGACGCTGTGCATGCTGGTAGATGTAGTGAAGAATAACGTTCCAATACAAAACCAGGTATTCCTTATCCTCCGTCTCGAAAAACCTAAATAGGAGAAAGAAACAGAGTTACAAGCAACGTTGGAGGGAGAGCAGGGGAGAGTAGGGGAACGCATGGGGGAGTAGGGGAACGCAGGGGGGAGTAGGGGGATCAGGGAGAGCAGGAGGGAGCATGGGAGAGCAGGAGGGAGCAGGGGAACGCAGGGGGGAGTAGGGGAGAAGGAGGAGAGAAGGAGGGAGCAGGGGAGAGCAGGGGAGAGCAGGGGAGAGCAGGAGGGAGCAGGGGAGAGCAAGGGGGAGCAGGAGGGAGCAGGGGAGAGCATGTGGGAGCAGAAGGGAGCAGGGGAGAGCAGGGGAGAGCATGGGAGAAGGAGGGAGCATGGGAGAGCAGGGGAGAAGGAGGGAGCAGGGGAGAGCAGGGGAGAAGGGGAGAGGATGGGGGAGAAGGGGAGAGGATGGGGGAGAAGGGGAGAGGATGGGGGAGTAGGGGAGAGCAGGGGAGAGCAGGGGGGAGCAGGGGAACGCAGGGGGGAGTAGGGGAGCGCAGGGGGGCTGCCTGCTGCAAAGTACACACCCCAAATGCTGCAGTACCTGTGTCTTGTATGTCACCACACACACAAAGGTGAAAAGATATAGATACAGTACGGGCAAATCCACATGATAATAACTGTTCTTGGACCGCTCTGGCAAGACTCCTCTATTTGGACGACGACAACTGAGTCGCAAGACTGTCATCATAGCTTGTGGATCTCGGATCGTCCTTTGGCCATTCCACTCCACATTCCTTGGGGTAGACCACAACACCTCCTAAAACTGAAACTATACTACCGGTATTACAATTTATCTAGAAGATCGGTAGATTTTTTTAATCATCAGCTGATGAATCATGTATTGGACCCATGTTTTTATATTGAACATTTATTTAACTGCTCTGGTCCAGAGCAGTAACTATACTGGACCCATGGTCCATCTGGTCCAGAGCAGTAACTATACTGGACCCATGGTCCATCTGGTCCAGAGCAGTAACTGTATTGGACCCATGGTCCATCTGGTCCAGAACAGTAACTGTATTGGACCCATGGTCCATCTGGTCCAGAACAGTAACTGTATTGGACCCATGGTCCATCTGGTCCAGAACAGTAACTGTATTGGACCCATGGTCCATCTGGTCCAGAACAGTAACTGTATTGGACCCATGGTCCATCTGGTCCAGAGCAGTAACTGTATTGGACCCATGGTCCATCTGGTCCAGAGCAGTAACTGTATTGGACCCATGGTCCATCTGGTCCAGAACAGTAACTGTATTGGACCCATGGTCCATCTGGTCCAGAACAGTAACTGTATTGGACCCATGGTCCATCTGGTCCAGAACAGTAACTGTATTGGACCCATGGTCCATCTGGTCCAGAACAGTAACTGTATTGGACCCATGTTTTTATATTGAACATTTATTTAACTGCTCTGGTCCAGAGCAGTAACTATACTGGACCCATGGTCCATCTGGTCCAGAGCAGTAACTATACTGGACCCATGGTCCATCTGGTCCAGAGCAGTAACTGTATTGGACCCATGGTCCATCTGGTCCAGAGCAGTAACTGTATTGGACCCATGGTCCATCTGGTCCAGAGCAGTAACTGTATTGGACCCATGGTCCATCTGGTCCAGAGCAGTAACTGTATTGGACCCATGGTCCATCTGGTCCAGAGCAGTAACTGTATTGGACCCATGGTCCATCTGGTCCAGAGCAGTAACTGTATTGGACCCATGGTCCATCTGGTCCAGAGCAGTAACTGTATTGGACCCATGGTCCATCTGGTCCAGAGCAGTAACTGTATTGGACCCATGGTCCATCTGATCCAGAGCAGTAACTGTATTGGACCCATGGTCCATCTGGTCCAGAGCAGTAACTGTATTGGACCCATGGTCCATCTGGCCCAGAACAGTAACTGTATTTGACCCATGGTCCGTCTGGTCCAGAACAGTAACTGTATTGGACCCATGGTCCATCTGGTCCAGAACAGTAACTGTATTTGACCCATGGTCCATCTGGTCCAGAGCAGTAACTGTATTGGACCCATGGTCCATCTGGTCCAGAGCAGTAACTGTATTGGACCCATGGTCCATCTGGTCCAGAGCAGTAACTGTATTGGACCCATGGTCCATCTGGTCCAGAGCAGTAACTGTATTGGACCCATGGTCCATCTGGTCCAGAACAGTAACTGTATTGGACCCATGGTCCATCTGGTCCAGAACAGTAACTGTATTGGACCCATGGTCCATCTGGTCCAGAACAGTAACTATACTGGACCCATGGTGCGTTGTCCTTGCAGAACAATATAAAAAAGGCCAGATAACTAGCTCCATTGTCACCTAGCAAAGCAAAACAATGTCATGATCCATATGATGACTATTGCCAGGCAATAAAATAGTCTTCTTGACTAATATAAATATAACTAGCGAAAAGTGTCATATAAAATCTGGATTAGCCAGCAGAGAGAGCAACCTGAGGTACCGTTACAGGGCTATCCCCTGGCGTCACTGTGGGCGGATTCCCAGAACACCGAGTCCCATTGAAAATCTCTAAGTGACAAGCTGGCACCACTGCCGGTGTCCGCTACAACTGGCCACGTACATATGTCGCTCAATCAGTGATTAACGTTACTATCTGTCACGTTTAGAGTTACAATACTTGAGTTACATATCTAGGTAGCGAACAGTAGATAGCTAGAATATTCTAGCTAAGGGAAAGGAATAGATAACCTGGGGTAGGTCCACACGAACACAGAATGGAGAGAGTTCCAGGTGTAGTTAACTAACGTTAGTTTCAATCTAGGCTTCAGCCAATGATGGATATCTAACTACGGCTAGCTTGTTATCTTAGCTACCTAAGTAGCTAATTAGATAGACAATAGCTAAATAAATGGGACTTGAACGTGAAACCTAGCCATAACATGCTACTCGCCTAGCTTGCAGCAAGCACTAGCTGAAACTTAAAACTGAGGCTGGTTTACTGCACACTTAGCTAGCTAGCTCGCCTGCAAGCTAACCGCTGAACCAATCGGAATTCCAATGTTGCTGCTTCTAGCATATCTAGCTATTTACCTGCTTGCTAGGACTGAAAGGAGTAGCTAACATGTGTGAAAGCTACTTACCTTTAAATATCCACTAAAACTGTTCAACTAAAAGGCGATCTGGCTAATTATCACCTAGCATTGCAGCGGTCCCAGCCATCATAACATGGAAAACAGAGCGGAAATAGTTATCCGGACCGCCAGCTAACAGGATTCAGCGTCCTCCCAGGTGAGAAGAGAAGCTACGTGAAGATTACTATAACTCAATTCCAAGACGACAGATAGATGGATTTGTGCTTGTAACAAAACATGTAGACAAAACAAAGTATTCCAACCATGGCGTAAAATTCCAAGAAGCTATTTTTCCTGACACCGTCCACACTCACCGTCCATAATGTTTTCCTACTGGAGGAGGACTTGCGTTACCGTTACGTTACGCCTGGAAGAAACGCCCCCGGGGGCCTACCATTGGGCCATTCCGGGTGTCATCTCTGGAATGTTGAATGATTCATGAGGTCTCTTTGAATTGGCCGAATGACACATAAATCAAATAGGTTGAATCGCAGCTCTGAGTACAGTCAATTATGTCCCCTGTACTGAAACAGTCACATTTTATTGGTCGATGACAACCAACACTGGGAATACATTTTTCACATAATTGTGACTTACCTTTAGATTCAGTTACCAATGAGGACGAGAATGGGGTCTAGGGTTAGGGACAGGTAAGTAGGTTACAAAGTCCCTTCAGACGGTAGATTGATGTCTGATGCTAACATTACCCGAAAACCATTAAATATACAGTCAATCAAATATAGCCTACAGTCATAGTGTTGGTAGTGGCATACGATAGCCACTGTGCTTCTGCCTGTCCATTGCATGCTCTTTGGGGTTTAGGCTGGGTGTCTGTAAAGCAATTTGGGAGAACTGCTGGTGTAAAAAGGGCTTTATAAAATATATTTTATTTGATATGACTTCAATAGTGAAACCATTGTAAAAAATTAAATAATGTATACCCCCAAACGAGTAGAAATAGTCTTACACTACCTCTAATTTCATGCATTTGATTTTTACCATATTACCATATGGCTAATGTCTGCCCTTGGCGCTGTATAATTGTATCATAACACGAACACATCGTCTTAGGTCGAGGCTTGTAATGAGGATGCCTTCAAGTTGCATTTCCTTCTGTCTCAGTGTCACATTAATTAGAGCCTTTAGCCTTGTCCCTGCCAGCTGAGCCAGGGATCCTCTTTGCATGTAAAAGGGACATTCGGCACCCTATTCACTACACAGTGCACTACTTTTGAGCAGACCCTTATGTACTCTGGTCAAAAGTAGTGCACTATATAGGGAATATGGTGCCATTTGGAACTCAAGCATAAAAAAACCCCCCCCCCCCCCCCCCCCCCCCTGCTGAAATCAATGTCCGTCTCACGCCCCAGGCTCAGGAAATGAATATCTGTTGTTGTGTTGTCTGTTGTGCAGCAGTATCTTGTCAGTTTAAATCTGATGTCAGATCCAGACCGTTGGGGTTAGGCAGTAGGACAGAGTTCCCTATCACGTTAGTAAGCTGCTCAGTGAAAACAGGTGGTGGTATTTTTACTAATATTCAATAGACAGCCAGTCAGTAGTTGTGTCACCTTTGGCCTATTTTGTTTGTGTATATTATAGCTCTCCGTCCCTCTCTCCGTCCCTCTCTCCGTCCCTCTCTCCGTCCCTCTCTCCGTCCCTCTCTCTGTCTCTGTCTCTGTCTCTGTCTCTGTCTCTGTCTCTGTCTCTGTCTCTGTCTCTGTCTCTTGCCCTCCACCTCTCAAATATTAGTGTTTCTAGACAGACGGGTTGCATCTCAAATAGTTACCAATGTTCCAGCATGGTCTGGGATTTCCGAGACTACTCAAATATTGCAAAAACTAAAGATTACAACAGCAAAAACCAAACAGAGCCAAGTGGTGTCTAGATAATATAACACAATCCATCATTCTAGTTTTATTTGAACTTTTATTTAACAAGGCCAGTCAGTTAAGAACAAATTCTTATTTAAAGATTCACTGTAGTTTGGGATACACACACACGCTTGCTCGCAGACACACACACACACACACACACCTCTGAATCTGGTGTAGGTGAGGAGCAGATTTAACAGAGGGTAGCTGGATATAGACAGATTTAACCGCCTGATGTCATAGGTCAAGGAATGCATTGATGTGACAAACGATCTGGTGCTAAACATCGCCTTGTGTCTGTCAGGGTGAGAAGGAGAGGGAGGGGAGTGTACTGTGTGTGTGTGTGGGGTGTGTGTGTGGGGGGGGGTGAGTACTGTGTGAGTACTGTGTGAGTGTGTGTACTGTGTGACTGTGTGGGGGGAGTGTGTGGACTTTGTGAGTGTGTGGGGGGAGTGTGTGGACTGTGTGAGTGTGTGGACTGTGTGAGTGTGGGGGGAGTGTGTGGACTGTGTGAGTGTCAGCTTCCACAGGAGGTGTTTGATATGAGTGGACTCTTACCTGCTACCAGCGCCCTCCCTCCTCCTCACCCTCCCTCCATCCTCACCCTCCTCTCCGCCCTCCTACTCTCCCTCCTCCCACACCCCCCCCTCCCCCCCTCACCCTCCTTACCCCTCCTCTCCCTCCCTCCCTCCTCACCCCCCCTCACCCCCCCTCACCCTCCTTACCCCTCCTCACCCTCCCTCCCCTCCCTCTCCCCTCCTACTCACCCTCTCTCTCTCCCTCCTCCCACCCCCCCTCCTACCCTCCTCACCCCCCTCACCCTCCTTACCCTCCTCACCCTCTCTACCCTCCTCACCCTCTCTACCCTCCCTCCTACTCACCCTCCCTCCGACTCACCCCCCCCCTCCGACTCACCTCCCCCCCTCCGACTCACCCCCCCCCCCCCCTCCGACTCACCCCCCCCTCAGCCTCCCTACCTTCCCTCCACCTCCCTCCCTCCACCTCTCTACAAAGAGGCAACAATAACAATTCCAAGGCTACAGTATGTACAGCAGGTCCCAAACGGCGTCCTATTCAGTGGACTATAGGGAATAGGGCGCCATTTAGTACGCAAGTCCAAGAGCTAAGTCTAACCCGTAAAGCAAGGGGACTGTGAGATAAGTTCTGTAGTGTAACACTTATCAAGACCTGTTAACAAAGGACAACCCTTGAAATATAAGCCCAGTCAAGTTTAAACCACTCAGACAGGAGAACGCTGGCTGCCGTATGGAGAACGTTGTGTTTTGAAGGGTACTGAAATAAGGACTTCCTAACAAATGTATAACCCATACGCAAGGTTTTCCTGTCAGCAACCGCTCGTGAAGTCGTATGTACGTAGGAAGTCTTAACCAAATGTCATAATGGGAGAAAAACAACCAAAGAGATAAATGTTAAACATTATAATCAATATGTACATGTATATGTATTTCTACAATAAGTGTTTTTCATTAATACCGTGTTTTACCATCTAATACAGTGTTTTACCATCTGATACAGTGTTTTACCATCTGATCCAGTGTTTTACCATCTGATACAGTGTTTTACCATCTGATACAGTGTTTTACCATCTAATACAGTGTTTTACCATCTGATACAGTGTTTTACCATCTGATACAGTGTTTTACCATCTGATACAGTGTTTTACCATCTGATACAGTGTTTTACCATCTGATACAGTGTTTTACCATCTGATACAGTGTTTTACCATCTGATACAGTGTTTTACCTTATAATTCAGTGTTCTACCATCTGATACAGTGTTTTACCATCTGATACAGTGTTTTACCATCTGATACAGTGTTTTACCATCTGATACAGTGTTTTACCATCTGATACAGTGTTTTACCATCTGATACAGTGTTTTACCATCTGATACAGTGTTGTACCATCTGATACAGTGTTTTACCATCTAATACAGTGTTTTACCATCTGATACAGTGTTTTACCATCTGATACAGTGTTTTACCATCTGATACAGTGTTTTACCATCTGATACAGTGTTTTACCATCTGATACAGTGTTTTACCATATAATACAGTGTTTTACCATCTGATACAGTGTTTTACCATCTAATACAGTGTTTTACCTTATAATACAGTGTTCTACCATCTGATACAGTGTTTTACCATCTAATACAGTGTTTAACCTTATAATACAGTGTTTTACCATCTAATACAGTGTTTAACCTTATAATACAGTGTTTTACCATCTGATACAGTGTTTTACCATCTGATACAGTGTTTTACCATCTGATACAGTGTTTTACCATCTGATACAGTGTTTTACCATCTGATACAGTGTTTTACCATCTGATACAGTGTTTTAACATCTGATACAGTGTTTTACCATCTGATACAGTGTTTTACCATCTGATACAGTGTTTTACCATCTGATACAGTGTTTTACCATCTGATACAGTGTTTTACCATCTAATACAGTGTTTTACCTCATAATACAGTGTTTTACCATCTGATACAGTGTTTTACCTTATAATACAGTGTTTTACCATCTATTACAGTGTTTTACCATCTGATACAGTGTTTTACCATCTGATACAGTGTTTTACCATCTGATACAGTGTTTTACCTTATAATACAGTGTTTTACCTTATAATACAGTGTTTTACCATCTGATACAGTGTTTTACCTTATAATACAGTGTTTTACCATCTGATACAGTGTTTTACCATCTATTACAGTGTTTTACCATCTGATAGTGTTTTACCTTATAATACAGTGTTTCACCATCTGATACAGTGTTTTACCATCTATTACAGTGTTTTACCATCTGATACAATGTTTAACCATCTGATACAGTGTTTAACCATCTGATACAGTGTTTTACCATCTATTACAGTGTTTTACCATCTATTACAGTGTTTTACCATCTATTACAGTGTTTTACCATCTATTACAGTGTTTTACCTTATAATACAGTGTTTTACCTTATAATACAGTGTTTTACCATCTGATACAGTGTTTTACCATCTAATACAGTGTTTTACCTCATAATACAGTGTTTTACCATCTGATACAGTGTTTTACCTTATAATACAGTGTTTTACCATCTATTACAGTGTTTTACCATCTGATACAGTGTTTTACCATCTGATACAGTGTTTTACCATCTGATACAGTGTTTTACCTTATAATACAGTGTTTTACCATCTGATAGTGTTTTACCTTATAATACAGTGTTTTACCATCTGATACAGTGTTTTACCATCTGATACAGTGTTTTACCATCTGATACAGTGTTTTACCATCTGATACAGTGTTTTACCATCTGATACAGTGTTTTACCATCTGATACAGTGTTTTACCTTATAATACAGTGTTTTACCATCTAATACAGTGTTTTACCTTATAATACAGTGTTTTACCATCTAATACAGTGTTTTACCATCTATTACAGTGTTTTACCATCTGATACAGTGTTTTACCATCTGATACAGTGTTTTACCATCTGATACAGTGTTTTACCTTATAATACAGTGTTTTACCATCTAATACAGTGTTTTACCATCTATTACAGTGTTTTACCTTATAATACAGTGTTTTACCATCTAATACAGTGTTTTACCATCTAATACAGTGTTTTACCTTATAATACAGTGTTTTACCATCTAATACAGTGTTTTACCATCTATTACAGTGTTTTACCATCTGATACAGTGTTTTACCATCTGATAGTGTTTTACCATCTGATACAGTGTTTTACCTTATAATACAGTGTTTTACCATCTAATACAGTGTTTTACCATCTATTACAGTGTTTTACCATCTGATACAGTGTTTTACCATCTGATACAGTGTTTTACCATCTGATACAGTGTTTTACCATCTATTACAGTGTTTTACCATCTGATACAGTGTTTTACCATCTGATACAGTGTTTTACCATCTGATACAGTGTTTTACCTTATAATACAGTGTTTTACCATCTGATACAGTGTTTTACCATCTGATACAGTGTTTTACCTTATAATACAGTGTTTTACCATCTGATACAGTGTTTTACCATCTGATACAGTGTTTTACCTTATAATACAGTGTTTTACCTTATAATACAGTGTTTTACCATCTGATACAGTGTTTTACCATCTGATACAGTGTTTTACCATCTATTACAGTGTTTTACCATCTGATACAGTGTTTTACCATCTGATACAGTGTTTAACCATATAATACAGTGTTTTACCATCTGATACAGTGTTTAATCATCTATTACAGTGTTTTACCATCTGATAGTGTTTAACCATCTATTACAGTGTTTTACCATCTGATACAGTGTTGTACCTTATAATACAGTGTTTTACCATCTGATACAGTGTTTTACCATCTGATACAGTGTTTTACCATCTATTACAGTGTTTTACCATCTGATACAGTGTTTTACCATCTGATACAGTGTTTTACCTTATAATACAGTGTTTTACCATCTATTACAGTGTTTTACCATCTGATACAGTGTTTTACCTTATAATACAGTGTTTTACCATCTATTAGAGTGTTTTACCTTATAATACCATGTTTTACCATCTGATACAGTGTTTTACCATCTGATACAGTGTTTTACCATCTGATACAGTGTTTAACCATCTGATACAGTGTTTAACCATCTGATACAGTGTTTTACCATCTGATACAGTGTTTTACCTTATAATACAGTGTTTTACCATCTATTACAGTGTTTTACCATCTGATACAGTGTTTTACCTTATAATACAGTGTTTTACCATCTGATACAGTGTTTTACCATCTGATACAGTGTTTTACCATCTGATACAGTGTTTAACCATCTGATACAGTGTTTTACCATCTGATACAGTGTTTTACCTTATAATACAGTGTTTTACCATCTATTACAGTGTTTTACCATATAATACCATGTTTTACCATCTGATACAGTGTTTAACCATCTGATACAGTGTTTTACCATCTGATACAGTGTTTTACCATCTGATACAGTGTTTAACCATATAATACAGTGTTTTACCATCTGATACAGTGTTTAATCATCTATTACAGTGTTTTACCATCTGATAGTGTTTAACCATCTATTACAGTGTTTTACCATCTGATACAGTGTTTTACCTTATAATACAGTTTTTTACCATCTGATACAGTGTTTTACCATCTATTACAGTGATTTACCATCTGATATAGTGTTTTACCATCTGATAGTGTTTTACCATCTGATACAGTGTTTTACCATCTGATACAGTGTTTTACCATCTAATACAGTGTTTTACCATCTGATACAGTGTTTTACCATCTATTACAGTGTTTTACCATCTGATACAGTGTTTTACCTTATACAGTGTTTACCATCTGATACAGTGTTTTACCATCTATTACAGTGATTTACCATCTGATATAGTGTTTTACCATCTGATAGTGTTTTACCATCTGATACAGTGTTTTACCATCTGATACAGTGTTTTACCATCTAATACAGTGTTTTACCATCTGATACAGTGTTTTACCATCTATTACAGTGTTTTACCATCTGATACAGTGTTTTACCATCTAATACAGTGTTTTACCATCTGATACAGTGTTTTACCATCTATTACAGTGTTTTACCATCTATTACAGTGTTTTACCATCTGATACAGTGTTTAACCATCTGATACAGTGTTTTACCTTATAATACCGTGTTTTACCATCTAATAAAGTGTTTTACCTTATAATACCGTGTTTTACCATCTAATACAGTGTTTTACCTTATAATACAGTGTTTTACCATCTAATACAGTGTTTTACCTTATAATACCGTGTTTTACCATCTAATACAGTGTTTTAGGAGTATGAACGTATATGTTCTCTGTACTTAAGATTGAAACAGGAAGTACATGTCTTTCTACAAGACCAAGTCACCGTGCACCTGTCACTGATGACATCACATTGTATTTGTCTCGTGTCGTAAACAACAGATGTATACAACAGTGAAATGCTTACTTACGGTCCCATCTCAAAAATACAGAGAGAAAAATAGAAAAATTATAGAAAATAATAACACAAGGAATAAATCCACAATGAGTAGCAATAACTTGGTTATACACACGGTGGGGTACCAGGTAACTGAGGTAGATATGTACATATAGGTATGTTTAGATCTCCCGAGTGGGGCAGCGGTCTAAGGCACTGCATCTCAGTGCTAGAGGCGTTACTACAGACCCTGGTTCGATCCTGGGCTGTATCACAACCGGCCGTGATTGGGAGTCCCATAGGGCGGAGCACAATTGGCCCATCGTTGTCCGGGTTAGGGGAGGGTTTGGCCAGGGGGGGTGGGTAGGTCGTCATTGTAAAATAAGATTTTGTTTCTTAACTGACTTGCCTAGATAAATAAAGGTTAAATAAATAAACATTTAAAATATGAAGTGACTAGGCAACAGGATAGATAATAAACAGTAGCAGCAGCGTATTTTAATTACTTTATTTTTTATTTAACCTTTATTAAACTCGGCAAGTCATTTAAGAACAAATTCCTATTTACAATGACGTCCTTCCGAAAGGCAAAAGACCTTCTGCGGGGACAGAGACAAGAAAATATAAGACAAAACACACATCACGACAAGAGAGACACCACAACACTACATAAAGAGAGACAGAAACACAGCACTGTGTGTATTAGAGCATAGAAACACAGCACCGTGTGTATTAGAGCACAGAAACACAGCACCGTGTGTATTAGAGCACAGAAACACAGCACCGTGTGTATTAGAGCATAGAAACACAGCACCGTGTGTATTAGAACATAGAAACACAGCACCGTGTGTATTAGAGCATAGAAACACAGCACCGTGTGTATTAGAGCACAGAAACACAGCACCGTGTGTTTTAGAGCACAGAAACACAGCACCGTGTGTATTAGAGCACAGTAACACAGCACCGTGTGTATTAGAGCATAGAAACACAGCACCGTGTGTATTAGAGCATAGAAACACAGCACCGTGTGTATTAGAGCATAGAAACACAGCACCGTGTGTATTAGAGCACAGAAACACAGCACCGTGTGTTTTAGAGCACAGTAACACAGCACCGTGTGTATTAGAGCATAGAAACACAGCACCGTGTGTATTAGAACATAGAAACACAGCACCGTGTGTATTAGAGCATAGAAACACAGCACCGTGTGTATTAGAGCATAGAAACACAGCACCGTGTGTATTAGAGCATAGAAACACAGCACCGTGTGCATTAGAGCATAGAAGTTGACTGCACAACACAGGTATTCATTGTATGTGCATAACAATATCTGTCTATAAACAAATCTCTCAAACACAACCCAATGTAATATAGATGCATCAGTAGTCTATAGAAAGTAGTGATGTTCAGACTGTCTCTCTACACTGATCTCTATAATGGTACTGATCTTAGATATTTACAGCAGTTTGGGTCTGATCTTAATCATATTCTCCTCCTCTTCTCCTCTCCTTCTCCTCCTCTCTTCGTCTCCACCTCTCCTCCCCCTTCTCTCTTCCTCCACATCTCCTCCTCTCTTCCCTCTCTTCCGTCACCTCTCTTCCTCCACCTCTCCACCTCTCTTCCTCTCCTCCCTCTCTTCCTCTTCCTCACTCTCGTCCTCCACCTCTCTTTCTCTCCTCCTCTCTTCCTCCACCTCTCCCTCCCTCCTCTCCACACGGTTTCCTGTCAGTCTCCCCATGGAAATGTGATAACGAGTCGAGGCTTGCCCATGAGATAAGCATCGCAAACTGTAAACCAGGAGAGGAGAGTGGTTACTGTAAACCTGACCATCCTGAGTCATGGTGGAGCCAGTAGAGAAGAGTGGTACACACTCTATTCCCTATGTAGTGGACTACTATTAACCAGAGACATATGGGCCCTGGTGAAAAGTAGGGCTCTACATAGGGAATAGGGTGCCATTTGAGATGCAGCCTGTAATACAGTATGCCTCTAGCTGCCAGGAAGTCTGCTCTGACATGTCAGGATGGATGAAGGGAAGGAAGGAAGAGGGGAGGATGGGTAGAGGAGAGGATGGGTAGAGGAGGGGATAGGTAGAGGAGAGGATGGGTAGAGGAGGGGATAGGTAGAGGAGAGGATGGGTAGAGGAGGGGATAGGTAGAGAGGGGATGGGTAGAGGAGAGGATGGGTAGAGGAGGGGATAGGTAGAGAGGGGATGGGTAGAGAGGGGATGGGTAGAGAGGGGATGGGTAGAGAGGGGATGGGTAGAGAGGGGATGGGTAGAGAGGGGATGGGTAGAGAGGGGATGGGTAGAGAGGGGATAGGTAGAGAGGGGATGGGTAGAGAGGGGATGGGTAGAGAGGGGATGGGTAGAGAGGGGATGGGTAGAGAGGGGATGGGTAGAGAGGGGATGGGTAGAGAGGGGATGGGTAGAGAGGGGATGGGTAGAGAGGGGATGGGTAGAGAGGGGATGGGTAGAGAGGGGATGGGTAGAGAGGGGATGGGTAGAGAGGGGATGGGTAGAGAGGGGATGGGTAGAGAGGGGATGGGTAGAGAGGGGATGGATATAGGAGAGGATGGGTAGAGGAGAGGATGGGTAGGGTAGAGGATGGGTAGAGGAGAGAATGGGTAGAGGATGGGAAGAGGAGAGGATGGGTAGAGGAGAGGATGGGTAGAGGAGAGGATGGGTAGAGGAGAGAATGGGTAGAGGAGAGGATGGGTAGAGGAGAGGATGGGTAGAGGAGAGAATGGGTAGAGGAGAGGATGGGTAGAGGAGAGGATGGGTAGAGGAGAGGATGGGTAGAGGAGAGAATGGGTAGAGGAGAGGATGGGTAGAGGAGAGGATGGGTAGAGGGGAGGATGGGTAGAGGAGAGGATGGGTAGGGTAGAGGATGGGTAGGGTAGATGATGGGTAGAGGAGAGGATGGGTAGAGGAGAGGATGGGTAGATGAGAGGATGGGTAGAGGAGAGGATGGGTAGAGGAGGGGATAGGTAGAGAGGGGATGGGTAGAGGGGAGGATGGATATAGGAGAGGATGGGTAGGGTAGAGGATGGGTAGGGTAGAGGATGGGTAGAGGAGAGGATGGGTAGAGGAGAGGATGGGTAGATGAGAGGATGGGTAGAGGAGAGGATGGGTAGAGGAGGGGATAGGTAGAGAGGGGATGGGTAGAGGGGAGGATGGGTAGAGAGGGGATAGGTAGAGAGGGGATGGGTAGAGGGGAGGATGGGTAGAGAGGGGATGGGTAGAGAGGGGATGGATATAGGAGAGGATGGGTAGAGGAGAGGATGGGTAGGGTAGAGGATGGGTAGAGAGGGGATGGGTAGAGGGGAGGATGGGTAGAGAGGGGATGGGTAGAGAGGGGATGGGTAGAGAGGGGATGGGTAGAGAGGGGATGGATATAGGAGAGGATGGGTAGAGGAGAGGATGGGTAGAGGAGAGGATGGGTAGGGTAGAGGATGGGTAGAGGAGAGGATGGGTAGGGTAGAGGATGGGTAGAGGAGAGGATGGGTAGGGTAGAGGATGGGTAGAGGAGAGGATGGGTAGAGAGGGGATGGGTAGAGGAGAGGATGGGTAGGGTAGAGGATGGGTAGGGTAGAGGATGGGTAGAGGAGAGGATGGGTAGAGGAGAGGATGGATAGATGGGTCAGTGATCTAACAGCTGGGTTACACACACACTTATAGAGGCCATCAGTGATCTAACAGCTGGGTTACACACACACTTATAGAGGCCATCAGTGATCTAACAGCTGGGTTACACACACACTTATAGAGGCCATCAGTGACCTAACAGCTGGGTTACACACACACTTATAGAGGCCATCATTGATCTAACAGCTGGGTTACACACACACTTATAGAGGCCATCAGTGTCCGTGATCTAACAGCTGGGTTACACACACACTTATAGAGGCCATCAGTGATCTATCAGCTGGGTTACACACACACTTATAGAGGCCATCAGTGATCTGACAGCTGGGTTACACACACACTTATAGAGGCCATCAGTGTCCGTGATCCACATCCACTATCTGCTGATTCCAACTGGGGGATCTCCATCTCGGGACGACCTGCTGTCTGGCCTCAACGCATCTCTGGGTTTTTAGAAAAGAACTACAGAGATTCTATGTGTTATTATCATCTTCTAAATGAGGAAGTACTGGTTGTTGTGATACAGTAGAGACCAGTATCTTCTAAATGAGGAAGTACTGGTTGTTGTGATACAGTAGAGACCAGTATCTTCTTGTTGAGGATGGTTGTTGTGATACAGTAGAGACCAGTATCTTCTTGATGAGGATGGTTGTTGATACAGTAGAGACCAGTATCTTCTTGATGAGGATGGTTGTTGATACAGTAGAGACCAGTATCTTCTTGATGAGGTTGGTTGTTGTGAGAGAGTAGAGACCAGTATCTTCATGATGAGGATGGTTGTTGTGATACAGTAGAGACCAGTATCTTCTTGATGAGGATGGTTGTTGATACAGTAGAGACCAGTATCTTCATGATGAGGATGGTTGCTGTGATACAGTAGAGACCAGTATCTTCTTGATGAGGATGGTTGTTGTTGATACAGTAGAGACCAGTATCTTCTTGATGAGGATGGTTGTTGTGATACAGTAGAGACCAGTATCTTCTTGATGAGGATGGTTGTTGATACAGTAGAGACCAGTATCTTCTTGATGAGGATGGTTGTTGTGATACAGTAGAGACCAGTATCTTCTTGTTGAGGATGGTTGTTGTGAGAGAGTAGAGACCAGTATCTTCTTGTTGAGGATGGTTGTTGTGATACAGTAGAGACCAGTATCTTCTTGATGAGGATGGTTGCTGTGATACAGTAGAGACCAGTATCTTCATGATGAGTATGGTTGTTGTGATACAGTAGAGACCAGTATCTTCTTGTTGAGGATGGTTGTTGTGAGAGAGTAGAGACCAGTATCTTCTTGATGAGGATGGTTGTTGTTGATACAGTAGAGACCAGTATCTTCTTGTTGAGGATGGTTGTTGTGATACAGTAGAGACCAGTATCTTCTTGATGAGGATGTTTGTGATACAGTAGAGACCAGTATCTTCATGATGAGGATGGTTGTTGATACAGTAGAGACCAGTATCTTCTTGATGAGGATGGTTGTGATACTGTAGAGACCAGTATCTTCTTGATGAGGATGGTTGTT
Source organism: Salvelinus fontinalis (assembly GCF_029448725.1). Taxonomy (NCBI): domain Eukaryota; kingdom Metazoa; phylum Chordata; class Actinopteri; order Salmoniformes; family Salmonidae; genus Salvelinus; species Salvelinus fontinalis. Next base: position 97,921,354 of record NC_074665.1, read on the forward strand.
GTGATACTGTAGAGACCAGTATCTTCTTGATGAGGATGGTTGTTGTTGATACAGTAGAGACCAGTATCTTCTTGATGAGGATGGTTGCTGTGATACAGTAGAGACCAGTATCTTCATGATGAGGATGGTTGCTGTGATACAGTAGAGACCAGTATCTTCTTGATGAGGATGGTTGCTGTGATACAGTAGAGACCAGTATCTTCATGATGAGGATGGTTGCTGTGATACAGTAGAGACCAGTATCTTCATGATGAGGATGGTTGCTGTGATACAGTAGAGACCAGTATCTTCTTGATGAGGATGGTTGTTGTGATACAGTAGAGACCAGTATCTTCTTGTTGAGGATGGTTGTTGTGATACAGTAGAGACCAGTATCTTCTTGATGAGGATGTTTGTGATACAGTAGAGACCAGTATCTTCTTGATGAGGATGGTTGTGATACAGTAGAGACCAGTATCTTCTTGATGAGGATGGTTGTTGTGATACAGTAGAGACCAGTATCTTCTTGATGAGGATGGTTGTTGATACAGTAGAGACCAGTATCTTCTTGATGAGGATGGTTGTTGTGATACAGTAGAGACCAGTATCTTCTTAATGAGGATGGTTGTGATACAGTAGAGACCAGTATCTTCTTGTTGAGGATGGTTGTTGATACAGTAGAGACCAGTATCTTCTTGATGAGGATGGTTGTTGTGATACAGTAGAGACCAGTATCTTCTTGATGAGGATGGTTGCTGTGATACAGTAGAGACCAGTATCTTCTTGATGAGGATGGTTGTTGATACAGTAGAGACCAGTATCTTCTTGATGAGGATGGTTGTTGTGATACAGTAGAGACCAGTATCTTCTTGATGAGGATGTTTGTGATACAGTAGAGACCAGTATCTTCTTGTTGAGGATGGTTGTTGTGATACAGTAGAGACCAGTATCTTCTTGATGAGGATGGTTGTGGTGATACAGTAGAGACCAGTATCTTCTTGTTGAGGATGGTTGTTGATACAGTAGAGACCAGTATCTTCTTGATGAGGATGGTTGTGATACAGTAGAGACCAGTATCTTCTTGATGAGGATGGTTGTTGTTGATACAGTAGAGACCAGTATCTTCTTGATGAGGATGGTTGTTGTTGATACAGTAGAGACCAGTATCTTCTTGATGAGGATGGTTGTTGTTGATACAGTAGAGACCAGTATCTTCTTGATGAGGATGGTTGTTGTGATACAGTAGAGACCAGTATCTTCATGATGAGGATGGTTGTTGTGATACAGTAGAGACCAGTATCTTCTTGATGAGGATGGTTGTGATACAGTAGAGACCAGTATCTTCTTGATGAGGATGGTTGTTGTGATACAGTAGAGACCAGTATCTTCTTTTAAAAAAAAAAATTTTATACATTTTTATCCCATTTTCACTCCAATTTTCGTGGTATCCAATCGCTAGTTGGACCTTGTCTCATCGCTACAACTCCCGTACAGGCTCGGGAGAGACGAACGTCGAAAGCCATGCGTCCTCCGAAGCACAACCCAACCAGCCGTACTGCTTCTTAACACAGCGCGCCTCCAACCCGGAAGCCAGCCGCACCAATGTGTCGGAGGAAACACCGTGTACCTGGCCCCCTTGGTTGGCGCGCACTGCGCCCGGCCCGCCACAGGAGTCGCTGGAGCGCGATGAGACAAGGATATCCCTACCGGCCAAACCCTCCCTACCCCGGACGACGCTATGCCAATTGTGCGTCGCCCCACGGACCTCCCGGTCGCGGCCGGCTAAGACAGAGCCTGGGCGCGAACCCAGAGACTCTGGTGGCGCAGTTAGCACTGCGATGCAGTGCCCTAGACCACTGCGCCACCCGGGAGGCCCAGACCAGTATCTTCTTGATGAGGATGGTTGTTGTGATACAGTAGAGACCAGTATCTTCTTGATGAGGATGGTTGTGATACAGTAGAGACCAGTATCTTCTTGTTGAGGATGGTTGTTGATACAGTAGAGACCAGTATCTTCTTGATGAGGATGGTTGTGATACAGTAGAGACCAGTATCTTCTTGATGAGGATGGTTGTGATACAGTAGAGACCAGTATCTTCTTGATGAGGATGGTTGTGATACAGTAGAGACCAGTATCTTCTTGATGAGGATGGTTGTGATACAGTAGAGACCAGTATCTTCTTGATGAGGATGGTTGTGATACAGTAGAGACCAGTATCTTCTTGATGAGGATGGTTGTGATACAGTAGAGACCAGTATCTTCTTGATGAGGATGGTTGTTGTGATACAGTAGAGACCAGTATCTTCTTGATGAGGATGGTTGTTGTTGATACAGTAGAGACCAGTATCTTCTTGATGAGGATGGTTGCTGTGATACAGTAGAGACCAGTATCTTCTTGATGAGGATGGTTGTTGATACAGTAGAGACCAGTATCTTGATGAGGATGGTTGTTGTGATACAGTAGAGACCAGTATCTTCTTGATGAGGATGGTTGTTGTGATACAGTAGAGACCAGTATCTTCTTGATGAGGATGGTTGTTGATACAGTAGAGACCAGTATCTTCTTGTTGAGGATGATTGTTGTGATACAGTAGAGACCAGTATCTTCTTGATGAGGATGGTTGTTGTGATACAGTAGAGACCAGTATCTTCTTGATGAGGATGGTTGTTGATACAGTAGAGACCAGTATCTTCTTGTTGAGGATGGTTGTTGTTGATACAGTAGAGACCAGTATCTTCTTGATGAGGATGGTTGTTGTGATACAGTAGAGACCAGTATCTTCTTGTTGAGGATGGTTGTTGTGATACAGTAGAGACCAGTATCTTCTTGATGAGGATGGTTGTGATACAGTAGAGACCAGTATCTTCTTGATGAGGATGGTTGTTGTGATACAGTAGAGACCAGTATCTTCTTGATGAGGATGATTGTTGTGATACAGTAGAGACCAGTATCTTCTTGTTGAGGTTGGTTGTTGTGATACAGTAGAGACCAGTATCTTCTTGATGAGGATGGTTGTTGTGATACAGTAGAGACCAGTATCTTCTTGATGAGGATGGTTGTGATACAGTAGAGACCAGTATCTTCTTGATGAGGATGGTTGTTGTGATACAGTAGAGACCAGTATCTTCTTGATGAGGATGGTTGTTGATACAGTAGAGACCAGTATCTTGATGAGGATGGTTGTTGTGATACAGTAGAGACCAGTATCTTCTTGATGAGGATGGTTGTTGATACAGTAGAGACCAGTATCTTCTTGATGAGGATGGTTGTTGTGATACAGTAGAGACCAGTATCTTCTTGTTGAGGATGGTTGTTGTTGATACAGTAGAGACCAGTATCTTCTTGTTGAGGATGGTTGTGATACAGTAGAGACCAGTATCTTCATGATGAGGATGGTTGTTGATACAGTAGAGACCAGTATCTTCATGATGAGGATGGTTGTTGATACAGTAGAGACCAGTATCTTCTTGATGAGGATGGTTGTTGTGATACAGTAGAGACCAGTATCTTCTTGTTGAGGATGGTTGTTGTTGATACAGTAGAGACCAGTATCTTCTTGTTGAGGATGGTTGTTGTGAGACAGTAGAGACCAGTATCTTCATGATGAGGATGGTTGTTGATACAGTAGAGACCAGTATCTTCATGATGAGGATGGTTGCTGTGATACAGTAGAGACCAGTATCTTCTTGTTGAGGATGGTTGCTGTGATACAGTAGAGACCAGTATCTTCTTGATGAGGATGGTTGTGATACAGTAGAGACCAGTATCTTCTTGATGAGGATGGTTGTTGTTGATACGGTAGAGACCAGTATCTTCTTGATGAGGATGTTTGTTGTGATACAGTAGAGACCAGTATCTTCTTGATGAGGATGGTTGTTGTGATACAGTAGAGACCAGTATCTTCATGATGAGGATGGTTGTGATACAGTAGAGACCAGTATCTTCTTGATGAGGATGGTTGTTGATACAGTAGAGACCAGTATCTTCTTGATGAGGATGGTTGTTGTGATACAATGAATTTTAAGTGAAATCATCTGTCTGTAAACAATTGTTGGAAAAATGACTTGTGTCATGCACAAAGTAGATGTCCTAACCGACTTGCCAAAACTATAGTTTGTTCACAAGAAATTTGTGGAGTGGTTGAAAAACGAGTTTTAATGACTCCAACCTAAGTGTATGTAAACTTCCGACTTCAACTGTACTTTACTTGCTTTGGCAATGTTAAGATATGTTTCCTATGCCAATAAAGCCCTTAAATTGAAATGAATTAAGAGAGAGACAGACAGAGAGAGAGAGAGAGAGACAGAGACAGACAGACAGAGAGAGACAGAGACAGAGAGAGAGAAATGAAGTATGTGTGTTTATATATTTATTCTTGCTTAATCAGAATCGGGTGTCTGGAAGCAGACTGTTGACACCGTGGCTAGTGGGATCCAGTAAGCCAGTATGGACCCCACTCTCTCTTCTTGTATGTCCTCATTTTACAAATAGCCAACCTCTTTCTTCATTCATCTTTCCTCGATTCCTTGCATCCTCTCCTTTCCTCCTTCTCACAACTCACTGGAGAAGAGATGGGAGGAGGAGATAGAGGGGGTGTAGGGATGCCATAGACTTCAATGCAACGTCTATTTCACGTTTGTGTGTGCCCAGTGCCCAGCCACCACCACCTACCATCACAATGGGATTCTAGTCAGAAAATACTTCATAACGCAGAGGATTTAAAACCAGTCGTCAGGAAAGCTGAAATCCTGACAGATGGACCAACAACGCTTGAGGGATCTAAATTCTCTCATTTCACGCTTCAGCTTTTGATGAGAGTCAACAGAATTACATTAGTCACTGTAGAAACAACGGTGCAATCATTATCCTGTTGTTTCTCCCCCCCTCTTTCCTTCTCCCCTCCCTCCCTCTGTCTTTCTTTCTCTCTCTCCCCTCCCTCTGTCTGTCTGTCTGTCTGTCTGTCTTTCTCTGTCTTTCTTTCTCCCTCTCTTTCTCCCCTCCCTCCCTCTGTCTTTCTTTCTCTCTCTCTCTCCCCTCCCTCTGTCTGTCTTTCTCCCTCTCTTTCCCCCCCCTCTGTCTTTCCCTCTCTCTCTTTCTCCCTCTCTTTCTCCCCCCCACCCCTCTGTCTTTCCCTCTCTCTCTCTCTCTCTTTCTCCCTCTCTTTCTCCCCTCCCTCCCTCTGTCTTTCTTTCTCTCTCTTTCTCCCCCCCTCTGTATTTCCCTCTCTCTCTTTCTCCCCTCCCTCCCTCTGTCTTTCTTTCTCTGTCTTTCCCTCTCTCTTTCTCCCTCTCTTCCCCCCCCCTCTGTCTTTCCCTCTCTCTCTCTCTCTCTTTCTCCCCTCCCTCCCTCCCTCCCTCTTTCTCCCTCCCTCTTTCTCCCCTCCCTCCCTCCCTCCCTCTGTCTGTCTTTCTTTCTCCCTCCCTCTCTTTTAGAGAATGTGCAGCAACAGCTCACAGAAACAGAACTAATGTGTTGCCGCTAACAACGAGGTGAAATTCTTCCCTTTAAGAAATAGCTCGTTCATCAAAGCCTCAGGCCCACTCTCAGGATTCCTCTGGGGAGCTAGTCGGGGTGTAGACACACACACACACACACACACACACACACACACACACACACACACACACACACTCTGTCGCTATAGACACAGAGAGAGAGACAACAGGTGATTCAAAAGTGGCTTGTGTATCCTCTATGTCAACAACTGTTTTTAGTGCGAAGGGGAGAAATGTTTCTATGAATCCTCACGTCTCTCGTGGTGGGAGACCGTAGCTACCATCAGACATATTTCAAAACGCTTTTTTGTCAGCCTGCCAAAGTGAAAGGGCTGAGGGGGAAAACTCTTGACTACAAAGAGATATGAGTCTGTGGGTTTTAGCTTTTTAATCTCTGGTGTTTGGGGAGAAGAGATAAAAGAAGATACTCTATCGATGCCCAGCAGTCGCCGTGGGGCACATGTAAACAAATGATCTCTTAAATATAAATATCAAAGTGTAGTGTGTGAAGGCCTCGAAGCCTGAAAACTTTTCACTAATTGCCAAGAAGCACAATTTTTGTGGGCCTCAACTTTCTGTTACTCCTCCTCTCCTCCTTTCTCTTCCTCTCCTCCTTAGCTCATAAAAATATTCCAACAACTCAAATCAGAAGGTTTTCTTAAGAATTGCTGACCTTTGCAAAGTGCTCTGGTGAGTTCCTCTACACACGGTTCAGATTGTCTTTCTCCTCTCTACACACGGTTCAGATTGTCTTTCTCCTCTCTACACGCAGTTCAGATTGTCTTTCTCCTCTCTACACACGGTTCAGATTGTCTTTCTCCTCTCTACACACGGTTCAGATTGTCTTTCTCCTCTACACACGGTTCAGATTGTCTTTCTCCTCTCTACACACGGTTCAGATTGTCTTTCTCCTCTCTACACGCAGTTCAGATTGTCTTTCTCCTCTCTACACACGGTTCAGATTGTCTTTCTCCTCTCTACACGCAGTTCAGATTGTCTTTCTCCTCTCTACACGCAGTTCAGATTGTCTTTCTCCTCTCTACACACGGTTCAGATTGTCTTTCTCCTCTACACACGGTTCAGATTGTCTTTCTCCTCTACACGCGGTTCAGATTGTCTTTCTCCTCTCTACACGCGGTTCAGATTGTCTTTCCCCTCTCTACACGCGGTTCAGATTGTCTTTCCCCTCTCTACACGCGGTTCAGATTGTCTTTCCCCTCTCTACACGCGGTTCAGATTGTCTTTCTCCTCTCTACACGCGGTTCAGGTTATCTTTCCCCTCTCTACACGCGGTTCAGGTTGTCTTTCTCCTCTCTACACGCGGTTCAGGTTGTCTTTCCCCTCTCTACACGCGGTTCAGGTTATCTTTCCCCTCTCTACACGCGGTTCAGATTGTCTTTCTCCTCTCTACACGCGGTTCAGGTTGTCTTTCCCCTCTCTACACGCGGTTCAGATTGTCTTTCTCCTCTCTACACGCGGTTCAGGTTGTCTTTCCCCTCTCTACACGCGGTTCAGGTTGTCTTTCCCCTCTCTACACGCGGTTCAGATTGTCTTTCTCCTCTCTACACGCGGTTCAGATTGTCTTTCTCCTCTCTACACGCGGTTCAGATTGTCTTTCTCCTCTCTACACGCGGTTCAGATTGTCTTTCTCCTCTCTACACGCGGTTCAGATTGTCTTTCTCCTCTCTACACGGTTCAGAGGAGGGAGAGAGGAGAGAGAAAAAGAGAGAGAGAGGGGAGATAGGAGAGAGGGAGAGAGAGAGAGAGAGGGGGGCGAGAGAGGGAGGGAGAGAGAGAGGGGGGCGGGAGAGAGAGGGAGGGAGAGAGAGGGAGAGAGGGAGAGATAGAGATGGGGGAAGGGAGAAGGGAGGAGAGAGAGTAGAGAGGTAGTAGGGAGAGCATAAGTGAGAAAATAGTCAATAAATAAAAATAGAGGAGCAGTAAGAAATAGATGAGGAGCCAACAAGACAGAAAGGAAAAGGGGGAAGAAAATACAGAAAGAGAATAAAAGAGATGGTGGAAGCCAAGTGTAATATCCCCCTCTGTGGATCTCTCCTGTGTAAGCTTGCTCTCTCATTGCTTGCAGGTGTAATAACATGGACTGATTCAGTGGTGGTGGGGGGTTGGTGGCGAGAGGATTATGGAGCTTCGCAGAATGGATGTTTCAACCCCCCCCCCCCCCCATCGTGGAAGGGCCCAACTCTAGTCCTATGCAGCCAGCTGAGAGCCTTGTATCTAGCATGGAACCTCAGAACTGACCAGTCTACCTACCTGTCTACCAGCCTGCCAGCCTACCAGTCTCTCTCTCTCCAACATCAAGAACTCAGTGCGTGACAAACGACTCTATAAAATGTGCGATACAATGAACATTTAATTGAATTACACACATTTGATTGGAACCAGACAGTAGCCCTCTGAGGGTCACACACACACACACACACACACACACACACACACACACACACACACACACCTTCCCTCGTTCCACTTCTGGATTCAGGAGCCACAGAGCCAGGGAGTCTGTCTTCACACTCTGGGGACCGTAACACCCCGGGGACCGTAACACCCCGGGGACCGGGACACCCCGGGGACCGTAACAAGCCTGTTTCCTGTAGGAACCTAAAGCAAAAACAACACTGCCATACAGTCAATATTGTTCTTTATTTTTGGTGTTTTTTAGTTCTATTAAATACATTGGAATGGTTAAGGTTAAATGTGAGTCAACCCTGCTTTGAGAGTCTATAGGACTGTATACATCTTTAAAATCTAAAAACCTCTTATTGACATGACATTAGATCTATTCTAGCCTACACAGTGAGTTTGGGTTCTATCCTAACACTCCACTCAGTCTTATCTGCTTCACTCAGTATGGAAATGATTTCAAATAGTAGTTGAACCCAGGTCTGAAGATCACACGGATCATTAGCCAGAGGGAACAAGAAGCATCGTGTGTGTGTGTGTGTGTGTGTGTGCGTGGAGAATTCATAGCCAGGGGCATCGTCTTACGTCACACACGCAGAACACACGTAGAACACACGCAGAACACACGCAGAACACACGTAGAACACACGTAGAACACACGCAGAACACACATAAAACACACATAAAACACAAGCAGAACACAAGCAGAACACACGCAGAACACACGCAGAACACACGCAGAACACACGCAGAACACACGCAGAACACACGCAGAACACACGCAGAACACACGTAGAACATACGTAGAACACACACAGAACACACGTAGAACACACGTAGAACACACACAGAACACACACAGAACACACACAGTCATTCTGCCCTTCTCTCACAACTTGTAACGTTCCAGAAGTTACTCATCCTAACTTGTTCTTGACTCCATTCTAAGTCAGTGACATCGTTGGACTCTCTCCCACTGCCTGCCTATCTGACAGCCTGACACCCTCCTAGACTCGGGGAGGGAACGGTCTCCTTTACAGAGCAGATAGTCACCCTGCTAGACACGGGGAGGGAATGGTCTCCTTTACAGAGCAGATAGACACCCTCCTAGACACGGGGAGGGAACGGTCTCCTTTACAGAGCAGATAGTCACCCTCCTAGACATGGGGAGGGAACGGTTTCCTCTACAGAGCAGATAGACACCCTCCTAGACACGGGGAGGGAACGGTCTCCTTTACAGAGCAGATAGACACCCTCCTAGACACGGGGAGGGAACGGTCTCCTTTACAGAGCAGATAAAGTCACCCTGCTAGACACGGGGAGGGAACGGTCTCCTTTACAGAGCAGATAGACACCCTCCTAGACACGGGGAGGGAACGGTCTCCTTTACAGAGCAGATAAAGTCACCCTGCTAGACACGGGGAGGGAACGGTCTCCTTTACAGAGCAGATAGTCACCCTGCTGGGTACGGGGAGGGAACGGTCTCCTTTACAGAGCAGATAAAGTCACCCTGCTAGACACGGGGAGGGAACGGTCTCCTTTACAGAGCAGATAAAGTCACCCTGCTAGACACGGGGAGGGAACGGTCTCCTTTACAGAGCAGATAGTCACCCTCCTAGACACGGGGAGGGAACGGTCTCCTTTACAGAGCAGATAGACACCCTGCTGGGTACGGGGAAGGAACGGACTCCTTTACAGAGCAGATAGACACCCTCCTAGACACGGGGAGGGAATGGTCTCCTTTACAGAGCAGATAGACACCCTCCTAGACATGGGGAGGGAACGGTTTCCTCTACAGAGCAGATAGACACCCTGCTGGGTACGGGGAAGGAACGGACTCCTTTACAGAGCAGATAGACACCCTCCTAGACACGGGGAGGGAACGGTCTCCTTTACAGAGCAGATAGACACCCTGCTAGACACGGGGAGGGAACAGTCTCCTTTACAGAGCAGATAGTCACCCTGCTAGGTACGGGGAGGGAACGGTCTCCTTTACAGAGCAGATAGTCACCCTGCTAGACACGGGGAGGGAACAGTCTCCTTTACAGAGCAGATAGTCACCCTCCTAGACACGCGAATGTCTCCTTTACAGAGCAGATAGTCACCCTGCTAGACAGGGTATCTATCAGGCATCACAGGCATCACCATCCAGGCGAGCTGGGAGAGAGGGAGAGAAGGATGGAGGGAAGGATGAAGATAAAGGAGAGAGAAGGAAGGAGGAGCGAGAGGGAGGAGGGACACCTGGGAGAAGAGAGAGGATGAATAGGTCGGAAGAGAGGAAGGAGACAGAGAGACAGAGAGAGGATGAATAGGTCAGAAGAGAGTAAGGAGACAGAGACAGAGAGAGGGCCAGCTCATTAGCTAGCTAACATCCTAAACATCACAGTCTCTCTCGTATGATTGGTAATCCTGAATTTATATATTATTTTATTCCTCTGTGGATAACAAAAACCTGAGCTATAGCTCACCTGGGACTTTCTCGCTCTCTCTTGTCCTCTCTCACCATCTCCTCAACACCTTAGCATACACACTGGTTCCCAGGTTCGTAAAACTTCTCTCTCTAAGGAGACACCTTCAGTTTATACCCAGCTCCTTAGCCCTCACTGTAGAGTCCATGTTCTTTAAAACTGAGAGAGATCGTCCATCATACCATTCTGTTATACCTGCAGGACCCATAGTCACCCATTTACACTGCTTCCCAAATGGACCCCTATTCCCTACGTAGTGCACTGCTTTAGAGCAGAGCAAGTTGTGCTATTTGGGATACAACCACTGTGTCCTAGTTTGTTAACTCCGGGTGATGTTTGCAGTAACTTTGGACTTGACAACGATGCTCCGGTCACAGGAGAAAACCGGTTACAATATTCAGTGTTTCTTTTTGAAGGGCACAAACCTGAACTATCCCCTTTAAAAAACCCTGTCTCTGGGCTTTAGCTGGGTAACCATATTCCCTGTTATCAAGAGCTCGTTAAGAGGCTCGTTAGGCTCATTATGAAGGATCGTTAAGAGTTCTCGTTATCACCGGCGGCTTGGTGAGTCAGTGTGTTATCTCCTGAGTCCTGATAACCTACGGCACACACACACACACACACACACACACACACACACACACACACACACACACACACACACACACAGTTTGACTGCAAGCCCACGAGGCACAAGACATTCACCAACAGCACAGGGGTCCTATTCCAAAACTGTACGTGCTGGTGGTAGACTCTGTAGAGAGGTGGTCATGTGTTTCAGTGGGTGAGAGGACGGTGGTAGACTCTGTAGAGAGGTGGTCATGTGTTTCAGTGGGTGAGAGGACGGTGGTAGACTCTGTAGAGAGGTGGTGATGTGTTTCAGTGGGTGAGAGGACGGTGGTAGACTCTGTAGAGAGGTGGTCATGTGTTTCAGTGGGTGAGAGGACGGTGGTAGACTCTGTAGAGAGGTGGTGATGTGTTTCAGTGGGCGAGAGGACGGTGGTAGACTCTGTAGAGAGGTGGTGATGTGTTTCAGTGGGTGAGAGGACGGTGGTAGACTCTGTAGAGAGGTGGTGATGTGTTTCAGTGGGTGAGAGGACGGTGGTAGACTCTGTAGAGAGGTGGTGATGTGTTTCAGTGGCTGAGAGGACGGTGGTAGACTCTGTAGAGAGGTGGTGATGTGTTTCAGTGGGTGAGAGGACGGTGGTAGACTCTGTAGAGAGGTGGTGATGTGTTTCAGTGGGTGAGAGGACGGTGGTAGACTCTGTAGAGAGGTGGTCATGTGTTTCAGTGGGTGAGAGGACGGTGGTAGACTCTGTAGAGAGGTGGTGATGTGTTTCAGTGGGCGAGAGGACGGTGGTAGACTCTGTAGAGAGGTGGTGATGTGTTTCAGTGGGTAGGAGGACGGTGGTAGACTCTGTAGAGAGGTGGTCATGTGTTTCAGTGGGTGAGAGGACGGTTGTAGACTCTGTAGAGAGGTGGTGATGTGTTTCAGTGGGTGAGAGGATGGTGGTAGACTCTGTAGAGAGGTGGTGATGTGTTTCAGTGGGTGAGAGGACGGTGGTAGACTCTGTAGAGAGGTGGTGAAGTGTTTCAGTGGGTGAGAGGACGGTTGGAGACTCTGTAGAGAGGTGGTCGTGTGTTTCAGTGGGTGAGAGGACGGTGGTAGACTCTGTAGAGAGGTGGTCGTGTGTTTCAGTGGGTGAGAGGACGGTGGTAGACTCTGTAGAGAGGTGGTGATGTGTTTCAGTGGGTGAGAGGACGGTGGTAGACTCTGTAGAGAGGTGGTCGTGTGTTTCAGTGGGTGAGAGGACGGTGGTAGACTCTGTAGAGAGGTGGTGAAGTGTTTCAGTGGGCGAGAGGACGGTGGTAGACTCTGTAGAGAGGTGGTGAAGTGTTTCAGTGGGCGAGAGGACGGTTGGAGACTCTGTAGAGAGGTGGTCGTGTGTTTCAGTGGGTGAGAGGACGGTGGTAGACTCTGTAGAGAGGTGGTCGTGTGTTTCAGTGGGTGAGAGGACGGTGGTAGACTCTGTAGAGAGGTGGTGATGTGTTTCAGTGGCTGAGAGGACGGTGGTAGACTGTAGAGAGGTGGTGATGTGTTTCAGTGGCTGAGAGGACGGTGGTAGACTCTGTAGAGAGGTGGTGATGTGTTTCAGTGGCTGAGAGGACGGTGGTAGACTCTGTAGAGAGGTGGTGATGTGTTTCAGTGGGTGAGAGGACGGTGGTAGACTCTGTAGAGAGGTGGTGATGTGTTTCAGTGGGTGAGAGGACGGTGGTAGACTCTATAGAGAGGTGGTGATGTGTTTCAGTGGGTGAGAGGACGGTGGTAGACTCTGTAGAGAGGTGGTGATGTGTTTCAGTGGGTGAGAGGACGGTGGTAGACTCTGTAGAGAGGTGGTGATGTTTTTCAGTGGGTGAGAGGACGGTTGGAGACTCTGTAGAGAGGTGGTGATGTGTTTCAGTGGGTGAGAGGACGGTGGTAGACTCTGTAGAGAGGTGGTGATGTGTCTCAGTGGGTGAGAGGACGGTGGTAGACTCTGTAGAGAGGTGGTGATGTTTTTCAGTGGGTAGGAGTCTGCTGTGTAGGGGTCTGCTGTGTAGGAGTCTGCTGTATAAGAAGGAGTCTGCTGTATAAGAAGGAGTCTGCTGTATAGGTAGGAGTCTGCTGTATAGGTAGGAGTCTGCTGTATAGGTAGGAGTCTGCTGTATAGGTAGGAGTCTGCTGTATAGGTAGGAGTCTGCTGTATAGGTAGGAGTCTGCTGTATAGGTAGGAGTCTGCTGTATAGGTAGGAGTCTGCTGTATAGGTAGGAGTCTGCTGTATAGGTAGGAGTCTGCTGTATAGGTAGGAGTCTGCTGTATAGGTAGGAGTCTGCTGTATAGGTAGGAGTCTGCTGTATATGTAGGAGTCTGCTGTATAGGTAGGAGTCTGCTGTATAGGAGTCTGCTGTATAGGTAGGAGTCTGCTGTATAGGAGTCTGCTGTATAGGAGTCTGCTATGTAGGAGTCTGCTGTGTAGGAGTCTGCTATGTAGGAGTCTGCTGTGTAGGAGTCTGCTGTATAGGAGTCTGCTGTGTAGGAGTCTGCTGTGTAGGAGTCTGCTGTGTAGGAGTCTGCTGTGTAGGAGTCTGCTATATAGGAGTCTGCTGTGTAGGAGTCTGCTGTGTAGGAGTCTGCTGTGTAGGAGTCTGCTGTATAGGAGGCTGCTGTATAGGAGGCTCGTCAGACAGGATGAGGTACTAGGAGGAGGAATGGTTCCTGCTGCTCTGTAGTTCCTGGGAGATTACATTCCCTCTGTGATGAATGAGCTGCTCCCTTTCCTCTCAGGACTCGGAGTGGTGTGTGCGAGTGTGTGTGAGAGAGAGAGAGAGTGTGTGTGTGTGTGTGTGTGTGTGTAGAGGGAGATAAACCATGTGTGTGTGTGTGTGAGAGAGAGAGGAGGAACTCTTCACAGAGCACCTATGGTTTTTATCTAAAGTGTACTACAGGTTTATCACGGCATTTCTCTGCCAGCCTGCGTGACATCACACTGATGATGCCATCAGGTTGGCTCCACAACAAGATTCACTGCTTTCTGAAACCCAGTAGATGAATGGCCCCGTCACCCTAAAGCTACGTTCCAAATGGCACCCGATTCCCTATTTAGTGCATTACTTTGAACAGGGCCCTGGTCAAAAGTAGTGCACTAGATAGGGAATAGGATGCCATTTGGAACAGACACCAAGCACAACAGGAAGTGGAAACATCTTCAGAGGGTGTAAGGAACGTCTTGACATGGTTGTTAGTCATTTCTACCGGCTTTCCTACACTTAGGAAGAAGAGGTCCAAAAGGGTTCTTTACCCGTCCACATAGGGGAACTCTTTTTGATTCCAGGTAGAACCCTTTTTGGTTTTAAGTAGAAGCCTCTGTGGAAACGATTCTACATGGAACCCAAAAGGGTTCTACCTGGAACCAAAAAGGGTTCTTCAAAGGGTTCTCCAATGGGGAGAGCAGAAGAACCCTTTTAGGTTCTAGATAGCACCTTTTATTCTAAGAATGTATCATGGAAGGAAGAGCGAGAGAGGAGAGGAAAGTAAACCCCAAAAATACTAAAATAATGATTTTCCAGAGAAGATCCAGATCTCAGAGAATTAGACCAAAGTTCTCAATTGGTACAAAATATATAGGAGTACTGAACACACTACAATTACTTAGGTTTAAAAATAAGCTCAACTGGACACCTTAATGACACAGGGAATGAACAGAGAGAAAGCATACAGGGCGTTTTACACCATTAAAAAACAAATTCTAATTGAAATACCTATTAAAATTTGGCCAAAACAAATTGAATATGTCATTGAACCAATTGCACTTTATGGCAGTGAGGTGTGGGGTCCACTTGCAAAACACGATTTCACCAAAATGGGACAAACACCCCATTGAAACCCTGCATGCATAGTTCTGTAAGATTCTCCTACATGTCCAGAGGAAAACTACAAACAATGCATGCAGGGCAGAATTAGGCCGATTCCACAAATAATAAAAAATCAAAAAGGAGTAATTCAGTTTTGGAAACATCTAAAAAAGTGACCCCCTCTCATTACCAAGCCCTGCAATACCAAGAGCTGAGCAAAGAAAAGAGTCCCCTCATCCAGCTGGTCCTGAGTTCACTAACCAGTTCTACTAACACACTGAAGCCTCAGCACCCTCATCCATGATGAGGGCCTCAGGACCCTCATCCAGCTGGTCCTGAGTTCACTAACCTGTTCTACTAACACACTGAAACCATCAGGACCCTCATCCAGCTGGTCCTGGGGCTGAGTTCACTAACCTGTTCTACTAACACACTGAAACATCAGGACCCTCATCCAGCTGGTCCTGAGTTCACTAACCTGTTCTACTAACACACTGAAACCATCAGGACCCTCATCCAGCTGGTCCTGGGGCTGAGTTCACTAACCTGTTCTACTAACACACTGAAACCTCAGGACCCTCATCCAGCTGGTCCTGGTCCTGAGTTCACTAACCTGTTCTACTAACACACTGAAACCTCAGGACCCTCATCCAGCTGGTCCTGGGGCTAAGTTCACTAACCTGTTCTACTAACACACTGAAGCCTCAGCACCCTCATCCATGATGAGGGCCTCAGGACCCTCATCCAGCTGGTCCTGAGTTCACTAACCTGTTCTACTAACACACTGAAACCTCAGGACCCTCATCCAGCTGGTCCTGGTCCTGAGTTCACTAACCTGTTCTACTAACACACTTAAACCTCAGGACCCTCACACTGAATCCTCAGGGCCCTCATCCAGCTGGTCCTGGGGCTGAGTTCACTAACCTGTTCTACTAACACGCTGAAACCTTCAGGACCCTCATCCAGCTGGTCCTGGGGCTGAGTTCACTAACCTGTTCTACTAACACACTGAAACCTCAGGACCCTCATCCAGCTGGTCCTGAGTTCACTAACCTGTTCTACTAACACACTGAAACATCAGGACCCTCATTCCTCTCCCCTGTAACTATTCCCCAGGTCGTTGCTGCAAATGAGAACGTGTTCTCAGTCAACTTACCTGGTAAAATAACGGTAAAATAAAAAAATAAAAAAATAAAATTCAGCTGGTCCTGGGGCTGAGTTCACTAACCTGTTCTACTAACACACTGAAACCTCAGGACCCTCATCCAGCTGGTCCTGGGGCTGAGTTCACTAACCTGTTCTACTAACACACTGAAACCTCAGGACCCTCATCCAGCTGGTCCTGGGGCTGAGTTCACTAACCTGTTCTACTAACACACTGAAATCTCAGGACCCTCATCCAGCTGGTCCTGGGGCTGAGTTCACTAACCTGTTCTACTAACACACTGAAACCTCAGGACCCTCATCCAGCTGGTCCTGGGGCTGAGTTCACTAACCTGTTCTACTAACACACTGAAACCTCAGGACCCTCATCCAGCTGGTCCTGGGGCTGAGTTCACTAACCTGTTCTACTAACACACTGAAGCCTCAGGACCCTCATCCAGCTGGCCCTGGGGCTGAGTTCACTAACCTGTTCTACTAACACACTGAAACCTCAGGACCCTCATCCAGCTGGTCCTGGGGCTGAGTTCACTAACCTGTTCTACTAACACACTGAAGCCTCATCACATCCAATCAATCAGAATAAACCAAATTACAACTCAATCAAAACTACATTGTTTATTGAGAAACACAAGCACAATGCAGTGCTATCTGGCTCTAAATCAACAGTACACCGTGGCTAACTATTTAACCATGGTTACTGATCCAAACCTTAGAAAAACCTTGACAAAGTACAGGCTCAGTGAGCACAGCCTTGCCATTGAGACACAGGAAAACCTGGCTCCCTGTAGAGGAAAGACTATGAAACCACTGCACCACAGCAGAACCCGAGACAGAGCTGCAATTCCTGATAAAATGTCAAAAATATATAACAATTAGTGTAATTTCCCCAAATTTGAAAGTCATATTCAAGGTTACAAAGACCTCTCTGATGAGGATAGACTGCCCGTCCTGTTGGGGGAGGACGCAGAGAGCTGTGGGTTGGCAGCGCACTACATTGCTGCCTGCCATAAGATGAGGGACCGTGTCTGACAGACCAACCAACCTGCACATGTCCTCTTTTATTGTTCAATGTATGGTTATTTTGACCCTTGGTTATTGATGTTACTGTTGTACCGCTGACAATTTTAAAATCTTATTATTTTTATATTGTAAATATCCAAAGTAAGCTTTAGCAATATGTGCATTGTTACGTCATGCCAATAAAGCAAATTGAATTGAAAGGAGAGAACAGAGGAGAGAGAGAAAGGAGAGAGTGCAGAGAGAGAGAGAGGAGAGGAGAGAGAGTGCCGAGAGAGGAGAGGAGAAAGAGAGAAGAGAGAGGAGAGAGTACAAAGAGAGAGAGAGAGAGGAGAGAGTGCAGAGAGAGGAGAGGAGAAAGAGAGAAGAGAGAGGAGAGAGTGCAGAGAGAGGAGAGGAGAAAGAGAAAAGAGAGAGGAGAGAGTGCAGAGAGAGAGAGAGGAGAGGAGTGCAGAGAGAGAGAAGAGAGAGGAGAGAGTGCAGAGAGAGGAGAGGAGAAAGAGAGGAGAGGAGAGAGAGTGCAGAGAGAGAGAGGAGAGGAAAGAGAGTGCAGAGAGAGAGAGAAGAGAGAGGAGAGAGTGCAGAGAGAGGAGAGGAGAAAGAGAGAAGAGAGAGGAGAGAGTGCAGAGAGAGAGAGAGGAGAGGAGAGCGTGCAGAGAGAGAGGAGAGTAGAAAGAGAGGAGAGAGAGAGAAGAGAGATAGAAAGCCCCACTGAAGCATCAGGGTCAGCATCTCATTTCCTGTGTATATAACTTGACCTCCTTTCATAGCCAGCCCCCCACCCCCCCCACACACACACACGTTTAAAAGAGGCGGGACAGAGAGAGGAAATAGAGATAAGGAAATAAGGAAATAGAGGAAATAGAAATAGAGGAAATAGAGATAGAGGAAATAGAGAAATAGAGATAGAGAAATAGAAATAGAGATAGAGGGAGAAAGAGAGGGAATGAGAGGCCCTCCAATTCTATGTGGAAGTGCACAGACAGTCAAACAGCCAGTCACACAGACAGTCATAGCCACAGCACCAAAACTAAATTCCAGGCCTTCGCAGCGTGCCAAGTTAAATGTGAATGTAAAAAAAGAGAACGACAAGGCTGTTGGAAAGGACAGTGGAATACGAGACAGTGATGTTATAACTCTGTGGGCCCTCCCATTCTCTACAGGGGCCAGCAGGCAGGTTGGAATCCTAGACAGTTGTGTGTGTGTGTGTGTGTGTGTGCGCACACAGGCTGTAGTCATAGTAGTGAAAACAAAGACATCGTTCTGGTGCGTTGGATTGAGTTCCAGCCGCATCAACTTCCAAGAAAGGAAGGATGGAAAAAATGGTGCTCTGAGAAGAGGGTTCTCTTGGATAATGAAGCCCAGATCAACAAGGACTAAGCAGCTTCTAAATGGTGGTCTGAGAAGAGGGATCGGTGGTTCTCTTGGATAATGAAGCCCAGATCAACAAGGACTAAGCAGCTTCTAAATGGTGGTCTGAGAAGAGGGATCGGTGGTTCTCTTGGATAATGAAGCCCAGATCAACAAGGACTAAGCAGCTTCTAAATGGTGGTCTGAGAAGAGGGATCGGTGGTTCTCTTGGATAATGAAGCCCAGACCAACAAGGACTAAGCAGCTTCTGTTTATCTTCTTTGTTTTTCTTTATCCATGTTGCTTATTCGCTGCTTATCTCCTCCTCTAACTGTTTAGACATTCCAGGGAGAGAGAGAGAGAAGAGAGTGCTCTGGGGCTCGTTCATCTGAACCAGGGTGAATTAGCAGTGTCCTCAGAGACGGTCGTCGTGGCAACCATCTCCCTCCTCCCAAAATGTGATGAGGGTGAGGCTGATGACGAGGTGTGTGTGTGTGTGTGTATTTTCTTAAACTACGGTGTTAGGAAGGTGTATGAAGGACACGTGTGTGTGTGTGAGAGTCATTGCCAGGGAAGGTAACTGCAGCTCTACTCTCATAGAACATCACCCTGCTGTTATGTGGTAATGTTACAAGCTGACATCATGGTGCCATCAAAGTGACGAACTAAATGGAACAGGATGAGGTGGTATTGCTGTGGTTGTTAGGGACATAACTAAATGGAACAGGATGAGGTGGTATTGCTGTGGTTGTTAGGGACATAACTAAATGGAACAGGATGAGGTGGTATTGCTGTGGTTGTTAGGGACATAACTAAATGGAACAGGATGAGGTGGTATTGCTGTGGTTGTTAGGGACATAACTAAATGGAACAGGATGAGATGGTATTGCTGTGGTTGTTAGGGACATAACTAAATGGAACAGGATGAGGTGGTATTGCTGTGGTTGTTAGGGACATAACTAAATGGAACAGGATGAGATGGTATTGCTGTGGTTGTTAGGGACATAACTAAATGGAACAGGATGAGATGGTATTGCTGTGGTTGTTAGGGACATAACTAAATGGAACAGGATGAGATGGTATTGCTGTGGATGTTAGGGACAGAACTAAATGGTATTGCTGTGGTTGTTAGGGACATAACTAAATGGTATTGCTGTGGTTGTTAGGGACATAACTAAATGGAACAGGATGAGATGGTATTGCTGTGGTTGTTAGGGACATAACTAAATGGAACAGGATGAGATGGTATTGCTGTGGTTGTTAGGGACATAACTAAATGGAACAGGATGAGATGGTATTGCTGTGGCTGTTAGGGACATAACTAAATGGAACAGGATGAGATGGTATTGCTGTGGTTGTTAGGGACATAACTAAATGTTACAGGATGAGATGGTATTGCTGTGGTTGTTAGGGACATAACTAAATGGAACAGGATGAGATGGTATTGCTGTGGTTGTTAGGGACATATCAACTAGCCACCTGTTTTGGGAACATCTGAGAAATCCTTTGGTTGTTGTATGTTCCTCTGTAGTCTGTTGACGTGAATAACATCCACTTTCATATCACTTCTGCCCCCTGGTGGTGAGAACTGTCCAATGGAAACAGTTTCCAATATCTTTTGATTATTTATTTCGTTTTAAATTGTTTAATATAAAACGCAACATGTAAAGTGTTGGTCCCATGTTTCTTGAGCTGAAATAAAGATTCCAGACAAAACTTATTCCTCAAATGTTGTGCACATCCCTGTTCGATTATCTAAAGAGAAACACTCACTATCCATCCCTGTTAGATTATCTTGCCAAAAGAGAAATGCTCACTATCCACCTGACAGGTGTGGCATATCACGAAGCTGATTAAACAGCATGATCATTACACAGGTGTACCTTGTGCTGGGGACAGTAAGGCTACACAACCACATCTTCCCTACAGAGGTCACTAAATACACTACCACATCTTCCCTACAGAGGTCACTAAATACACTACCACATCTTTCCTA
Organism: Salvelinus fontinalis; assembly: GCF_029448725.1. Taxonomy (NCBI): domain Eukaryota; kingdom Metazoa; phylum Chordata; class Actinopteri; order Salmoniformes; family Salmonidae; genus Salvelinus; species Salvelinus fontinalis. The sequence continues at coordinate 97,941,639 of NC_074665.1, forward strand.
CAGAGGTCACTAAAGACTAGATCTACCAACAACCACTGAACCTCAAAATATTTTTTACGTAACCATCCATTTTATAAATTAGAGATGTGAGAAGATTAAAAATAAAAATAATAATGAAAATGTAGTTGATTTTTGTTCTACCTCAGGTAAGGTCATGTCAATATGTGGGCCTTGCTACCAGCCTTAAAGTAGTTAAACATCACTCAGCTGCTTATCTTCTTCAGTGGTTGAATATAGAATTTAAATAACTAGAAGTAGCTTGACCACCAGCTGTGGTAGTTTAAAAACATTGCCCAGATTTTCTGTTTGTATTAGAAGTTTGTACAAACCTTTTAAAAACAGGGATAGCATTTCTTCTATAATAAACACCATTATCCAACACCATCTACAAAAACAGCAAAATATTCTTTATTGAAAAAAAAAAATCTAGTTCATAGCAAAAGAACCACCCATGGCATGGTTCTGAGAAATCACAGGTGAAAAACAAATGAAACAGACTCAAATGGGTAACAAGAAACAAAAGGCATGTATTGGTATATAATATATAGATATATCTACAGTGCAGAATACATCCAAATCAAGTCTTAGTGTTGCAGAAAAATAAAATAAACATTTCGGTGTAACTTTCCCCATATTCCCGGGTTTTCCAGGAATCCTAGTTGGAGGATGCTAGATTTCTTCCTTGTTCCCTCCAACCTGGATTTCTAGAGAACATGGGGATTTGGGAAAAAGTTACTGAAATTTTACAACACTAAGTGATACACAATTCCACCAGATTACAGGAATGTTATGGTCAGGAGAAAGGACATGAACAGTAATGTGGTTGATGATTTTGTCATGTTTCATAACCAAGGGAAACAAGGGTTTTTGACCATGGAACTAGACGACACTCTGGATATGTAGAGTGTACCAATATGTACACTGAACAGAAATATAAAACGCAACATGTAAACTATTGGTCCCATGAGCTGAAATAAAAGATCGCTGAAATGTTCCATACGCACAAAAAGCTTCTCATTGTGTACAAATTCGTTTACATCCCTGTTAGTGAGCATTTCTCCTTTGCCAAGGTAATCCATTCAACTGACAGGTGTGGCATATCAAGAAGCTGATTAAACAGCATGATCATTACACATGTGCACCTTGTGCTGGGGAACAATAAAAGGCCACTCTAAAATGTGCGGTTGTGTCACATTTGGCATGCCGACTGCAGGAATGTCCACCAGAGCTGTTCATGTTAATATCGCTACCATAACGTCATTTAGTGTTCACATGTTGCGTTTATATTTTTGTTCAGTTGTGTCGCAATAGAGGAATATTTTACATTCAAACAGAAATTAGGAGAATGAATTAATGTTAGTCTTTCATCAAGGCCATGGAGAAACAGGACAAGGGATTCAATAGAGAGGCGAGAGAAGAAACAGAAAGGTGGGGTAGAAAAAGAAGCGATATTAACAGGAAGTCACCAATTGCCTGATTTTAAGGCTCAGTCAGATAAATAACAACGTGATCTACTGAAAGCCTCGTCTGTAATGCAGTAGCTGGAATCATACCGGCATAGCAGACTTTAAAATCAGGATTATAAATAACATACATTACATGTAAACATTCTCCACCCTACTCTAACCACCTGACAGGCCACGTTTTGGTTTGATACAGCATGCGTGGACGACATCCCGTTACTGGTTTTGGTTCGACTTGTGCTGAGAGCTGCAGTAAGTCCCAAGGAACGCCAGGGAAACAGGAATTCACATGACCTCACAGGAAGTTAGTGAGAGCTGCTTGCATATTTGTTTTTCCTGGGAGATTTTTACCGCAGTAACAAAGTCAATTATCTATATCGTAAAAATTCTTCAAAACATTTTTTAAATTTTTGGTGTTAATTTAAGGTTAGGCATAAGGTCAACAGTGTGGTTAAGGTTAGGTTTAAAATAACATTTTATGAAAATGAATTGAAGAAATGGGCAGGGTTTACGACTTCATGGCTGGGGTAACTAGTATCTCGCCCCAAAATCTCATAGGAAAAACTCATTTACGAGCTTCTTAGCTTAGACTTCTGGGGCGTGTTCATTAGGGTACACCATTGAAAATAGCTTTGAAAACTTTTGTAACCTAAATGGTTTGTTATTGGACTAGTACAGATCAGAGAACACTCAGCACCATTAGGCTGTACCAGGTCTTCACGCCTGTTATATTTTCTACAAATGCCTCTATATCCTTCCTTCCTTCCTTCCTTGATAATTGATCTGATTTGACATGGTCTGGTGACAGATGTGATGAGAGAAAACAACCACATATAAATCACCAAGAAAGGACTGAAGGAAGAATTCAACAGGATCTCTGTCTTCAGGGTGACTAGAGGAATACGGCCCTGTACACCGACCCAGGCAAACAGGGGAGTCATTTCATTGGTTCCATTTCGCAGAATCATGAGGCGTGTCTCTACGAGGTTGCAATAAATCAGGGATTGGTTTTGCTGCACGCGGTGTACATAAAACAGCTGAACAGATTCAGTGTTTTCAATAAAACAGCACCAACTCTTTTACTGTACACATTGGACAGTCTAACAGAGGTTTTTTTTGGAGACTGACTTCCGCCCTCTTTGAAGCAGAGGCCCTGCCCTCACTGTTTCCTGCCCACTTCCTGGTTACGTCAATAGAACCCCAGGGCCACGTTCAGCAGCCAAAATGTTGCAGATAGAAACACCAGAAATAGAGCCAACATGATTCCTTATCCTACAGGTCAGAGAGGCATGTTTGTTCTACATAGCATATTTCTATCTGAACGTTCCCAAACATTGTGTCTTGCTGAACGCGCCCCCCCAGGGGGAATGGATCATTATCACTGTGGCAGATGACTTGTAAACAACAAGGCTGTGTTCAGCAGCGCACACTGTTGTGGAATGTTCAGATATATTTGGTTGAAGAACTAACATGCCTCTCTGACCTGCAGGATAAGGAATCATACAGCTCTCTTCATGATAGTTATGTCTGCAACGCTCCACAACGTTTGGTTTGCATACTGAATGAGGCTCAGATGTGTATTTGCATGTTACAAATATTACTATTAAGACGAAGCCAATGACCTGTCTTCTTGGTACGCTGCCACTAGGTACAGCCTGTCTTCCTGGCACGCTGCCACTACGTACAGCCTGTCTTCCTGGCACGCTGCCACTAGGTACAGCCTGTCTTCCTGGCACGCTGCCACTACGTACAGCCTGTCTTCCTGGCACGCTGCCACTACGTACAGCCTGTCTTCCTGGCACGCTGCCACTACGTACAGCCTGTCTTCCCGGCACAACACCCCTCTACGTACAGCCTGTCTTCCCGGCACAACACCCCTCTACGTACAGCCTGTCTTCCCGGCACAACACCCCTCTACGTACAGCCTGTCTTCCCGGCACAACACCCCTCTACGTACAGCCTGTCTTCCCGGCACAACACCCCACTACGTACAGCCTGTCTTCCTGGCACAACACCCCACTACGTACAGCTTGTCTTCCTGGCACAACACCCCACTACGTACAGCCTGTCTTCCCGGCACAACACCCCACTACGTACAGCCTGTCTTCCCGGCACGCTGCCACTACGTACAGCCTGTCTTCCTGGCACGCTGCCACTACGTACAGCCTGTCTTCCTGGCACGCTGCCACTACGTACAGCCTGTCTTCCTGGCACGCTGCCACTACGTACAGCCCGTCTACCCGGCACAACACCCCACTACGTACAGCCTGTCTTTCCGGCACGCTGCCACTACGTACAGCCTGTCTTCCCGGTACGCTGCCACTACGTACAGCCTGTCTTCCTGGCACGCTGCCTCTACGTACAGCCTGTCTTCCCGGCACGCTGCCACTACGTACAGCCTGTCTTCCTGGCACGCTGCCTCTACGTACAGCCTGTCTTCCCGGCACGCTGCCACTAGGTACAGCCTGTCTTCCCGGCACGCTGCCACCACGTACAGCCTGTCTTCCTGGCACGCTGCCACTAGGTACAGCCCGTCTTCCCGGCACGCTGCCACTAGGTACAGCCTGTCTTCCCGGCACGCTGCCACTAGGTACAGCCTGTCTTCCTGGCACGCTGCCACTAGGTACAGCCTGTCTTCCTGGCACGCTGCCACTAGGTACAGCCTGTCTTCCTGGCACGCTGCCACTACGTACAGCCTGTCTTCCTGGCACGCTGCCACTACGTACAGCCTGTCTTCCTGGCACGCTGCCACTACGTACAGCCTGTCTTCCTGGCACGCTGCCACTACGTACAGCCTGTCTTCTTGGCACGCTGCCACTAGGTACAGCCTGTCTTCCTGGCACGCTGCCACTACGTACAGCCTGTCTTCTTGGCACGCTGCCACTAGGTACAGCCTGTCTTCCTGGCACGCTGCCACTAGGTACAGCCTGTCTTCCTGGCACGCTGCCACTACGTACAGCCTGTCTTCCTGGCACGCTGCCACTACGTACAGCCTGTCTTCTTGGCACGCTGCCACTACGTACAGCCTGTCTTCCTGGCACAACACCCCTCTACGTACAGCCTGTCTTCCCGGCACAACACCCCTCTACGTACAGCCTGTCTTCCCGGCACAACACCCCTCTACGTACAGCCTGTCTTCCCGGCACAACACCCCTCTACGTACAGCCTGTCTTCCCGGCACAACACCCCTCTACGTACAGCTTGTCTTCCTGGCACAACACCCCTCTACGTACAGCTTGTCTTCCTGGCACAACACCCCTCTACGTACAGCCTGTCTTCCCGGCACAACACCCCTCTACGTACAGCCTGTCTTCCCGGCACAACACCCCTCTACGTACAGCTTGTCTTCCTGGCACAACACCCCTCTACGTACAGCTTGTCTTCCTGGCACAACGCCCCTCTACGTACAGCTTGTCTTCCTGGCACAACACCCCTCTACGTACAGCCCATCTTCCCGGCACAACACCCCTCTACATACAGCATATAGATATATTAATTGACCAAGTCATTCCTGACCTGGGCAGTGTATATATGTAACTTATTCAACATCCATTTCTGTCAACAGTAAAATACACAAAAACAAAATGTACTATAATTGCCACCCAATAAGAAATTGGGCAGACAGTTGATTAATACATTAGTTGATAAATAAAGACTTTATATAAAACATACAGCTCTTTAGGTTAGATCGTCCTCGACGCAGATCACTGCGGGGAGATCAAATGTTACACCAACATTCCCATTTCAATAATGGAAATTCTCTGACATAAATGGAAGGAACTCTGACACCCGTCTTCCTAGAAACCGTTAAGGCAGCGGTGGAATAGAACATTCTGGATTTGACCGTTGACATGTTTGTTTTTTTACCATCTGACAAGAACAGTAATTATTGTGGATAAATAAAACAGTATTTCTCTCTGATCTACTCGCAAACAGGCAGTGAACACAGTTGCAAAACAAAAGCTTAAAAACATGAATGACCCACTAGCCAATCACCTTGGTCACGGTTGAAGCTTTATCTTGGTTATAGTTGTGGGGGGGGAGGGGGGGTCTTTGTGAAAATATGCTATAACCAGCCATTTCAGCATGACAGTTTCCTTGTTAATGAAGATGGCTGGTTTATAAGGAGGACCTGAAGCAACGCTGAACAGGGTTGTTAATGAAGATGGCTGGTTTATAAGGAGGACCTGAAGCAACGCTGAACAGGGTTGTTAATGAAGATGGCTGGTTTATAAGGAGGACCTGAAGCAACGCTGAACAGGGTTGTTAATGAAGATGGCTGGTTTATAAGGAGGACCTGAAGCAACGCTGAACAGGGTTGTTCCACAAACCTTTATTTTGCATCCCTTTGATATTTAAGTAACAACTGTGCACCAATACTGTATTTTAACAGCCTTCTATATTAAATGAAGTGCCCTTTAATATAGACCCCAAAATCTGACTTAATATGAAAAGACTTGCTAGGGTGCCGTAAAGTCAGTATTTTGGCATTTCCCTTTGACTTCTAGGAAGATTTTTAACCCACTTAAAGCTGCAATCAGCAGTAGAAACAATAAATTACTGAAGAAATGTAACCACTCAAATTCAATAGACAGGGCTATGGATGCAAGGACTGATGTGCTGTGACAGTGGAACTAAGCTCATGGAAGGTATTTATCAGTTATATTCTTCAAGAATCAAAAACGGACGTAGCAACTGCTGACTGCCCCTTTAAACCCCAAAAGTTGTCACCACCATTGTAAAGCCCTAGTCATTCTGTTGCTTTTACAAAGTCATTTCTAGAGATCCATTCATTTAAATGTGATTCGTGATTTATTTTAAGGTAAAATAAAACACACCTGTCCCTGATTTTAAGGTCACCCCGGGTTACATGAACTGAACTCTCGCTTTAATATGGTGAAACTATTCCTTCTTAAATATTATTTTTTCCCCAAAGAAACATTGAACATCGAATAGTGAAATCAGTGTAAAAGCGGGTGAGCCGGTTCTGCTCTTTTTGGACGTGTTCTGATGGGAAACTGAGTGGGTTGAGCAGAACACGTTACATGTTACCCAGAAATATATATTTTTTAAATAAGTTTGCATTTAAATGCCCCTCCCTGTTGCACACAACAAGCTTCCATTCCCCCCGTCACAAAGAGATTCATCTTAAATCAGCCATGAACTCTACAACCCCTGTTTACGGTCAACCCCCGGTCGCGGTCAACCCCCTGGTCCGCGGCCAACCCCCTGGTCCGCGGCCAACCCCCTGGTCCGCGGCCAACCCCCTGGCCCGCGGCCAACCCCCTGGTCCGCGGCCAACCCCCTGGTCCGCGGCCAAACCCCTGGTCCGCGGCCAACCCCCTGGTCCGCGGCCAACCCCCTGGTCCGCGGCCAACCCCCTGGTCCGCGGCCAACCCCCGGTCCGCGGCCAACCCCCGGTCCGCGGCCAACCCCCGGTCCGCGGTCAACCCCCGGTCCGCGGTCAACCCCCGGTCCGCGGTCAACCCCCGGTCCGCGGTCAACCCCCGGTCAACCCCCGGTCCGCGGTCAACCCCCGGTCCACGGTCAACCCCAGGTTACGGTCAACCCCCGGTTACGGTCAACCCCCGGTTACGGTCAACCCCCGGTTACGGTCAACCCCCGGTACTTTATTTGGCACTTACTATAGTCAGTGTTTTACAGCATTTTAAAAGCTCTCTGTGCCGTCAGACACACAGTGTTAAAGTATCATCATAAAGGTCAGTCAGATCTCTTCAGACTGGAAGAAGTGTTGTGTTTTTCAGTTGAACATGTGCTCTTTTTATTGGATTTATTTTCCCAAGTGACATCATCCAAGAGGGACTCGTTTGGTGGAACGACCAAACATCTTTGTGGACATTTCTAACTAGCACGACCCAGACCAGCTGAGCACTCATCCATTAGCCTGGTTCCAGATCAGTTTGTGCCAGTCTTGCCAACTCTTTAAGGTCATTTTCACACCAAACAGATCTGGGATCAGGCTGCTCATTCACACAACCTCTGTCTCCAACTCCTCATAATACGGCATGGTACAGGCTCTTTGTGCCGTCAGACACACAGCGGGGAATCATGAAAGGTCCATCAGACTTCACCATCACAACCCCGTCTTGACCCTTCAGAAAGCTCAGAGACACGTTGGTCTGGCGTTGTGCCGCCATCTTTATCTCGGGATTCAAAACCTGAACTGTTTATCCAAGATTCAACTTTGAACATGGTTAACATCAACAACCATGATAATAACAACATTAAAGCTGCCAATGTTCGGCTGACCCTCCTAGAGTAATAATCCTACCCTCAAAAAAGATATAAATAGAAAAAGTCTCAAATTGTGGCTGACCTTTAGAATGTAACAACCCTACCAAGTGTCACAAGACAGTGGCCACTGACCTCTCACAGAGTTACTATAACAACCAACATAACAAAATGGCCACCTGTCGTGGTGTCTGGTCCAGGCAGTTTAAGTCACCTGTCTTCCCTGGTTACTGACAGCTCAAATCAAAAATGGCCACAGACACCTGTTGTCCCCAGTTTCTGGTAGCTCAAGTCAAAATGGACACTGGCTATGTAGTTACTGACAGGTCAAGTTGGGGTCATTGAGCCAGGCCCAGATCTGGATCATCTCCTGCGGTGTCCGGCTATGTACCAGCATCAGACCTTTATAGGCACACGGGTTCCTCCTGTACTTCTCCTCAATGTCAAACGTCTTAAAGCCTTTATGTTTCTCCGGCCCCAGCCCCAGTTTCCTCAGACACATCCCTGTGTAGACGTCATCGATGGGGTAGAGCGGTACGTGCTGCGAGGCCCCGTGGAGCCGCTTGGCCAGGTCCCCAGAGTAGAGATACCCTCCTCCACCCGCGTAGGGCGGGTACTTGCCAACCAACAGACTCTCTGGGATGAAGTACTTGACCTTTTTATCCCTGTTTGGCCCCGCGTTGGTGATCACATCCCCTACAAACAGGTCCCTTGCCCGGGGCCCCGAGAGGCCCTTGAGGAAGGCCAGGATCCTCAACGTATTGACAAAGACGTCATCGTCCCCTTTAAAGATGAACTGAGCTCCAGGGCAGCGCGTGGTCATCCAGTCCAGGAAGAGCACCTCCTTGACGGTCAGGTTGAAGAACGAGTCCCGGAAGTCCCACTGGAGGTAGAGTTGAAACATTTTTTTTTACAAAAAAAACAATATACAGATTTGAGTATTTTGTTCATTACTCCACTGTTTATCCCATTTTATATGTCATCACACTTAGAGTCTGAGTGTCCCTGCATCCCAGAGTGTCACTCACCAATACTGAAACATTTAACAAGACATACAGTTGAAGTTCACATAAACTTAGGTTGGAGTCATTAAAACTAGTTTTTCAACCACTCCACAAATTTCTTGTTAAAAGCTATAGTTTTGGCAAGTCGATTAGAACATCTACTTTGTGCATGACACAAGTCATTTTTCCAACAATTGTTTACAGACACATAATTTCCCTTATAATTCACTATCACAATTCCAGTGGGTCAGAAGTTTACATAAATACACTAAGTTGACTGTGCCTTTAAACAGCTTGGAAAATTCCAGAAAATTATGTCATGGCTTTAGAAGTTTCTGATAGGCTAGTTGACATCATTTGAGTCAATTGGAGGTGTACCTGTGGATGTATTTCAAGGCCTACTTTCAAACTCAGCGCCTCTTTGCTTGACGTCATGGGAAAATCAAAAGAAATCAGCCAAGACCTCAGAAAAAAAATTGTGGACCTCCACAAGTCTGGTTCATCCTTGGGAGCAATTTACAAACGCCTGAAGGTACCACGTTCATCTGTACAAACAATAGTACGCAAGTATAAACACCATGGGACCACGCAGCCGTCATACCACTCAGGAAGGAGACGCGTTCTGTCTCCTAGAGATGAACGTACTTTGGTGCGAGAAGTTCAAATCAATCCCAGAACAACAGCAAAGGACTTTGCGAAGATGCTGGAGGAAACAGGTACAAAAGTATCTATATCCACAGTAAAACGAGTCCTATAATCGACAAAAACCTGAAATGCCATTCAGCAAGGAAGAAGCCACTGCTCAAAAACCGCCATAAAAAAGCCAGACTACGGTTTGCAACTGCACATGGGGACAAAGTTCGTACTTTTTGGAGAAATGTCCTCTGGTCTGTTGAAACAAAAATAGAACTGTTTGTGGGCAGAACTGAAAAAGCGTGTTTGAGCAAGGCCTAGAAATGTGACTCAGTTACACCAGCTCTGTCAGGAGGAATGAGCCAAAATTCACCCAACTTATTGTGGGAAGCTTATGGAAGGCTTCCCGAAGCGTCTGACCCAAGTTAAACAATTTAAAGGCAATTCTACCAAATACTAATTGAGTGTATGTAAACTTCTGACCCACTGGGAAGAAATAAAAGCTGAAATAAATCATGGCCTTCTATTATTCTGACATTTCACGTTCTTAAAATAAAGTGGTGATCCTAACTGACCTAAAACAGGGAATTGTTACTCAGATTAAATGTCAGGAATTGTGGAAAAACTGAGCTTAAATGCATTTGGCTAAGATGTATTTAAACTTCCGACTTCCAACTGTATTACAGATCAAAACCAACATTGTGGACCACTCAGGGAGTTAAAAAGACAATACATTACCACACAAATCCGATATTATATTTAAAAAAAAAAACCTTGTCGATTGATGAACCGGTGTGTGAATCTAAGTAACATAATAAAATAAATCCAACAAAATCTGCCAGTTTCAGATAGAGATCTGTTTTGCACAACAAAAAAAGGGGGTTAAAAATGTAAAAACAAATATCTAACATTTCCTGAGCTTTCTTATATGTCCTTGATATAGGACAGCCCCTTAACCTTGTTCGTTATGATTTGTCTTTTCTGGCATTTATGAATGTGTTATTCAATGCGTTTCTATGGGATTTGGTAGTAAAAGGACAAATTCAATAGTTTATCAAATCTTATTTTTATATATATACCTAAAGGGGTCCTAAAAGATAAATAATAATAGCTAAATGATCCATGATATGACCATCTTAAAACAATTATATTTCAGCTTACAACCCCCACCCCACCTTTTAGGGGTTTTTCGCATAAAGTCCTCTTTAAAGTAACCAATCTCAGTCCTCTTCAAAGTAAAACATATAAAAAAAGGGTTTAGAAAAGCGAAAGCCTCCGTTGTCTTATTACTCACACTGCCCTTGTATGAGGATTCCACTGGGAAAGAAAATGCACAAATTACAATTTAACAAGGCACACCTGTTAATTGAAATCCATTCCAGGTGACTACCTCATGAAACTGGTTGAGAGAATCCCAAGTGTGTGCAAAGCTTTCAAGGCAAAGGGTGGCTACTTTGAAGAATCTCAAATATAACATATATTTTGAGATGTAGTAACCCAAAAAGTATTAAACATGATTCCACATGTGTTATTTCATAGTTGTGATGTCTTCACTATTATTCTACAATGTAGAAAATAGTAAAGATAAAGATAAACCCTGTAATGAGTAGCTGTATTATTGACACCCGGAGGAGGTTAACGTGTCTATTATTGACACCCGGAGGAGGTTAACGTGTCTATTATTGACACCCGGAGGAGGTTAACGTGTCTATTATTGACACCCGGAGGAGGTTAACGTGTCTATTATTGACACCCGGAGGAGGTTAACGTGTCTATTATTGACACCCGGAGGAGGTTAACGTGTCTATTATTGACACCCGGAGGAGGTTAACGTGTCTATTATTGACACCCGGAGGAGGTTAACGTGTCTATTATTGACACCCGGAGGAGGTTAACGTGTCTATTATTGACACCCGGAGGAGGTTAACGTGTCTATTATTGACACCCGGAGGAGGTTAACGTGTCTATTATTGACACCCGGAGGAGGTTAACGTGTCTATTATTGACACCCGGAGGAGGTTAACGTGTCTATTATTGACACCCGGAGGAGGTTAACGTGTCTATTATTGACACCCGGAGGAGGTTAACGTGTCTATTATTGACACCCGGAGGAGGTTAACGTGTCTATTATTGACACCCGGAGGAGGTTAACGTGTCTATTATTGACACCCGGAGGAGGTTAACGTGTCTATTATTGACACCCGGAGGAGGTTAACGTGTCTATTATTGACACCCGGAGGAGGTTAACGTGTCTATTATTGACACCCGGAGGAGGTTAACGTGTATATTATTGACACCCGGAGGAGGTTAACGTGTATATTATTGACACCCGGAGGAGGTTAACATGTATATTATTGATACCTGGAGGACGTTAACGTGTACAGTGGGGCAAAAAAGTATTTAGTCAGCCACCAATTGTGCAGGTTCTCCCACTTAAGATGAGAGAGGCCTGTAATTTTCATCATAGGTACACTTCAACTATGACAGACAAAATGAGAAAAAGAAATCCAGAAAATCACATTGTAGGATTTTTTATGAATTTATTTGCAAATTATGGTGGAAAATAAGTATTTGGTCAATAACAAAAGTTTCTCAATACTTTGTTATATACCCTTTGTTGGCAATGACAGAGGTCAAACGTTTTCTGTAAGGCTTCACAAGGTTTTCACACACTGTTGCTGGTATTTTGGCCCATTCCTCCATGCAGATCTCCTCTAGAGCAGTGATGTTTTGGGGCTGTTGCTGGACAACACGGACTTTCAACTCCCTCCAAAGATTCTTTTATGGGGTTGAGATCTGGAGACTGGCCAGGCCACTCCAGGACCTTGAAATGCTTCTTACGAAGCCACTCCTTCGTTGCCCAGGCGGTGTGTTTGGGATCATTGTCATGCTGAAAGACCCAGCCACGTTTCATCTTCAATGCCCTTGCTGATGGAAGGAGGTTTTCACTCAAAATCTCACGATACATGGCCCCATTCATTCTTTCCTTTACACGGATCAGTCGTCCTGGTCCCTTTGCAGAGAAACAGCCCCAAAGCATGATGTTTCCACCCCCATGCTTCACAGTAGGTATGGTGTTCTTTGGATGCAACTCAGCATTCTTTGTCCTCCAAACACGACGAGTTGAGTTTTTACCAAAAAGTTATATTTTGGTTTCATCTGACCATATGACATTCTCCCAAACTTCTTCTGTATCATTCAAATGCTCTCTAGCAAACTTCAGACGGGCCTGGACATGTACTGGCTTAAGCAGGGGGACACGTCTTGCACTGCAGGATTTGAGTCCCTGGCGGCGTAGTGTGTTACTGATGGTAGGCTTTGTTACTTTGGTCCCAGCTCTCTACAGGTCATTCACTAGGTCCCCACGTGTGGTTCTGGGATTTTTGCTCACCGTTCTTGTGATCATTTTGACCCCACGGGGTGAGATCTTGCGTGGAGCCCCAGATCGAGGGAGATTATCAGTGGTCTTGTATGTCTTCCATTTCCTAATAATTGCTCCCACAGTTGATTTCTTCAAACCAAGCTGCTTACCTATTGCAGATTCAGTCTTCCCAGCCTGGTGCAGGTCTACAATTTTGTTTCTGGTGTCCTTTGACAGCTCATTGGTCTTGGCCATAGTGGAGTTTGGAGTGTGACTGTTTGAGGTTGTGGACAGGTGTATTTTATACTGATAACAAGTTCAAACAGGTGCCATTAATACAGGTAAAGAGTGGAGGACAGAGGAGCCTCTTAAAGAAGAAGTTACAGGTCTGTGAGAGCCAGAAATCTTGCTTGTTTGTAGGTGACCAAATACTTATTTTCCACCATAATTTGCAAATAAATTCATTAAAAATCCTACAATGTGATTTTCTGGATTTCTTTTCCTCCTTTTGTCTGTCATAGTTGAAGTGTACCTATGATGAAAATTACAGGCCTCTCTCATCTTTTTAAGTGGGAGAACTTGCACAATTGGTGGCTGACTAAATACTTTTTTGCCCCACTGTATATTATTGACACCCGGAGGAGGTTAACGTGTATATTATTGACACCCGGAGGAGGTTAACGTGTATATTATTGACACCCGGAGGAGGTTAACGTGTATATTATTGACACCCGGAGGAGGTTAACGTGTATATTATTGACACCCGGAGGAGGTTAACGTGTATATTATTGACACCCGGAGGAGGTTAACGTGTATATTATTGACACCCGGAGGAGGTTAACGTGTATATTATTGACACCCGGAGGAGGTTAACGTGTATATTATTGACACCCGGAGGAGGTTAACGTGTATATTATTGACACCCGGAGGAGGTTTACGTGTATATTATTGACACCCGGAGGAGGTTAACGTGTATATTATTGACACCCGGAGGAGGTTAACGTGTATATTATTGACACCCGGAGGAGGTTAACGTGTATATTATTGACACCCGGAGGAGGTTAACGTGTATATTATTGACACCCGGAGGAGGTTAACGTGTATATTATTGACACCCGGAGGAGGTTAACGTGTATATTATTGACACCCGGAGGAGGTTAACGTGTATATTATTGACACCCGGAGGAGGTTAACGTGTATATTATTGACACCCGGAGGAGGTTAACGTGTATATTATTGACACCCGGAGGAGGTTAACGTGTATATTATTGACACCCGGAGGAGGTTAACGTGTATATTATTGACACCCGGAGGAGGTTAACGTGTATATTATTGACACCCGGAGGAGGTTAACGTGTATATTATTGACACCCGGAGGAGGTTAACGTGTATATTATTGACACCCGGAGGAGGTTAACGTGTATATTATTGACACCCGGAGGAGGTTAACGTGTATATTATTGACACCCGGAGGAGGTTAACGTGTATATTATTGACACCCGGAGGAGGTTAACGTGTATATTATTGACACCCGGAGGAGGTTAACGTGTATATTATTGACACCCGGAGGAGGTTAACGTGTATATTATTGACACCCGGAGGAGGTTAACGTGTATATTATTGACACCCGGAGGAGGTTAACGTGTATATTATTGACACCCGGAGGAGGTTAACGTGTATATTATTGACACCCGGAGGAGGTTAACGTGTATATTATTGACACCCGGAGGAGGTTAACGTGTATATTATTGACACCCGGAGGAGGTTAACGTGTATATTATTGACACCCGGAGGAGGTTAACGTGTATATTATTGACACCCGGAGGAGGTTAACGTGTATATTATTGACACCCGGAGGAGGTTAACGTGTATATTATTGACACCCGGAGGAGGTTAACGTGTATATTATTGACACCCGGAGGAGGTTAACGTGTATATTATTGACACCCGGAGAAGGTTAACGTGTATATTATTGACACCCGGAGGAGGTTAACGTGTATATTATTGACACCCGGAGGAGGTTAACGTGTATATTATTGACACCCGGAGGAGGTTAACGTGTATATTATTGACACCCGGAGGACGTTAACGTGTATATTATTGACACCCGGAGGACGTTAACGTGTATATTATTGATACCCGGAGGACAGAGGAGCCTCTTAAAGAAGAAGTTATAGGTCTGTGAGAGCCAGAAATCTTGCTTGTTTGTAGGTGACCAAATACTTATTTTTCACCATAATTTGCAAATAAATTCATTAAAAATCCTACAATGTGATTTTCTGGATTTCTTTTCCTCCTTTTGTCTGTCATAGTTGAAGTGTACCTATGATGAAAATTACAGGCCTCTCATCTTTTTAAGTGGGAGAACTTGCACAATTGGTGGCTGACTAAATACTTTTTTGCCCCACTGTATATTATTGACACCTGGAGGACGTTAATATGTATATTATTGACACCTGGAGGACGTTAACATGTATATTATTGACACCTGGAGGAGGTTAACATGTATATTATTGACACCTGGAGGAGGTTAACATGTATATTATTGACACCTGGAGGAGGTTAACATGTATATTATTGACACCTGGAGGAGGTTAACATGTATATTATTGACACCTGGAGGAGGTTAACATGTATATTATTGACACCTGGAGGAGGTTAACATGTATATTATTGACACCTGGAGGAGGTTAACATGTATATTATTGACACCTGGAGGAGGTTAGCATGTATATTATTGACACCTGGAGGAGGTTAGCATGTATATTATTGACACCTGGAGGAGGTTAACATGTATATTATTGACACCTGGAGGAGGTTAACATGTATATTATTGACACCTGGAGGAGGTTAACATGTATATTATTGACACCTGGAGGAGGTTAACATGTATATTATTGACACCTGGAGGAGGTTAACGTGTATATTATTGACACCTGGAGGAGGTTAACGTGTATATTATTGACACCTGGAGGAGGTTAACGTGTATATTATTGACACCTGGAGGAGGTTAACGTGTATATTATTGACACCTGGAGGAGGTTAACGTGTATATTATTGACACCTGGAGGAGGTTAACGTGTATATTATTGACACCTGGAGGAGGTTAACGTGTATATTATTGACACCTGGAGGAGGTTAACGTGTATATTATTGACACCTGGAGGAGGTTAACGTGTATATTATTGACACCTGGAGGAGGTTAACGTGTATATTATTGACACCTGGAGGAGGTTAACGTGTATATTATTGACACCTGGAGGAGGTTAACATGTATATTATTGACACCTGGAGGAGGTTAACATGTATATTATTGATACCTGGAGGACGTTAACATGTATATTATTGATACCTGGAGGACGTCGCTGTGGTGAGCGTTCTCATAGCGCAGCATCGCCGACAGATCTGGGTGGTGGTCCACGGCCGTGGTGTTGCCGAGCAGGAACACCGTGACAACCGTCCGGTTGGCGAGGACGCCGGCTTGACCCCACGACTGGCGGATGGCCTGGCGGCGGTCAAAGTGCGGAGTAAGGGATTTGACGGCCAGTAGGAGGAAGGGCGGCTCCCCTCTCCGGGTCTTTTGGCAGATGTGAGGCTGGTCCACCACTAGAGGGTACGACCGACAGCGCATGTAGAGCAGGAAGTCTTTAAAACGGGGAGGTAGGGAATTGTAGTCTTTAACGTCAGTGGTGACTCTGTAGTCCGGTTGGCAGGGGTCAGGGTTCAGTCCCGTGTCGTTGAGCCAATCAGGGACAGGTCTGACAAACTCATCGCTAGTGTTGTTACTGTTGGAGGAGGCGAGGATGGGGTTGTGTTGGAGGTCCAGTCTCTGTTGCTGGCGGTTCCAGTAGGCCTGACTAGGAGCCAGTTTGGACCAGAAGCGCTTGGAGGGCACAAGGACCTTGAATGGAGGAAGGAAGGACGAAATGAATAAATAAATGAAGTGTCCTAAACCGAGAACAACAATACATACAATAAAAAGAGGATTAAAAAAGACAATTCAACACTGATGATTTAACACAATTCAACAACTAAAGCCCTGTGCAGTCTTATTCATTTCATATTTAAAAATCACATTATGTTTAATAAATCACTGTTCATTTCATGAACTCCAAATATGTTTTATTATTTATTTCCCCCGAGCCTCCTCTTGCTATGGAAACGCTGAGTCTGATGGTGTGGGCGTGTTGACTGTAGAGATCCTACCCCTCATACCCCTTCAAAGGAGGAGGATACATATGCAAATAAGAGATGACTGGTCATAGGTCAGAATAATCAGATCAGATTGTGATGTCATGCTGAGGGACAAAAACTCCATCACACCTGAACATGCAAAAAAAATCCAGGCGTTAATTATTATTATTCTTTAAAGCTTTTACACTAAAAAAAGGGCATCATCATCATTTTCAGTCTTATTTCATCCTCCAAGTGAAACATGGTTCGTGTGGAAATATTATTCAAAACACAAAAAAGTCAACAGGCCCCGTCGTATTTGCAAAGCAGCCTCCACTGCATTCCATGTACGCTTGTGTCTAGACTTGATACTTACATGCGACTTCTGCTATCAGAATACAAGGATCACATTGAAAAGACGGGTCTAAACGCACAAGTGGCTTTGTGGTCTGACTGCGTTTCCCATCTGGCTGACCACTTCAGGAGGTTTTGGACGTTGTTACGTACGTTGGAGGAGGGAACGCGACACCCTGCTACATCTCAGCTCCCCGTGGAGTGAAACAGTATGGTGATGGGAGGTGCAGGACGACGGAGAAAAACACTGTTGACGGGGAATTCATTCTTCCTTCACACGGTGAGGTGGGGAAAAGGGGCTGGACGCAACCAAAGCAAAGAAAGTTAAAGTTAGAGTCCCCACCTCTTACCCGCCTCCCCACCTCTTACCCGCCTCCCCACCTCTTACCCGCCTCCCCACCTCTTACCCGCCTCCCCACCTCTTACCCGCCTCCCCACCTCTTACCCGCCTCCCCACCTCTTACCCGCCTCCCCACCTCTTACCCGCCTCCCCACCTCTTACCCGCCTCCCCACTTCTTACCCGCCTCCCCACTTCTTACCCGCCTCCCCACTTCTTACCCGCCTCCCCACTTCTTACCCGCCTCCCCACTTCTTACCCGCCTCCCCACTTCTTACCTAACCTTAAGCACCACCTGGTGCGCTAACCAAAATACAGGTGGTGATCCACCCAGGTCTTACCTAGTGTGCATAGACAGATTCAACACTACGGGTCATGTATACCCGCGGGCCTCTTGCCTAAACGTTCCCAAGGTGAGTCCCCCCCCGGGAACAAATTAAACAGAAAAATGACTAATACTTTAAGTGAACAATTTCAATAACCAAAAACACTAAGTCCTATTGGGATACACATACCCCGGAAGGAGCGGCTACAAAATAATATCCACAAAACTTTTACTGCCCGTCACAACAATCAACACAGGACATAAAAATAAACTATTTTCCCCTGACAAAGGAACACTGGCTTTTATCAAGCTGGAGAAGGAGTTGGTAATGAAGAGACAGCTGTATCCCCTGACGAGAGGGAGGGGTCAGAGCTCAATCCACAATGGGGCTGACCAATCAGCTGCTTAGAATCCAGGAAGCCATTTCCTGAAATGAACATACAAACCCACAACAACACAGAAACTGGGGAACGTAACAGACGTAAATCAGGCTACCGAAAGCGCGTACAGTGGGCACTGTTGGTAGAATGCATAGTTGAAATGGAATATAGAGCAGGAAAAGGGGATTGGGACACACTGTGACCCGGTAGACACATTTACACATAGATACATGATGTGTCCAGAACTCTCTGATCAGAATACTAAAGCTGCATGAACTGTCAAATCAGACACCTTCAATCATCAGTTAATCATCAAGCCCTTGATTAGTGTGAATCAGGGGAGATTGTTTTTGTATCACTGAACTTTGTGAAACTTCTGGGGGTCACAGAAGAGAGGTTTGAGAAGCAGTTTTACATCACAATGAATATTGTTGTGTCCGCTCTTGTCCTGTCACCACCCCCCCCCACCCTTTGTCCTCACCTTGTGGTGCCCACACCGCTCACCTTGTGGTGCCCACACCGCTCACCTTGTGGTGCCCACACCGCTCACCTTGTGGTGCCCACACCGCTCACCTTGTGGTGCCCACACCGCTCACCTTGTGGTGCCCACACCGCTCACCTTGTGGTGCCCACACCGCTCACCTTGTGGTGCCCACACCGCTCACCTTGTGGTGCCCACACCGCTCACCTTGTGGTGCCCACACCGCTCACCTTGTGGTGCCCACACCGCTCACCTTGTGGTGCCCACACCGCTCACCTTGTGGTGCCCACACCGCTCACCTTGTGGTGCCCACACCCCTCACCTTGTGGTGCCCACACCCCTCACCTTGTGGTGCCCACACCCCTCACCTTGTGGTGCTCCCTCCTCACCTTGTGGTGCCCCCTCCTCACCTTGTGGTGCCCCCTCCTCACCTTGTTGTGTCCCTTGTCCTGTCCTCCTCCTCCTCTGTGGAACACTAGGATGAAGATGAAGAGATTGACCGTCATCAACGTCACCAGAAATTTCAGCTTCCTCCTCAGGCCCGCCATGACCTCTAGCTACGACCTCTGATCTCTAGCCACCTAGAGGGAGGGAGAGGGGAGAGAGCGAGAGCGAGATGAGGGACACATTCAAGTTTGTTTATTTGTCATATACACAATGCAACAAAATGCTTAAATGCTTTACACACACGAATTAGTGGTCAACTCTTCATTAAAACATTTAAAAAAAAGAAATCTCCTCAGTTATTATGGCCAGTTAGTGTAAAAACACATGACTACAAATAGCCCACATTTCATTCTACTTTAAGGCCTCGGGGGAGGATTTAATGTCTTCACTTCAAGAGAACACGGGTTTCTAAGAATCAATGCTCCAGAATAATGCCTTTAACCATTTCCACAGAATGCATGAGCAATTTGAGCCGAATGGTAATCACACTGCAAATCTACTATTTATTCAAAACTACAATTTATTCAAACTCTGCTTGACTCTAAGATGGAGATGTTTGAACATTTGAAATATTTACTTTGAAATGGCCAGAAAGTCAGTCAGGACAGTTGGAAAGGTTATTTAGGGAAATTCAGTGTTTCTAGGCAGCGAATCACTGATCATGTGCTTTATATTCCAGAGCCCTCATGATCCTAATCTGTGGTCCTGGTCTGACTGATGACAACTGCACAACCTAGGAGACATACTGGCTGTGCAGGTTTGGCTTCCAACCCTGCAAGAGCACAGCTGATACAGCCAACCAAGGTGGGATCATAACCACAAGGATGAGGGGGTACACACATACACCCCTCCCCCTAAACACCCCCCCAACACACCCACCTCCCTCCCTAAAACCTCCCCCTCAACACCCCCTCACTAATCTGGACCTCATCTCAGAGTGACTTCATTGACTAGTTATCTCTACTGACACCATCACTGGGTGACTTCATTGACTAGTAATCTCTACTGACACCATCACTGGGTGACTTCATTGACTAGTTATCTCTACTGACACCATCACTGGGTGACTTCATTGACTAGTTATCTCTACTGACACCATCACTGGGTGACTTCATTGACTAGTTATCTCTACTGACACCATCACTGGGTGACTTCATTGACTAGTTATCTCTACTGACACCATCACTGGGTGACTTCATTGACTAGTTATCTCTACTGACACCATCACTGGGTGACTTCATTGACTAGTTATCTCTACTGACACCATCACTGGGTGACTTCATTGACTAGTTATCTCTACTGACACCATCACTGGGTGACTTCATTGACTAGTTATCTCTACTGACACCATCACTGGGTGACTTCATTGACTAGTTATCTCTACTGACACCATCACTGGGTGACTTCATTGACTAGTTATCTCTACTGACACCATCACTGGGTGACTTCATTGACTAGTTATCTCTACTGACACCATCACTGGGTGACTTCATTGACTAGTTATCTCTACTGACACCATCACTGGGTGACTTCATTGACTAGTTATCTCTACTGACACCATCACTGGGTGACTTCATTGACTAGTTATCTCTACTGACACCATCACTGGGTGACTTCATTGACTAGTTATCTCTACTGACACCATCACTGGGTGACTTCATTGACTAGTTATCTCTACTGACACCATCACTGGGTGACTTCATTGACTAGTTATCTCTACTGACACCATCACTGGGTGACTTCATTGACTAGTTATCTCTACTGACACCATCACTGGGTGACTTCATTGACTAGTTATCTCTACTGACACCATCACTGGGTGACTTCATTGACTAGTTATCTCTACTGACACCATCACTGGGTGACTTCATTGACTAGTTATCTCTACTGACACCATCACTGGGTGACTTCATTGACTAGTTATCTCTACTGACACCATCACTGGGTGACTTCATTGACTAGTTATCTCTACTGACACCATCACTGGGTGACTTCATTGACTAGTTATCTCTACTGACACCATCACTGGGTGACTTCATTGACTAGTTATCTCTACTGACACCATCACTGGGTGACTTCATTGACTAGTTATCTCTACTGACACCATCACTGGGTGACTTCATTGACTAGTTATCTCTACTGACACCATCACTGGGTGACTTCATTGACTAGTTATCTCTACTGACACCATCACTGGGTGACTTCATTGACTAGTTATCTCTACTGACACCATCACTGGGTGACTTCATTGACTAGTTATCTCTACTGACACCATCACTGGGTGACTTCATTGACTAGTTATCTCTACTGACACCATCACTGGGTGACTTCATTGACTAGTTATCTCTACTGACACCATCACTGGGTGACTTCATTGACTAGTTATCTCTACTGACACCATCACTGGGTGACTTCATTGACTAGTTATCTCTACTGACACCATCACTGGGTGACTTCATTGACTAGTTATCTCTACTGACACCATCACTGGGTGACTTCATTGACTAGTTATCTCTACTGACACCATCACTGGGTGACTTCATTGACTAGTTATCTCTACTGACACCATCACTGGGTGACTTCATTGACTAGTTATCTCTACTGACACCATCACTGGGTGACTTCATTGACTAGTTATCTCTACTGACACCATCACTGGGTGACTTCATTGACTAGTTATCTCTACTGACACCATCACTGGGTGACTTCATTGACTAGTTATCTCTACTGACACCATCACTGGGTGACTTCATTGACTAGTTATCTCTACTGACACCATCACTGGGTGACTTCATTGACTAGTTATCTCTACTGACACCATCACTGGGTGACTTCATTGACTAGTTATCTCTACTGAGACCATCACTGGGTGACTTCATTGACTAGTTATCTCTACTGACACCATCACTGGGTGACTTCATTGACTAGTTATCTCTACTGACACCATCACTGGGTGACTTCATTGACTAGTTATCTCTACTGACACCATCACTGGGTGACTTCATTGACTAGTTATCTCTACTGACACCATCACTGGGTGACTTCATTGACTAGTTATCTCTACTGACACCATCACTGGGTGACTTCATTGACTAGTTATCTCTACTGACACCATCACTGGGTGACTTCATTTACTAGTTATCTCTACTGACACCATCACTGGGTGACTTCATTTACTAGTGATTATCTCTACTGACACCATCACTGGGTGACTTCATTTACTAGTGATTATCTCTACTGACACCATCACTGGGTGACTTCATTTACTAGTGATTATCTCTACTGACACCATCACTGGGTGACTTCATTTACTAGTTATTATCTGACACCATCACTGGGTTACTTCATTTACTAGTTATTATCTGACACCATCACTGGGTGACTTCATTTACTAGTTATTATCTGACACCATCACTGGGTTACTTCATTTACTAGTTATTATCTGACACCATCACTGGGTTACTTCATTTACTAGTTATTATCTGACACCATCACTGGGTGACTTCATTTACTAGTTATTATCTGACACCATCACTGGGTGACTTCATTTACTAGTTATTATCTGACACCATCACTGGGTGACTTCATTTACTAGTTATTATCTGACACCATCACTGGGTTACTTCATTTACTAGTTATTATCTCTACTGACACCATCACTGGGTTACTTCATTTACTAGTTATTATCTGATACCATCACTGGGTGACTTCATTTACTAGTTATTATCTGATACCATCACTGGGTGACTTCATTTACTAGTTATTATCTGATACCATCACTGGGTGACTTCATTTACTAGTTATTATCTCTACTGACACCATCACTGGGTTACTTCATTTACTAGTTATTGTCTCTACTGACACCATCACTGGGTTACTTCATTTACTAGTTATTATCTCTACTGACACCATCACTGGGTTACTTCATTTACTAGTTATTGTCTCTACTGACACCATCACTGGGTTACTTCATTTACTAGTTATTGTCTCTACTGACACCATCACTGGGTGACTTCATTTACTAGTTATTATCTCTACTGACACCATCACTGGGTGACTTCATTTACTAGTTATTATCTCTACTGACACCATCACTGGGTGACTTCATTTACTAGTTATTATCTCTACTGACACCATCACTGGGTGACTTCATTTACTAGTTATTATCTCTACTGACACCATCACTGGGTGACTAAATTTACTAGTTATTATCTCTACTGACACCATCACTGGGTGACTAAATTTACTAGTGATTATCTCTACTGACACCATCACTGGGTGACTTCATTTACTAGTGATTATCTCTACTGACACCATCACTGGGTGACTTCATTTACTAGTGATTATCTCTACTGACACCATCACTGGGTGACTTCATTTACTAGTGATTATCTCTACTGACACCATCACTGGGTGACTTCATTTACTAGTGATTATCTCTACTGACACCATCACTGGGTGACTTCATTTACTAGTGATTATCTCTACTGACACCATCACTGGGTGACTTCATTTACTAGTGATTATCTGACACCATCACTGGGTTACTTCATTTACTAGTTATTATCTGACACCATCACTGGGTGACTTCATTTACTAGTTATTATCTGACACCATCACTGGGTTACTTCATTTACTAGTTATTATCTGACACCATCACTGGGTTACTTCATTTACTAGTTATTATCTGACACCATCACTGGGTTACTTCATTTACTAGTTATTATCTGACACCATCACTGGGTGACTTCATTTACTAGTTATTATCTGACACCATCACTGGGTTACTTCATTTACTAGTTATTATCTGACACCATCACTGGGTTACTTCATTTACTAGTTATTATCTCTACTGACACCATCACTGGGTTACTTCATTTACTAGTTATTATCTGATACCATCACTGGGTGACTTCATTTACTAGTTATTATCTGATACCATCACTGGGTGACTTCATTTACTAGTTATTATCTGATACCATCACTGGGTGACTTCATTTACTAGTTATTATCTGACACCATCACTGGGTGACTTCATTTACTAGTTATTATCTGACACCATCACTGGGTTACTTCATTTACTAGTTATTATCTCTGACACCATCACTGGGTTACTTCATTTACTAGTTATTGTCTCTACTGACACCATCACTGGGTGACTTCATTTACTAGTTATTATCTCTACTGACACCATCACTGGGTTACTTCATTTACTAGTTATTGTCTGCACTGACACCGGGTGAAATGCAAAAATTGGCAAATCATTTGCATTTAAACTGAGGCTAAACGTTTGCTTTGATTTTGTTGACAAGAACATATTGTGTTGTATTGAACTGCTGCTAAGACCTGGTCACCACCTGGTCGGCATCACACAAAAAAGACAGGATTCCTGTTCTGACAAAATCAAATATTTACATTCTTCTCTTGCTATTCGAGTTGGAATGAGCAGAACAACCCACCTGAGCAAGGCTGAAAGCAGGCTCTCTCCCTCCCCCACTAACCCTTCTCAGAGTACTTCTCTCATTGAAACACAATGCCCTCCTCTTACCCACCATAATCCTCCCCCCTCTATGTCTGATTTCTTCCTCTCACTACTTCCAGGTGTCCTTTATCTTGCTTCCTCATCTCTCCCTCATTCTACCCTTTCGCTGTCTTGTGTTTCAGTTCCGCTGCCTCCTAGCAACAACTCTGCCCCAGTGCTTTCAGGCCCCCTGTGTCCTCTCATCCTCCCTCTTCTTCATTCTCTCTCCCTCAGCATACCTCCCCTCACATCTATAGTACACAAGCAATCTTTATTGCATTGACTACCTACTGTTCTTTTACCTGTGTAGGTGGAGTGTGTTTCAGGCAGTGTGTGAGTGAGCATAACAGTTGGTTTTACCTGTGCGGTGGGTGGAGTGTGTGTGTGTGTGTGGGTGGAGTGTGTGTGTGTGTGTGTGTGTGTGTAACGGGAGTTGGTTTTACCTGTGCGGCGGGTGGAGTGTGTTTCAGGCTTCACTGTCCTCACAGCTCTTAACCCATACTGAGTCCCACCCCCTGGGCAACAGCAGCCAATGGTACAAAGAGGGGGGAGGGGTCTGGCACTAACCTGTAGGCAAGAAAGACCAACTGTGTCAACACCTCACGATAGAGATGACCAAGAACAGTATGAGACACTGTGTTCAGAACTAAGCTGTTCTCAAACACACAGAGAACGAGAGAGGCAAATATTATTCCCACCCAAGGCCTCAAGACGAGTCTAAATTCTTGCCTTGTGGATTTGTTGTGTCATTTCTTTCATTCTACCACTGCTGAGGGCTTCTGTTATTTACAATCAATCAGACATTCTGTGGACTCTCTCATTTCAGTGCCACCTAGACATGCTGTTGCATGATGGTCCTGGTCTCATGCTCTACAGCAGGGTACAGAGAACTGTGATAATCATTAACTTATTGGCTTTCTGAGCAAACAAGAGGGGTCAGCAACAAGAAAAAGCAGGCAGCCACTCAACACACTGTGGGACATGTGAAAAGTGATCCCAGGACCGTCCCGGGATCCTGGTTACCCATGTTAATTCCTACTAGGCTTGGGAGGTATCCAGACTGTCATACCAACCTTGTGCCATAATGGGATATCCGGGAATACCGGCACTGAACACTAGGGGGTGCTACTGTAATCCAAAGGTTAGCAATGCTAACAAGTACATGTAAAATCCCATAGAGAATGCTAACTAAATGCTAAAGAGTGCATTGATTAGCAGAACAGACATCCCAGCTCAAAGTTATACAAGGATCTCAAAAATGCTACCTCACAGATTGCTGCACACACACAAAACAAATAGACAGGAAGGATCTTGATCCAGGAGGGAATTATCTGCTGTTACCAAGCGAAACTTGATTTTGGAAGAAGCTAACCACTTAGCAATCCAAACTGCACAACTGCAGAGTATTTAGCACATTTTAGACAGTTATCAACTAAGTTACCTAGCTGGCAAACATTTAGTTGTGAATTGCGTCATGTAACTACATCACCTGACTCACAAGGCTCCGGTCTCTCATTGTGTGCTTGTAAACAAACACCAAGTGACGGGGGACTAGCGCTATGCTTCATAATGAAACATTGTGATCGGTGAAATGAAGGACACAATCTTCTTTATCTCCTAACGTATTTCACAAGCTGACTTCAGGTATTTACTTAAAAAGCATTCACATTTATAAAAATGTTATAAAACTTTAAAATAAATACTTAACATTGTTGACGGTATTGTAAAAATCATCCCTTTGGCCATTTCCAAATAGCCCGTTATACCGCCCAGGCCTAAACCCTACTATACATGTATATATGTGTAACCCTACATGTGTATCCCTACTATACGTGTAACCACAAATGACGAAGGGTGATAGAGAGACGTAGGCCGAGGTCTAGGTTTGTGTCAGCACACCAAAAATGTGTAGAGTGGACCACACTATTCACACACTGTCAGACTGATGGCAGTGAGTCAGACACACTCTCAGTTGCCTACGTTACTGGGATATTTACAGTACATTTTAAAACTACAGAGCAAGAACGTCCGTTGCCAAGCACCCAAACTCTCTCGGCAGGCACAGGACAGTCCGTTGCTAATGTAAATTGAAAAGTTTGATGTTAATATTATGTACATTTGAATCTCATCACGGTGCCTCTGCTAGAAATCTCTTCAATTTGAATAAGTCCTAAATCAGTCTCTGAAGACTAGAGGTCGCAGCCAAAGACCTCATTAAACAATTATACGAGATAACAGCAGGAAGGAAGTCTAACTCAAACACACACCCTCATTACCTCTGACCATAATACTGCTCTGACTGTTGGCTGATGAATACAAATAAAATGGAGTAGTTTGAAATGCAAAATATCATTTTTCATAGTGTGCAATGCAAGTGGAGTCTAAGCAGAATGATGTCATGCTGAATGAAGCTTGTTAGGAGAGCTGTCCAGCCAGACAATGGGAGAATCTCAATTAGAAACTCCTCGCGTCCTCTCTCCTCCTCAAAAACCCATTGGATGAGAAAGCCAGATGTCTCTCCCCTCTGACCTTCTCCTCCAATGGGTTTTGAGAAGGAAGCGAGGAGGGAGAGTACGAGAGGACGTGAGGAGTATGCAAT
Source organism: Salvelinus fontinalis (assembly GCF_029448725.1). Lineage (NCBI taxonomy): Eukaryota > Metazoa > Chordata > Actinopteri > Salmoniformes > Salmonidae > Salvelinus > Salvelinus fontinalis. The sequence goes on from NC_074665.1 coordinate 97,968,970, forward strand.
TGAGATGCTCCCATTGTGCTTCAGTCTAAAGTGGCTTCATCTCTTCTCTATCTGGACTTATTGGAAATCATGTGACGGTCTAAGCAATATGGTGGACGTATCCTGGAAGTTAATCATGTGACTGGACTTATTGGAAATCATGTGACGGTCTAAGCAATATGGTGGACGTATCCTGGAAGTTATTTTTTCCCCATAAATGTATTATGAAAATGACGTTAATGATTTTAGCTTTTTAATGGAAATTCCAAAGCCAAAATTAGTGAACATTTAATTGCCAAAATATTGAAAATATTCCATTGTCTGTCAGGTCCAAATAGAAAAATAGGAAATTACTATGAAATAGTAAAATGTATATGAAATAATCCTGACAAAATCCTTTCACTAGTTCTTCAAAGTAGATGAGGTATACTTTCAAAAACGGTCATCTCAGTCCCTCTCTCGTCGTTGTGTTCATTCCTCTCTCGAAGTCTGTGTGTAAATAACCTAACGTAGCAGGCATAAATAAAGTGTAGGCCTATCCATCCAGAGAAGTGTATACCATGAGGAGATGCTCATGTCTCTGCCCTCAATGGGAGTCGTTGTCCCAAAGGCAGGAAGGCGACAACTTTATGTTCAATAGAAGCCTATAGAAACGCATTGGGTTTATTTAGGCCAGATTTTGGCGAAAGTGAAACTTCTCGGGTCGCCTCTTCGTCCCTGAGCTGGGAAAAACTGCCGCAATGGATTATGGTCATTGTAATGAATGAAAGTTTCTACACTGAACTGGGTGAATATTTGCTTAATGAAAACTACTCCCTTCAGCCCAGCGTCCCACATCCTTCTCGACTTGATTTCTCTGGTGAATGAAATCTAGCGCTGGGCTCACACACAAAACTAAATGGAATTCAAGAAACTGAACCGATGTCTGTCAATGAGTTGTTTAATAACCCCTCCCCTCCAAAAAAGAGAGGTTGGTTAATCACTCAGCACTACGAGACTAACTTACAAATCAACAGGAGAAACGTGTCAGCTGACATGACTAACTGAGTGACTGCTGATGGACAAACACATTTCAAAATGGCACTTGGTCTAGTCTACTATTTTAACTGCGTTCCAAAAGGTCGGGGGCCCCGTTTCTGGAAATTGATCCGTGGGCCTATAAAAGTTGACCTCCCTGATTTAGAGGCTATTAAAAAATAAATACATACACTTAAATCAAGCGTTTTATGTTTTCAGAACTTGAAAGTGGTCTGTCAACAAATGTCCTCATCCTAGACCATCTATTCTGTCGATCCAGCTGTATGTCAACAATCCTAAATGATTAGAAAAGATAAGCACCAAGTCATTTCCTGATTTGTGGCGCTCATCTTATCCCTCATTGGGTGTTAAGTCATATAGCACAATGTTGTAATTGTTGACCTGCGAAGTGGACTCATCTTGACATGACACTAAAGACTCAATCATGGACACTGACTGACAGTTGTGGCTGCTTTGCGTGATGTATTGTCTTTACCTTCTTGCCGTTGTCTGGGCCCAATAATGTTTGTACCCTGTTTTGTGCTGCTACCATGTTGTGTTGCTGCCGCCATGCTTGTGTCGTCATGTGTTGCCGCCATGCTTGTGTCGTCATGTGTTGCCGCCATGCTTGTGTCGTCATGTGTTGCCGCCATGGTGCTGTGTCGTCATGTGTTGCCGCCATGGTGCTGTGTCGTCATGTGTTGCCGCCATGGTGCTGTGTCGTCATGTGTTGCCGCCATGGTGCTGTGTCGTCATGTGTTGCCGCCATGGTGCTGTGTCGTCATGTGTTGCCGCCATGGTGCTGTGTCGTCATGTGTTGCCGCCATGGTGCTGTGTCGTCATGTGTTGCCGCCATGGTGCTGTGTCGTCATGTGTTGCCGCCATGGTGCTGTGTCGTCATGTGTTGCCGCCATGGTGCTGTGTCGTCATGTGTTGCCGCCATGGTGCTGTGTCGTCATGTGTTGCCGCCATGGTGCTGTGTCGTCATGTGTTGCCGCCATGGTGCTGTGTCGTCATGTGTTGCCGCCATGGTGCTGTGTCGTCATGTGTTGCCGCCATGGTGCTGTGTCGTCATGTGTTGCCGCCATGGTGCTGTGTCGTCATGTGTTGCCGCCATGGTGCTGTGTCGTCATGTGTTGCCGCCATGGTGCTGTGTCGTCATGTGTTGCCGCCATGGTGCTGTGTCGTCATGTGTTGCCGCCATGGTGCTGTGTCGTCATGTGTTGCCGCCATGGTGCTGTGTCGTCATGTGTTGCCGCCATGGTGCTGTGTCGTCATGTGTTGCCGCCATGGTGCTGTGTCGTCATGTGTTGCCGCCATGGTGCTGTGTCGTCATGTGTTGCCGCCATGGTGCTGTGTCGTCATGTGTTGCCGCCATGGTGCTGTGTCGTCATGTGTTGCCGCCATGGTGCTGTGTCGTCATGTGTTGCCGCCATGGTGCTGTGTCGTCATGTGTTGCCGCCATGGTGCTGTGTCGTCATGTGTTGCCGCCATGGTGCTGTGTCGTCATGTGTTGCCGCCATGGTGCTGTGTCGTCATGTGTTGCCGCCATGGTGCTGTGTCGTCATGTGTTGCCGCCATGGTGCTGTGTCGTCATGTGTTGCCGCCATGGTGCTGTGTCGTCATGTGTTGCCGCCATGGTGCTGTGTCGTCATGTGTTGCCGCCATGGTGCTGTGTCGTCATGTGTTGCCGCCATGGTGCTGTGTCGTCATGTGTTGCCGCCATGGTGCTGTGTCGTCATGTGTTGCCGCCATGGTGCTGTGTCGTCATGTGTTGCCGCCATGGTGCTGTGTCGTCATGTGTTGCCGCCATGGTGCTGTGTCGTCATGTGTTGCCGCCATGGTGCTGTGTCGTCGTGTGTTGCCGCCATGGTGCTGTGTCGTCATGTGTTGCTGCCATGGTGCTGTGTCGTCGTGTGTTTCTCTTCATGTTGTCTCGTCGTGATGCGTATTTTGTCCTATATGTTTAGCAGGCCTTTTGCCTTTTAATAAGCCGTCATTGTCAATAAGTATTTGTTCTTAACTGACTTGCCTAGTTAAAGTTTAAATAAACACTACTGTTGAGGTGGGAAAACATCTGACAAAACGTTGATATAAACGTGTTAACGGGGACACCGACATTCACAGATGCATACAAGAGGATGCTGAGACATTGGTGATTTACCCACAAATCACTGGCAGCTTATACAGTAGACTCTGTTGGGGTCCTTCCATACAGTAGACTGTGTTGGGGTCTATTTTAATAGCCTACAGTAGACTCTGTTGGGGTCTGTTTTAATAGCCTACAGTAGACTGTGTTGGGGTCTATTTTAATAGCCTACAGTAGACTCTGTTGGGGTCTATTTTAATAGCCTACAGTAGACTCTGTTGGGGTCTGTTTTAATAGCCTACAGTAGACTCTGTTGGGGTCTGTTTTAATAGCCTACAGTAGACTCTGTTGGGGTCTATTTTAATAGCCTACAGTAGACTCTGTTGGGGTCTATTTTAATAGCCTACAGTAGACTCTGTTGGGGTCTATTTTAATAGCCTACAGTAGACTCTGTTGGGGTCTATTTTAATAGCCTACAGTAGACTCTGTTGGGGTCTATTTTAATAGCCTACAGTAGACTCTATTGGGGTCTATTTTAATAGCCTACAGTAGACTCTATTGGGGTCTATTTTAATAGCCTACAGTAGACTCTATTGGGGTCTATTTTAATAGCATACAGTAGACTCTATTGGGGTCTATTTTAATAGCATACAGTAGACTATTGGGGTCTGTATTAATAGCCTACAGTAGACTCTGTTAGGGTCTATTTTAATAGCCTACAGTAGACTCTATTGGGGTCTATTTTAATAGCCTACAGTAGACTCTATTGGGGTCTATTTTAATAGCATACAGTAGACTCTATTGGGGTCTATTTTAATAGCATACAGTAGACTATTGGGGTCTGTATTAATAGCCTACAGTAGACTCTGTTAGGGTCTATTTTAATAGCCTACAGTAGACTGTTAGTCAGCACCTCTCACTGTTTGGGTCACACAAAGGACATATTGGTTTACAGAGATCCATGCTTAGGTGTTGTTTACCTGGTCACTGTCTCCAGCTGTGTTGCATCTACAGCACAAAACCAAGTAAATATCCATGATAATGGCATTTCAGGATAAAATCATTTTAAAGTAACTTTACTGAGCTAGAAAATACATTTAACCCTTTGGGATAATTCCGACATGGAACGTAAAAATATTTACAGTACCAGTCAAACGTTTGGACACCTACTCATTCCTGGGTTTTTCTTAATTTTGTACTATTTTCTACAGTGTAAAATAGTATAGTACATCAAAGCTATAACCAAAAAGGTGTTAAACAAATCAAAATATATTTTATATTTGAGATTCTTCAAAAAGTAGCCACCCTTTGCACACTCACACACCCTTGGCATTCTCTCAACCAGGTTCATGAGGTAGTCACCTGGAATGCATTTCCATTGACAGGTGTGCTTTGTTAAAAGTCAATTTGTGAATTGAATTCCTTCTTAATGCGTTTGAGCCAATCAGTTGTGTTGTGATGGTTAGGGGTGTTATTCAGAGGATAGTCTTTTACCAAATAGGGCTACGTCCATATTATGTCAAGAACAGCTCAAATTAGAAAAGAGAAACGACAGTCCATTACTTTAAGACATGAAGGTCAGTCATTCCGGATGAGTTCATTCACAGGACAAATCTTTCTTTATATGAATAATAGTTTATAACATAAATAATGAAAAAATTAAATCCAGGTTATGAACATGTTACAGTAATGAGAACTCGTTATGCTAAAAATGTTCATGGTCTTGGAAAATGTTTTTTTTTTTTTTTTAACATTACACCTGAACAGTTACGATTAATATGGACAATAATTTGATGGTATTTTATCCATTACAAAATAAAAGGTTTGTCTTTTTAAAAAATGTACAAAGAGTAACACACACAAAGCCATAATACTGTACGGACATGGCCCAATGGTATTCCTAGAAACACAGACCACAACAAGCAGTCAGACACTCCTGGAATGTGCTAGAAAACCTCTGGGATTCTGCCCAACAGCTCTGGGAAAGAGATCAGGTGATATCCCAGAAATGATTTAACGCTAAATACTTAAATCAAATCGTAATTTGTCACATCTGCCGTATACAACAGGTGTAGACCTTACAGTGAAATGCATACTTACAAGCCCTTAACACAGCTTTCTTAACTGCATTGTTGGTTAAAGTAAAACATATTTTTAAAATATATATAATTCTTAATAAATAAAACAATTACATGGGCTCATAACTTATGTTAGTAAAGACGTAGAATACAATATAAAATGACATAAGGCTGAAGTTTCCTGAGCAAGAAACCAGAGCAGGAAACCCGAGCAGGAAACCCCAAAAAACTCTATATTAGGAAGGCGTTAAAGTGTTGTACACTCAGTGCACGTGTTCTAGGGAACTGGGCCCTAGAGCCCTAGTCAAAAGTAGTGCACTATTTAGGGAAACAGATGCCAGTTGGGACGAAGCCTGGGATACACACAATACATCCATCACACTTCAGATATAGCTGACACTGTCTCCGCTCCAAAAGTATGTGTGGCCTGATCTGCCAAGTGTTTGTGCCACGGTTTGTGCAACTTCTGTGCAGCATGTCTGGGCATTTTTAAACGGTGTGTGGACTGCACTTTTACTCATGTGTTTTGTGTTTTCCCAAAACACACTCCCTCCCCAAAGCCCAATATCCTGCTGCCTCACCCCAGCCCCAAAAGTAGTCAGAGCGAGTGGAAGGCCGGTCAAACAAGACACTGAACAGCCACTGGATAAAACCTGTTAGTAGAAGGTGGTGGGACTAGTGCAACAATCACCTTTCAAATGAACATTTACAAGACATGTTAGTGGTTACTCTCCCACACCCTCTCTACCAGAACACACGGAAGCAGGATTTCCTACCATCATCTCTCTCCTCACAGGTGTTTCATGACTCTAGACGAGACAGCTCATAGAAGTCCTCTCTAAGAACACTAAGGATGGTTGGCTCTAGACCAGACAGCTCATAGAAGTCCTCTCTAAGAACACTAAGGATGGTTGGCTCTAGACCAGACAGCTCATAGAAGTCATCTCTAAGAACACTAAGGATGGTTGGCTCTAGACCAGACAGCTCATAGAAGTCCTCTCTAAGAACACTAAGGATGGTTGGCTCTAGACGAGACAGCTCATAGAAGTCCTCTCTAAGAACACTAAGGATGGTTGGCTCTAGACGAGACAGCTCATAGAAGTCCTCTCTAAGAACACTAAGGATGGTTGGCTCTAGACGAGACAGCTCATAGAAGTCCTCTCTAAGAACACTAAGGATGGTTGGCTCTAGACGAGACAGCTCATAGAAGTCCTCTCTAAGAACACTAAGGATGGTTGACTCTAGACCAGACAGCTCATAGAAGTCCTCTCTAAGAACACTAAGGATGGTTGGCTCTAGACGAGACAGCTCATAGAAGTCATCTCTAAGAACACTAAGGATGGTTGACTCTAGACCAGACAGCTCATAGAAGTCCTCTCTAAGAACACTAAGGATGGTTGGCTCTAGACCAGACAGTGTTCTTAGAGAGGACTTCTATGAGCTGTCTGGTCTAGAGCCAACCATCCTTAGTGTTCTTAGAGAGGACTTCTATGAGCTAAGGATGGTTGGCTCTAGACCAGACAGCTCATAGAAGTCATCTCTAAGAACACTAAGGATGGTTGGCTCTAGACCAGACAGCTCATAGAAGTCCTCTCTAAGAACACTAAGGATGGTTGGCTCTAGACCAGACAGCTCATAGAAGTCATCTCTAAGAACACTAAGGATGGTTGGCTCTAGACCAGACAGCTCATAGAAGTCCTCTCTAAGAACACTAAGGATGGTTGGCTCTAGACCAGACAGCTCATAGAAGTCATCTCTAAGAACACTAAGGATGGTTGGCTCTAGACCAGACAGCTCATAGAAGTCCTCTCTAAGAACACTAAGGATGGTTGGCTCTAGACCAGACAGCTCATAGAAGTCCTCTCTAAGAACACTAAGGATGGTTGGCTCTAGTAGAACGGCCACCAAACATCCTGTTCTAACTGTTCCTGCTTCCTGTGTGTGTATAAAAGAGGAACGACATGAGGCTAAGGATATTGACCAGGCGTTTTAACACTTCCCTGTCTGATATAATGTAACTAAAACAGGTCACACTATGTTCCTCAAAAGGTCTTCATTAGGATACTCTGTCTGATGCAGAAATCCAGTTTGATGCAGTTAGCATCCCTCTCAATCTAGTGCAGTGTAGCCAAAGCCTTGTATGGATGGCAGTCAGGAGCACACAGCACATACTGGTGGTTAGATCTTGGCGATATAATAAAATGTAATAAAACTTGTATTTGTCACGTGGTGAATCTAAAGGGTGTAGACATCACTGAGAAATGCTTTCCGCCCGAGTCCTTCCAAAATAATAACAGGAGGATTCATTACACATGAATGAAGCCACATACAAGGAGGACCATATATCATGAATCCCAGTATACAGGTATGGATCTACAGACTGGTACAATACCCTCTAGAACAAAAATACCTTTTTATACAGTGTTAAATAACTGAAAAGTTTAACTAAATTGGACTACTTAGTTGTCAGTTCTGTCCTAGCTTGGCTGAGTGGAAAACCCATCAGCATGGAGAAAGACCATTTAAAAGCACTTATAATTCATTTGTTGCCGGTCTAGGGTCCATGCACTAGTCATAAAACTAATTCAGAAACATAGAACAGAGTAACATACCGCCATACAATCAAAATAAAGACAAATATAGAAATATGATATATGGGCCATATCGCCCAGCCCTATTTACATTTAACATTTAAGTCATTTAGCAGACGCTCTTATCCAGAGCGACTTACAAATTGGTGCATTCACCTTATGACATCCAGTGGAACAGCCACTTTACAATAGTGCATCTAGATCTTTTAAGGGGGGGGGGGGGGGGGGGGGGGGGGGGCAGAAGGATTGCTTTATCCTAGGTATTCCTTGAAGAGGTGGGGTTTCAGGTGTCTCCGGAAGGTGGTGATTGACTCCGCTGTCCTGGCGTCGTGAGGGAGTTTGTTCCACCATTGGGGTGCCAGAGCAGCGAACAGTTTTGACTGGGCTGAGCGGGAACTGTACTTCCTCAGTGGTAGGGAGGCGAGCAGGCCAGAGGTGGATGAACGCAGTGCCCTTGTTTGGGTGTAGGGCCTGATCAGAGCCTGAAGGTACTGAGGTGCCGTTCCCCTCACAGCTCCGTAGGCAAGCACCATGGTCTTGTAGCGGATGCGAGCTTCAACTGGAAGCCAGTGGAGAGAGCGGAGGAGCGGGGTGACGTGAGAGAACTTGGGAAGGTTGAACACCAGCCGGGCTGCGGCGTTCTGGATGAGTTGTAGGGGTTTAATGGCACAGGCAGGGAGCCCAGCCAACAGCGAGTTGCAGTAATCCAGACGGGAGATGACAAGTGCCTGGATTAGGACCTGCGCCGCTTCCTGTGTGAGGCAGGGTCGTACTCTGCGGATGTTGTAGAGCATGAACCTACAGGAACGGGCCACCGCCTTGATGTTGGTGGAGAACGACAGGGTGTTGTCCAGGATCACGCCAAGGTTCTTAGCGCTCTGGGAGGAGGACACAATGGAGTTGTCAACCGTGATGGCGAGATCATGGAACGGACAGTCCTTCCCCGGGAGGAAGAGCAGCTCCGTCTTGCCGAGGTTCAGCTTGAGGTGGTGATCCGTCATCCACACTGATATGTCTGCCAGACATGCAGAGATGCGATTCGCCACCTGGTCATCAGAAGGGGGAAAGGAGAAGATTAATTGTGTGTCGTCTGCATAGCAATGATAGGAGAGACCATGTGAGGTTATGACAGAGCCAAGTGACTTGGTGTATAGCGAGAATAGGAGAGGGCCTAGAACAGAGCCCTGGGGGACACCAGTGGTGAGAGCGCGTGGTGAGGAGACAGATTCTCGCCACGCCACCTGGTAGGAGCGACCTGTCAGGTAGGACGCAATCCAAGCGTGGGCCGCGCCGGAGATGCCCAACTCGGAGAGGGTGGAGAGGAGGATCTGATGGTTCACAGTATCGAAGGCAGCCGATAGGTCTAGAAGGATGAGAGCAGAGGAGAGAGAGTTAGCTTTAGCAGTGCGGAGCGCCTCCGTGATACAGAGAAGAGCAGTCTCAGTTGAGTGACTAGTCTTGAAACCTGACTGATTTGGATCAAGAAGGTCATTCTGAGAGAGATAGCAGGAGAGCTGGCCAAGGACGGCACGTTCAAGAGTTTTGGAGAGAAAAGAAAGAAGGGATACTGGTCTGTAGTTGTTGACATCGGAGGGATCGAGTGTAGGTTTTTTCAGAAGGGGTGCAACTCTCGCTCTCTTGAAGACGGAAGGGACGTAGCCAGCGGTCAAGGATGAGTTGATGAGCGAGGTGAGGTAAGGTAGAAGGTCTCCGGAAATGGTCTGGAGGAGAGAGGAGGGGATAGGGTCAAGCGGGCAGGTTGTTGGGCGGCCGGCCGTCACAAGACGCGAGATTTCATCTGGAGAGAGAGGGGAGAAAGAGGTCAAAGCACAGGGTTGGGCAGTGTGAGCAGAACCAGCGGTGTCGTTTGACTTAGCAAACGAGGATCGGATGTCGTCGACCTTCTTTTCAAAATGGTTGACGAAGTCGTCTGCAGAGAGGGAGGAGGGGGGGGGAGGGGGAGGAGGATTCAGGAGGGAGGAGAAGGTGGCAAAGAGCTTCCTAGGGTTAGAGGCAGATGCTTGGAATTTAGAGTGGTAGAAAGTGGCTTTAGCAGCAGAGACAGAAGAGGAAAATGTAGAGAGGAGGGAGTGAAAGGATGCCAGGTCCGCAGGGAGGCGAGTTTTCCTCCATTTCCGCTCGGCTGCCCGGAGCCCTGTTCTGTGAGCTCGCAATGAGTCGTCGAGCCACGGAGCGGGAGGGGAGGACCGAGCCGGCCTGGAGGATAGGGGACATAGAGAGTCAAAGGATGCAGAAAGGGAGGAGAGGAGGGTTGAGGAGGCAGAATCAGGAGATAGGTTGGAGAAGGTTTGGGCAGAGGGAAGAGATGATAGGATGGAAGAGGAGAGAGTAGCGGGGGAGAGAGAGCGGAGGTTGGGACGGCGCGATACCATCCGAGTAGGGGCAGTGTGGGAAGTGTTGGATGAGAGCGAGAGGGAAAAGGATACAAGGTAGTGGTCGGAGACTTGGAGGGGAGTTGCAATGAGGTTAGTGGAAGAACAGCATCTAGTAAAGATGAGGTCAAGCGTATTGCCAGCCTTGTGAGTAGGGGGGGAAGGTGAGAGGGTGAGGTCAAAAGAGGAGAGGAGTGGGAAGAAGGAGGCAGAGAGGAATGAGTCAAAGGTAGACATGGGGAGGTTAAAGTCACCCAGAACTGTGAGAGGTGAGCCGTCCTCAGGAAAGGAGCTTATCAAGGCATCAAGCTCATTGATGAACTCTCCAAGGGAACCTGGAGGGCGATAAATGATAAGGATGTTAAGCTTGAAAGGGCTGGTAACTGTGACAGCATGGAATTCAAAGGAGGCGATAGACAGATGGGTAAGGGGAGAAAGAGAGAATGACCACTTGGGAGAGATGAGGATCCCGGTGCCACCACCCCGCTGACCAGAAGGTCTCGGGGTGTGCGAGAACACATGGGCAGACGAAGAGAGAGCAGTAGGAGTAGCAGTGTTATCTGTGGTGAGCCATGTTTCCGTCAGTGCCAGGAAGTCGAGGGACTGGAGGGACGCATAGGCTGAGATGAGCTCTGCCTTGTTGGCCGCAGATCGGCAGTTCCAGAGGCCACCGGAGACCTGGAACTCCACGTGGGTCGTGCGGGCTGGGACCACCAGGTTAGGGTGGGCGCGGCCACGCGGTGTGAAGCGTTTGTATGGTCTGTGCAGAGAGGAGAGAACAGGGATAGACAGACACATGGTTGACAGGCTACAGAAGAGGCTACGCTAATGCAATGGAGATTAGAATGACAAGTGGGCTACACGTCTCGAATGTTCAGAAAGTTAAGCTTACGTTGCAAAAAGATAAAAATAAAATACAAGATCTTATTGACTAAAATGATATAGTACTGCTGGCTGGTGAAGTAGCCTGGCTAGCAGTGGCTACGTTGTTGAAAGTGAAGCTGGCTAGGTAACCTCGACAATTTCACTAAATTTCTCTAAACTACACAATTATCATGGATACAAGGACAGCAAGGACAACTAGCTAACACTACGCTAATCAAGTCGTCCCGTTGTAGTGTAAGTTTCTACAGTGCTGCTATTCGGTAGAAGTTGGCTAGCTAGCAGTGTTGGCTAGGTAGGAGGACGGCAGCGCGGCAGGCGAAAAATAGCTGGCTAGCTAACCGATAATTACTCAAAGCTACACAATTATCTTAGATAAAAAGATAGCAAAGAAAACTATGTAGCTAGCTAACACTACACAAGTCAAGTCGTTCCGTTGTAATGTAATCGTTTCTACCGTGCTGCTAATCGGTGGCTAGCTGGCTAGTTAGCAGGGTTGACTACGTTACGTTACGGCGAGAATACCTGGCTAGCGAACCTCAGCGAACCTTGATAACTACACAAGTATCACCGATACAAAGACGGCTATGGAGCCAGCTAAGTAGCTAGCTAAGATCGAACAAATACAAATCAAAGATAGCAAAGACAACTGTGTAGTCAGCCAACACTACACTGATCAAGTCGTTCCGTTGTAATGCACTCGTTTCTACAATGCTGCTATTCGGTGGCAAGCTGGCTAGCTAGCAGTGTTTGCTACGTTGCGTTACGTTAGGGCGAAAATAGCTGGCTGGCGAACCTCAATAACTACACAATTATGTTTGATGCAAAGACGGCTATGTAGCTAGCTAAGATCAAACAAATCAAACCGTTGTACTGTAGTGAAAATGAAAATCAGACCGTTGTACTATAATGAAATGTAATGAAAAGTTTATACTACTATTCGGTGGACGTTTGCTAGCTGCTGGGCAGATAAGTGTGGACTACGATAGACGACGGAATACGATAATTACGCAATTATCTTTTATACACAGACGGCTAAGTAGCTAGCTAAGAAGAAATTGCTAAGGTTAGACAAATTAAACCGTTGTACTATAATGAAATGTAATGAAATGTAATGAAAATGAAATGAAAAGTTATACTACCTGCAGAGCGAATGCAAATGCGACCGCTCGCTCCAAACCGGATGCCGTTCAATGGTGGTACCTATTGGTGGTACTCATGTGGTTCTGAGTGGCGCTAGCAGCCAAAGGGCAAGGGTTCAATTCCCTCAGGTGACCACATACACATAATAAAAATGGACACACTCACTAGTGTATTTGAAGTATGTTTGGATTAAAAACATCTGACCAAAGTTCTACTGTGGTGTTTTACACAGATACCTGCATAGAGCAACCTCTACGAGACAACCTGGCAGACACTAGGTCAGCCGTCTCTGTAAAAGGAGAGAGAGAGAGTGTGTGTGTGTGTGTGTGTGTGTGTGTGTGTGTGTGTGTGTGTGTGTGTGTGTGTGTGTGTGTGTGTGTGTGTGTGTGTGTGTGTGAACCCTGACAATATTCTCTGTCAGGTGTTAATTGCCTTTGCGTCATCATGTTAAATTCCTGAATTTGAGAGTCAGTTGATCATGGAAATGCAGCCAGCTGCCCCGCCCTAAAAGGCACAACTCCAGCTGCCTGAGGCCACGAGGGCTGTTGGAACTACCTGTCCCCGGCTGCGGTCAGCCCGTCACTGACAAATGACTTGGAAACACCAGTTGAACAAACTAAGGACGAACTGAATATGAATAATAGCAGGTCATTTACATGAAACACTGCGTCAGGTAGGGTGCGTCTCCTCAGCCCTAAACACACCAGACTAGTACATCACTGCTACATATCGCTGGGTCTGCCTTTGTAACAGAGATCACAACATGCTGCAAGACCACTTCACAGCTGACTTGAAATGTTGCTAACGGAACTAGCAAATTGGGTCCTTTTCTATAGCATAACAGGTTGGATAGGCTGTGAAGGAGGGCAGTCAGAGGACTCCTGGTTTGATCCCACTAAGGGGGACAGTGGAGGACTCCTGGTTTGATCCCACTAAGGGGGACAGTGGAGGACTCCTGGTTTGATCCCACTAAGGGGGACAGTGGAGGACTCCTGGTTTGATCCCACTAAGGGGGACAGTGGAGGACTCCTGGTTTGATCCCACTAAGGGGGACAGTGGAGGACTCCTGGTTTGATCCCACTAAGGGGGACAGTGGAGGACTCCTGGTTTGATCCCACTAAGGGGGACAGTGGAGGACTCCTGGTTTGATCCCACTAAGGGGGACAGTGGAGGACTCCTGGTTTGATCCCACTAAGGGGGACAGTGGAGGACTCCTGGTTTGATCCCACTAAGGGGGACAGTGGAGGACTCCTGGTTTGATCCCACTAAGGGGGACAGTGGAGGAAGCTGTTAGCGGAACACCGGCGTGGCTTTCCCCATCAGCGTATTTGGGTCTTCCCAGGTTCTCCTTGTTTGGGAACCCTGGTTCACAGTGTATCTGTGTTAGCTTCAGGCTCCTCCCTCTACCTCTGTATCAGATCAGTCACTCTCTGTCTGGATCCTTCTACTTGTCTCACTCTACCAGTATACACAGCTCCCTTCAAGCAGCACAGTCACTCTCTGGATCCTTCTACTTGTCTCTCTCTACCAGTATACACAGCTCCCTTCACGCAGCACAGTCACTCTCTGGATCCTTCTACTTGTCTCTCTCTACCAGTATACACAGCTCCCTTCACGCAGCACAGTCACTCTCTGTCTGGATCCTTCTACTTGTCTCTCTCTACCAGTATACACAGCTCCCTTCACGCAGCACAGTCACTCTCTGTCTGGATCCTTCTACTTGTCTCTCTCTACCAGTATACACAGCTCCCTTCACGCAGCACAGTCACTCTCTGGATCCTTCTACTTGTCTCTCTCTACCAGTATACACAGCTCCCTTCACGCAGCACAGTCACTCTCTGGATCCTTCTACTTGTCTCACTCTACCAGTATACACAGCTCCCTTCACGCAGCACAGTCACTCTCTGTCTGGATCCTTCTACTTGTCTCTCTCTACCAGTATACACAGCTCCCTTCACGCAGCACAGTCACTCTCTGGATCCTTCTACTTGTCTCTCTCTACCAGTATACACAGCTCCCTTCACGCAGCACAGTCACTCTCTGTCTGGATCCTTCTACTTGTCTCACTCTACCAGTATACACAGCTCCCTTCACGCAGCACAGTCACTCTCTGTCTGGATCTGTCTACTTGTCTCACTCTACCAGTATACACAGCTCCCTTCACGCAGCACAGTCACTCTCTGGATCCTTCTACTTGTCTCACTCTACCAGTATACACAGCTCCCTTCACGCAGCACAGTCACTCTCTGTCTGGATCTGTCTACTTGTCTCTCTCTACCAGTATACACAGCTCCCTTCACGCAGCACAGTCACTCTAGTGGACATCTCCACTCTGGGTTTGGAACTAGGTACATGTGTGCCAAGTCTATTCCAACCTGGATACTTATGCAAGACACTCCCCCAAACAGCCAGGCATTTCCAGTTGTAATGGTTGACTCAAAAGTTACAAAATGACCTTGGTGGTAAAAATGTCACCAAAAGACAATGCTAGCAGGGTTTATTTAACTATGTTATCTCAAAAAGGGATATTCCCCCATTGAAATTTGTACAGCCCATGAAAAACAGACAATTTGGGTCTTAAACTGTGGCAATGGGGTGCACATTTTAGGAGATGGTATGTATACAACTGTGCCTGTTTATACAACAAAAATATCTGAGAGTTGTGTACTCACTGCACCAGAGACGCTCCGTCTACTACAGCGACATCATTTCACGGTACTGAACTCTCCAGACTACTACTGCTTATTCTGTGTGGGATGCGACATTCTGACGATAGAAATGTAGCCTATAGAGCTGTCTGTCTCGTCTCTCCTGTTGTTTATGTGTAGAGCAGGTTCTCAGCTGTTCTGACCGTTGGTTTTCTATCTGAGCGTTCTGTATCCTACTCGTTGCCCTCTGAACTGTCCATCTGTTGAGTGACTGTTGATAATCCACTCACTCTACAGCCGGTTTCGATAGTATTTTAGAAGCATAGACTACTTATTGTAGGGAAGGAATTCCCACTACGGGTTTCATTATGCTCCTCCTCTTTATCGTACTTAGTAAAATAAAAACTTGCAATATGCCCATGAAGACAACGAGACGTCGGCGTATTAACTTAGGAAAATATTTGACCATATGACTGATTTCCACAGAGAGCATATGTTTGTGTTGCGACCACTACGCACAAGCGAACTCCGAAAATCCAAGAGAAATGGACGGAGTGAGCAAAGACGTGCGTCAAGCGATCAGAAATACGTTTGACAAAAACTAAATATTCAGACTGGATATTGGAGAAACTAGATTAGTAACCGCTCAATATGGCTGATAAATCCCATTAATAATCGTAAACAATCATAGCTACCTTGTCTTTGAATCCTAAACCCAGGTTCGTTCTCTCATCATGAAGTCAATTGTCTCCAAGTCGCCTCCCCAAAAAACGAAAACTCTCCTTCAGAAAACTGCATTCGCGCATGGAGATGGCGCATCTGACATCGGTGCTGTAAAAGGTAGCGTTCAAACTTTCTGTAAACGTATCGTCCAATGACTAATAGGCAACAAGCCCGCCGTTGATTACTTCACTTTTTAAGCGAAATGTTCACTAACACCTCGAGGACAAACGAGGTTTATTCCAATTTAGAGTTTAGATTCTGTCATCGAGAGTTCCTTAGCCTTCCTCCTCGCACCGGTGACACAGCTTTGATGATTGACGGCTGGAAACCAGACTCCTCCTAAAAAATAAGGTATGACGTTGCCTTTGTTAGGCCTATTTACCCCCTTTAGGAATATATATAAAAAAATGTTTTAATTCATAAGGCAGGTAAACAAAAATGATGGAGGGAGTTTTAGTAAAAATACCTTGATGTAATAATTTGTTATAGGGACATATGTGGTAGGCTAATGCTGCATGCACACAGGTTATCGTCAAACTACATTTTACATACACCTTGATCACACCGACAGTGTTTTCGCGCAAAAGGGTAGGGGGCGTCATCTGGATTTGTGGGCAACAAAAGTTCAACATTCACCTTCTGCTACCGTTTCTGTCAAGCTGTTTTGACGCACACAGTTTGATGCATACGTTAGATACATCCTTTGTATGTACCACACAGAACGCACTGCAACTGCCTCTGCAATGCAACGCTGCAGGGCGAACACAGCGTTCCATTGGAAATGAATGTACTTCTGGTGTGCCAAAACGCAAAGGACTGTAGGTGTGATCGAGGCGTTAGTATTCACACTCCATGGTCGGCATCACAACAAAAAGAATGAAGCTACACATGAGCGACTTCTTCTGTGGTTTTACTACATGTAGCTCACCGCAAAGTAATGCCCAAGTAGAACAAATCCAGAGCAGGCAACACACTGCACACAGTGATTTTAGAACAGCAACAAATAAAGTTGTAGGCCCCTTTCTCTCCCCTCCCGCTCTCTCTCTTCCTCTCCCTCTCCCCCCCTCTCTCTTTCTCCCCCTCTCTCTCTCCCTCTCTCTCTCCCCCTCTCCCCGTCCTCTCCCTCACCCCTCCCCTCTTTCTCATCCATCTCTCCCCCCTCTCTCTCCCTCCCCCTCTCTCTCTCCCTCCCCCTCTCTCTCTCCCTCCCCCCTCTCCTCCCCCTCCTCACTCTCTCCCCCTCTCCTCCCCCTCCTCCCTCTCCCCTCCCCTCCCTCTCTCTCTCCTCTCGCTCTCTTCTCTCACTCTCTCTCCCCCTCTCTCTCTCCCTCCCTTTCACTCTTTTCACCCCTCCACCTTTTCTCTCTGTCTCTCTCTCTGAACAGGGACATGTTGAAATTCACGTAGCTGTGCTCACTATGCTCAGTGTGCTACGATGACTATCTCTGCCATGCTAATGTAGTGGAGGGGGAACACGTGGGTCGTAGCTCCCTATATAGTGCACTACCTTTGACCAGGTCACATAGGGCTCTGGTCAAAAGTAGTGCACTAATTAGGGAATAGGGTGCCATTGGGCTCTGGTCAAAAGTAGTGCACTAATTAGGGAATAGGGTGCCATTGGGCTCTAGTCAAAAGTAGTGCACTAATTAGGGAATAGGGTGCCATTGGGCTCTGGTCGAAAGTAGTGCACTAATTAGGGAATAGGGTGCCATTTGAGAAGCAGTTCTAACCCGCTGGTGTACTGCTGTATGAAAAGTAAGTAGGTGTTATTTTCAGTTCGACAACGCCTCCGTAAAAACCACACTGACTGGAAGATCACATCTCTCTACTAGACACTTTCTCTTCAATCTATTTGTTGGCCTTTTGAATGTGTCTATAAAAAAATACAATGCCTTTATTATCCCTGTGGGGAAATGTTGGTTGTGGCTCTGTGCAAACATAAATACACATCAACAAACAGATACGAGGACATACAGACGAGAACTACAGGTAGAACACATCCTGTGTGGTTTATTCCAGGACCGGTAGGTATATTGTACATTGACAATAGCCTAATGATTTACAGTGATACCAGCTCAATGACATGCTCATCCATCATGCAAATGTCCCTGATTAGTTCGGCGCCTCGTTAACATCGAAATGACAGTTTCAAGTCATTTAAAAAAAGACAAATGTAAAATGTATCTTTATCTTTGAATGCTTCCTATAGAACGGGTTAGCTGAGAACGTCACAAAAAGGACGCGCACACTACCATGGGTCAGAAGGTCGTGTGGTTTTGTAATTATAA
This sequence comes from Salvelinus fontinalis, assembly GCF_029448725.1. NCBI lineage: Eukaryota > Metazoa > Chordata > Actinopteri > Salmoniformes > Salmonidae > Salvelinus > Salvelinus fontinalis. Next base: position 97,986,801 of record NC_074665.1, read on the forward strand.
ATGGCCAGATAGCAACAATGACAAGAAAGTGGCATGTGGGGAATCGTAAGTGGCTCGATTCAGCTAGTTTTATCTTGTTCTTCATTTTTTATTTAACTAGGCAAGTCAGTTAAGAACAAATTCTTATTTACAATGACGGCCTACCGAGGAACAGTGGGTTAACTGCCTTGTTCAGGGGCAGAACAACAGATTTTTACCTCGTCAGCTCAGGGATTTGATCTAGCAACTTTTCGGTTACTGGCCTAACAATCTAACCACTAGGCTCCCTGCCACCCCATCTTGTTTTGAGGTGTTTTGGTTTATGGCTAAAATTAGCTCGCTAGCTAACCAACAACTGTAACGATGTATCTGAGCGACAACAAGTGCTCATTGTGCAACTTGATTTATGTTTTCAATTAACATAGGAGACTAAATATAGTTGACATGTTGTCAGCAGTCTAAGCCAACCCCGTCTGTTTTGCCCCAGAGTTGCATAGGTGGTTTTGTTGCTAAACAACCACACCCTCTGTGTGTGTGTATTAGTTGTGTATTTACAGTAGGCCTATTCTCAGCACTCTTTTCTGTGTGTGGGTGTGTGAGTGCGCATGCATGTCTGTGTTTGTGTGTTTTGAGGGAGTTTCTCCTTGAGGCAGATGGGTTTTTCCTTGAGGCAGATGGGTCTCTCTCTCATTCATCATGGGTAGTAGGCAGCTCCACGGCAGGGGGGAGGGGAACCCCCGCTCTGCTTCCCCAACCAGAGAGCACCTTGTGGGGGAAGAAGTCTGTGGTGAGGGCATACTCCCTTCTGGGTCTCTGAGCCACAGCTGCACAACACGAGGGCAACAACAGACCTTTCTTGTGAATTTTAATTCACAACTACTGTCTTTCATTTCAGAGACAAATCTGTCTCCAAGGATTTCACACTTTTCAGTTGAAGTTTTTAAGCACCGTTTTTTTTTCAAGATATCCTTTTCAATTTCTCAAGTCCTTATATTAAACAATATATTTCGACAATATGCACAAACTCTGTCTATTTAGTTATTTATTTACGGCAAGACTGTTGAACTATCATCTCATCCTGTGTTATTTTCACAACAAAAACAATATCAGTTGCAAAATATAAAGCAAATACTTTGGATAAAGCTCAAGACCCCTCAAGGTAAGGTCTGCCCCCGGCCCTCACGGTAAGGTCTGCCCCGGGCCCTTCTGCCCCGGCCCTCACGGTAAGGTCTGCCCCGGGCCCTCACGGTAAGGTCTGCCCCCGGCCCTCACGGTAAGGTCTGCCCCCGGCCCTCACGGTAAGGTCTGCCCCCGGGCCCTCACGGTAAGGTCTGCCCCCGGGCCCTCACGGTAAGGTCTGCCCCCGGGCCCTCACGGTAAGGTCTGCCCCCGGGCCCTCACGGTAAGGTCTGCCCCCGGGCCCTAACGGTAAGGTCTGCCCCCGGGCCCTAACGGTAAGGTCTGCCCCCGGGCCCTAACGGTAAGGTCTGCCCCCGGGCCCTAACGGTAAGGTCTGCCCCCGGGCCCTAACGGTAAGGTCTGCCCCCGGGCCCTAACGGTAAGGTCTGCCCCCGGGCCCTAACGGTAAGGTCTGCCCCCGGGCCCTAACGGTAAGGTCTGCCCCCGGGCCCTAACGGTAAGGTCTGCCCCCGGGCCCTCGCGGTAAGGTCTGCCCCCGGGCCCTCGCGGTAAGGTCTGCCCCCGGGCCCTCGCGGTAAGGTCTGCCCCCGGGCCCTCGCGGTAAGGTCTGCCCCCGGGCCCTCGCGGTAAGGTCTGCCCCCGGGCCCTCGCGGTAAGGTCTGCCCCGGGGCCCTCGCGGTAAGGTCTGCCCCGGGCCCTTCTGCCCCGGGCTCTCACGGTAAGATCTGCCCTTGGCCCTCACTGTAAGGTCTGCCCCCGGCCCTCACGGTAAGGTCTGCCCCCGGCCCTCACGGTAAGGTCTGCCCCCGGCCCTCACGGTAAGGTCTGCCCCCGGGCCCTCACGGTAAGGTCTGCCCCCGGGCCCTCACGGTAAGGTCTGCCCCCGGGCCCTCACGGTAAGGTCTGCCCCCGGGCCCTCACGGTAAGGTCTGCCCCCGGGCCCTCACGGTAAGGTCTGCCCCCGGGCCCTAACGGTAAGGTCTGCCCCCGGGCCCTAACGGTAAGGTCTGCCCCCGGGCCCTAACGGTAAGGTCTGCCCCCGGGCCCTAACGGTAAGGTCTGCCCCCGGGCCCTAACGGTAAGGTCTGCCCCCGGGCCCTAACGGTAAGGTCTGCCCCCGGGCCCTAACGGTAAGGTCTGCCCCCGGGCCCTAGCGGTAAGGTCTGCCCCCGGGCCCTCGCGGTAAGGTCTGCCCCCGGGCCCTCGCGGTAAGGTCTGCCCCCGGGCCCTCGCGGTAAGGTCTGCCCCCGGGCCCTCGCGGTAAGGTCTGCCCCCGGGCCCTCGCGGTAAGGTCTGCCCCCGGGCCCTCGCGGTAAGGTCTGCCCCCGGGCCCTCGCGGTAAGGTCTGCCCCCGGGCCCTCGCGGTAAGGTCTGCCCCCGGGCCCTCGCGGTAAGGTCTGCCCCCGGGCCCTCGCGGTAAGGTCTGCCCCCGGGCCCTCGCGGTAAGGTCTGCCCCCGGGCCCTCGCGGTAAGGTCTGCCCCCGGGCCCTCGCGGTAAGGTCTGCCCCGGGGCCCTCACGGTAAGGTCTGCCCCGGGCCCTTCTGCCCCGGGCTCTCACGGTAAGATCTGCCCTTGGCCCTCACTGTAAGGTCTGCCCCCGGCCCTCACGGTAAGGTCTGCCCCCGGCCCTCACGGTAAGGTCTGCCCCCGGCCCTCACGGTAAGGTCTGCCCCCGGGCCCTCACGGTAAGGTCTGCCCCCGGGCCCTCACGGTAAGGTCTGCCCCCGGGAACTCACGGTAAGGTCTGCCCCCGGGCCCTCACGGTAAGGTCTGCCCCCGGGCCCTCACGGTAAGGTCTGCCCCCGGGCCCTCACGGTAAGGTCTGCCCCCGGGCCCTCACGGTAAGGTCTGCCCCCGGGCCCTCACGGTAAGGTCTGCCCCCGGGCCCTCACGGTAAGGTCTGCCCCCGGGCCCTCACGGTAAGGTCTGCCCCCGGGCCCTCACGGTAAGGTCTGCCCCCGGGCCCTCGCGGTAAGGTCTGCCCCCGGGCCCTCGCGGTAAGGTCTGCCCCCGGCCCTCGCGGTAAGGTCTGCCCCGGGCCCTCGCGGTAAGGTCTGCCCCCGGCCCTCGCGGTAAGGTCTGCCCCCGGCCCTCACGGTAAGGTCTGCCCCCGGCCCTCGCGGTAAGGTCTGCCCCCGGCCCTCGCGGTAAGGTCTGCCCCCGGCCCTCGCGGTAAGGTCTGCCCCCGGGCCCTCACGGTAAGGTCTGCCCCGGGCCCTTCTGCCCCGGGCCCTCACGGTAAGGTCTGCCCCCGGCCCTCACGGTAAGGTCTGCCCCCGGCCCTCGCGGTAAGGTCTGCCCCCGGCCCTCGCGGTAAGGTCTGCCCCCGGCCCTCGCGGTAAGGTCTGCCACTGGCCCTGTAGCTTACTGTCAGCCAATCCACAGTTTCAGTCATGAATATGAACAACGCTCTGAATATGAATCATGCATATGGTAGCTTATATAGACCACACTCTGTGGTGCATTCATTATAGAGCCCAACAGTGGAGGTGTCATAATACCCATAACAATACCCATAACCCCTAGCAACAATACCCATAACCCCTAGCAGTCAAACAAGGAAATGGTTACAATTGTTTTTCCACCATTCATTTTTCCAAAATAGGTACTTTTTTAGAAACAATTAAAATAAGGGCTGTGTTTGGTATAGGCTTACTCTGGCGTGACGTTTTGATAACTATGCCAATCTCTCTCGGACAAGATTACTTTATATTCGGCTGTATTTACACACAGATTTGCTACGTGAGGCTTATTTGATCGAATATAAAGCTGTTACAAATGCACTGATATAAGTGGGCTAAACAGGGGATTAACTTAATTTAGGCTGGAACTTAACTTAAAGACTAAATAGCTGGGCTGATATCACACCGATTGTCCTTTCCGGCTTTTCTGCAGTCAGAAGTCCATGCCCGTGGACTTCCACCAAATGTCAGGCAAGCTCAGCATTCAGCCAAGAGCTTCTCCTGTGCTGAACTGAAACATCCCCTTATAAGCCCCAGGTGTGTTGCAGCCTAATCAGGCTGAGTGGCTTCAGGTGCGGGACGTGGCTCCGCAGCCTAACAAGGCTGAATGGCTTCAGGTGCGAGGTGTGGCCTAATGCAGCCTAATGCAGGTGCGAGGTGTAGGCTGCATTCCCCGGCCACACCACAGGGGGCACAACACTAGGTGTTCCTCTAGTCCAGGTGGGAGAGGGAAGTGTGCAGTGAGATTGCATAGTCCGTAGATCTATTGGGGCGGTATGCAAATTGTAGTGGGTCTAGAGTGTCGGGTAAGGTGGAGCTGATATGATCCTTAACTACCCTCTCAAAGCACTTCATGATGACAGTGGGTTGATTCCTGTCAGGGCAGCAGCTACTCTTCCTGGGGTTTATTATGGATCCCCAGTAGTTCCTGCCAAGGCAGCAGCTACTCTTCCTGGGGTTTATTATGGATCCCCAGTAGTTCCTGCCAAGGCAGCAGCTACTCTTCCTGGGGTTTATTATGGATCCCCAGTAGTTCCTGCCAAGGCAGCAGCTACTCTTCCTGGGGTTTATTATGGATCCCCATTAGTTCCTGCCAAGGCAGCAGCTACTCTTCCTGGGGTTTATTATGGATCCCCAATAGTTCCTGCCAAGGCAGCAGCTACTCTTCCTGGGGTTTATTATGGATCCCCAGTAGTTCCTGCCAAGGCAGCAGCTACTCTTTCTGGGGTTTATTATGGATCCCCAGTAGTTCCTGCCAAGGCAGCAGCTGCTCTTCCTGGGATTTATTATGGATCCCCAATAGTTCCTGTCAAGGCAGCAGATACTCTTCCTGGGGTTTATTATGGATCCCCAGTAGTTCCTGCCAAGGAAGCAGCTACTCTTCCTGGGGTTTATTATGGATCCCCAGTAGTTCCTGCCAAAGCAGTAGCTACTCTTCCTGGGGTTTATTATGGATCCCCAGTAGTTCCTGCCAAGGCAACAGCTACTCTTCCTGGGGTTTATTATGGATCCCCATTAGTTCCTGCCAAGGCAGCAGCTACTCTTCCTGGGGTTTATTATGGATCCCCAATAGTTCCTGCCAAGGCAGCAGCTACTCTTCCTGGGGTTTATTATGGATCCCCAGTAGTTCCTGCCAAGGCAGCAGCTACTCTTCCTGGGGTTTATTATGGATCCCCAGTAGTTCCTGTCAAGGCAGCAGCTACTCTTCCTGGGGTTTATTATGGATCCCCAGTAGTTCCTGCCAAGGCAGCAGCTACTCTTCCTGGGGTTTATTATGGATCCCCAGTAGTTCCTGCCAAGGCAGCAGCTACTCTTCCTGGGGTTTATTATGGATCCCCAGTAGTTCCTGCCAAGGCAGCAGCTACTCTTCCTGGGGTTTATTATAGATCCCCATTAGTTCCTGCCAAGGCAACAGCTACTCTTCCTGGGGTTTATTATGGATCCCCAGTAGTTCCTGCCAAGGCAGCAGCTACTCTTCCTAGGGTTTATTATGGATCCCCAGTAGTTCCTGCCAAGGCAGCAGCTACTCTTCCTGGGGTTTATTATGGATTCTTAGTAGTCCAGACTAAACTATGGCCTGTCTTGTTGATAGTGTTGTTAAGAAGGCAGAGCTGTGCTTTATTATGGACAGACTTCTCTCCATCGTTGCTACTGTTGTATCAACATGTTTTGACAATGACAGTTTACAATCCAGGGTTACTCCAAGCAGTTTAGTCACCTCAACTTGTTCAATTTCCACATGATTTATTACAAGATTTAGTTGAGGTTTAGGGTTTAGTGAATGATTTGTCCCATATACAATGCTTTTAGTTTTTGGAATATTTAGGACGAATTTATTCCTTGCCACCCATTCTGAAACTAACTGAACTTCCGGCGCCGACCGAGATGGCCGCCTCGCTTCGCGTTCCTAGGAAAATATGCAGTATTTTGTTTTTTTATGTGTTATTCCTTACATTGGTACCCCAGGTAATCTTAGGTTTCATTACATACAGTCGGGAGGAACTACTGAATATAAGAGCAACGTCAACTCACCATCGTTACAACCAGGAATATGACTTTCCCGAAGCGGATCCAGTGTTTTGCCTTCCACCCAATACAATGGATCTGATCCCAGCCGGCGACCCTAAGCGACGCCATAAAAGGGGCAAACGAGGCGGTCTCCTGGTCAGGCTTCGGAGACGGGCACATCGTGCTCCACTCCCTAGCATACTACTCGCCAATGTCCAGTCTCTTGACAATAAGGTTGATGAAATCCGAGCAAGGGTAACATTCCAGAGAGACATCAGAGATTGTAACGTTCTCTGCTTCACGGAAACATGGCTAACTCAAGAGACGCTAACGGAGTCGGTGCAGCCAGCTGGTTTCTTCACGCATCGCGCCGACAGAAACATACATCTTTCTGGTAAGAAGAGGGGCGGGGGTGTATGCCTTATGATTAACGAGACGTGGTGTGATCATAACAACATACAGGAACTCAAGTCATTCTGTTCACCTGATCTAGAATTCCTCACAATCAAATGTCGACCGCATTATCTACCAAGGGAATTCTCTTCGATTATAATCACAGCCGTATATATTCCCCCCCCAAGCAGACACATCGATGGCCCTGAACGAACTTTATCTGACTCTTTGTAAACTGGAAACCACACACCCTAAGGCTGCATTCATCGTAGCTGGGGATTTTAACAAGGCTAATCTGAAAACAAAACTCCCTAAATTCTATCAGCATATCGATTGTGCTACCAGGGCTGGTAAAACCTTGGATCATTGTTATACTAACTTCTGCGACGCATATAAGGCCCTCCCCCGCCCTGCTTTCGGAAAAGCTGACCACGACTCCATTTTGTTGCTTCCAGCCTACAAACAGAAACGAAAACAACAAGCTCCCTCGCTCAGGTCTGTTCAACGCTGGTCCGACCAATCTGATTCCACGCTTCAAGACTGCTTCGATCACGTGGATTGGGATATGTTCCGCATTGCGTCCAACAACAATATTGACAAATACGCTGATTCGGTGAGCGAGTTCATTAGAAAGTGCATTGACGATGTCGTACCCACAGCAACGATTAAAACATTTCCAAACCAGAAACTGTGGAATGATGGCAGCATTCGCGTGAAACTGAAAGCGCGAACCACTGCTTTTAACCAGGGTAAGGTGACCGGAAACATGACCGAATACAAACAGTGTAGCTATTCTCTCCGCAAGGCAATCAAACAAGCTAAGTCCCAGTATAGAGACAAAGTAGAGTCGCAATTCAACAGCTCAGACACGAGGTATGTGGCAGGGTCTACAGTCAATCACGGATTACAAAAAGAAGACCAGCCCCGTCGCGGACCAGGATGTCTTGCTCCCAGACAGACGAAATAACTTTTTTGCTCGCTTTGAGGACAATACAGTGCTACTGACACGGCCCGCTACCAAAACCTGCGGGCTCTCCTTCACTCCAGCCGAGGTGAGTAAAACATTTAAACGTGTTAACCCTCGCAAGGCTGCAGGCCCAGACGGCATTCAAAGCCGCGTCCTCAGAGCATGCGCAGACCAGCTGGCTGGTGTGTTTAAGGACATATTCAATCAATCCTTATCCCAGTCTGCTGTTCCCACATGCTTCAAGAGGGCCACCATTGTTCCTGTTCCCAAGAAAGCTAAGGTAACTGAGCTAAACGACTACCGCCCCGTAGCACTCACTTCCGTCATCATGAAGTGCTTTGAGAGACTAGTCAAGGACCATATCACCTCCACCCTACCTGACACCATAGACCCACTCCAATTTGCTTACCGACCCAATAGGTCCACAGACGACGCAATCGCAACCACATTGCACACTGCCCTAACCCATCTGGACAAGAGGAATACCTATGTGAGAATGCTGTTCATCGACTACAGCTCAGCATTTAACACCATAGTACCCTCCAAACTTGTCATCAAGCTCGAGACCCTGGGTCTTGACCCCGCCCTGTGCAACTGGGTCCTGGACTTCATGACGGGCCGCCCCCAGGTGGTGAGGGTAGGTAACAACATCTCCACCCCGCTGATCCTCAACACCGGGGCCCCACAAGGGTGCGTTCTGAGCCCTCTCCTGTACTCCCTGTTCACCCACGACTGCGTGGCCATGCACGCCTCCAACTCAATCATCAAGTTTGCGGACGACAGGCTTGATTACCAACAACGACGAGACGGCCTACAGGGAGGAGGTGAGGGCCCTCGGAGTGTGGTGTCAGGAAAATAACCTCACACTCAACATCAACAAAACAAAGGAGATGATTGTGGACTTCAGGAAACAGCAGAGGGAGCACCCCCCTATCCACATCGACGGGACAGTAGTGGAGAAGGTGGAAAGTTTTAAGTTCTCGGTGTACACATCACGGACAAACTGAATTGGTCCACCCACACAGACAGCGTTGTGAAGAAGTCGCAGCAGCGCCTCTTCAACCTCAGGAGGCTGAAGAATTTCGGCTTGTCACCAAAAGCACTCACAAACTTCTACAGATGCACAATCAAGATCATCCTGTCGGGCTGTATCACCGCCTAGTACGGCAACTGCTCCGCCCACAACCGTAAGGCTCTCCAGAGGGTAGTGAGGTCTGCACAACGCATCACCGGGGGCAAACTACCTGCCCTCCAGGACACCTACACCACCCGATGTCACAGGAAGGACATAAAGATCATCAAGGACAACGACCACCCAAGCCACTGCCTGTTCACCCCGCTATCATCCAGAAGGCGAGGTCAGTACAGGTGCATCAAAGCAGGGACCGAGAGACTGAAAAACAGCTTCTATCTCAAGGCCATTAGACTGTTAAACAGCCACCACTAACATTTAGTGGCCGCTGCCAACATACTGACTCAACTCCAGCCACTTTAATAATGGGAATTGATGGAAATTATGTAAAAATGTACCACTAGCCACTTTAAACAATGCCACTTAATATAATGTTTACATACCCTACATTACTCATCTCATATGTATATACTGTACTCTATATCATCTACTGCATCTTGCCTATGCCGTTCTGTACCATCACTCATTCATATATCTTTATGTACATATTCTTTATCCCTTTACACTTGTGTGTATAAGGTAGTAGTTGTGGAATTGTTAGGTTAGATTACTTGTTGGTTATTACTGTATTGTCGGAACTAGAAGCACAAGCATTTCGCTACACTCGCATTAACATCTGCTAACCATGTGTATGTGACAAATAAAATTTGATTTGATTTGCAGCTCTTTGTTAAGTAATGCGGTGATTTCACCCGCTGTAGTAGCTGACGTGTATAGTATTGAGTCATCCGCATACATAGACACACTGACTTTACTTAAAGCCAGTGGCTTGTCATTAGTAAAGATTGAAAAAAGGGGCCTAGACAGCTGCCCTGGGGAATTCCTGATTCTACCTGGATTATGTTGGAGAGACTTCCATTAAGAACACCCTCTGTGTTCTGTTAGACAGGTAATTCTTTATTCACTGAAAGTCTGTCAATTTGTTTACAAATAGCATTGTATCTGGTCAAACACAATTCTTTCCCAAAGTTTATTAAGGGTTGGTAACAAGCTAATTGGTCGGCTATTTGAGCTAGTAAAGGGGCCTTTACTATTCTTTGGTAGCAGTTTTACTTTTGCTTCCCTCCAGGCCTGAGGGCACACATTTTCTAGTAGGCTTAGATTTGAATATAAGGAAAATACGAGTGGCAATATTGTCCACTATTATCCTCAGTAATTTTCCATCCAAGTTGTCAGACCCCAAGGCTTGTCATTGTTGATAGACAACAATTGTTGAACCTCTTCCACACTTGCTTTACGGAATTCAAAAGTGCAATGCTTGTCTTTCATAATTTGATCAGTTATACTTGGATGTGTAGTGTCAGCGTTTGCTGCTGCCATGTTATGCCTAAATGTTCTAATCTTGCCAATAAAAAACAATTAAAGTAATTGGCAATATCAGTGGGTTTTGTGATGAATATTCTTTACATCAACAACATAGGAATCACTACAAAACTTATTGTATGACCTCTTCTACACTATATTTGTAAGGAACAGCGCTGAAGACAAGAAGGTACAGGGAGTGAACATTTAATGAAATACGAACATGAAACAGAACAGGAACAGCATCTGGACAGGGGAAAAATAACGACATCAATGCTGACACAGGGAACAAACTGAGGAGCAGAGAGATATAGTGGGGGTAATCAACAAAGTAATGGAGTCCAGGTGAGTCCAATATTGCACAGCTGCACGTAATTATGACAGGTGTGCGTAATGAAGGGCAGCCTGGCGCCCTCGAGCACCAGAGAGGGAGAGCGGAAGCAGGCGTGACAGTACCCCCCTCTAGGGGCGCCACCAGGGGTCCCACCTGGGCGAGCCTGACGGGCCGGCCCGAGGCATGGGCGTGGACAAGCCGGCAGAGGCGTGGGAGTCTGGCGAGCCGGCAGAGGCGTGGAAGCCTTGATGGGCCGGCTGAATCATGATGTGGGATGGGTGCCTGCCGAGCCCACCAAGGCAAGAAGACCTCTCGAGCCAGCTAAGGCGTGGAAGCCAGCTAAGGCGTGGATGCTAGCTGAAGCATCCCCGGTTCCATCGGCAACGGCACCCGGACCCGACGTCACCAACCAAAACAAAAAACAAAAACTCCCTGATGCTTCCTTTCGTGGTGTCAGCATTCTTTAAGGATCGCCGCTGGAGAAAAGAAGCAGGTACAGGGAGGGAACATTTTAATGAAACAGAACAGGAACAGCATCTGGACAGGGGAAAAATAACGACATCAATGCTGACACAGGGAACAAACTGAGGAGCAGACAGATATAGAGGGGGTAATCAACAAAGTAATGGAGCTGTTAAAATTAGATCAAACATTAATATTAAGGGATTAGAAATCCAGGGCCTAAAAACTAAGGTGTCGTTGTACGCTGATGATTAATGTTTTCTTTTAAAACCACAACTAGAATCTCTCCACGGCCTCTTAGAGGATCTAGATACATTTGCTATCCTCTCTGGATTAAAACCAAATTATGATAAATGTACCATATTACGTATTGGATCACTAAAAAATACACATTTTACATTGCCATGTAGTTTACCAATTAAATGGTCTGACGGTGATGTGGACATACTCGGTATACAAATCCCAAAAGAAAGAAATGATCTCACTCCAATAAATTTTTATAGAAAGTTAGCAAAAATAGATAAGATCTTGCTACCATGGAAAGGAAAATACCTGTCTATTTGTGGGAAAATCACCCTGATTAACTCTTTAATCATATCACAGTTTACCTATTTGCTTATGGTTTTGCCTACACCTAGTGACCTGCTTTTTAAATTATATGAACAAAAAATATTCAATTTTATTTGGAACGACAAGCCAGATAAAATTAAAAGGGCCTATTTATATAACGAATATGAATTCGGAGGGCAGAAATTATTAAATATTAAAGCATTAGACCTCTCACTAAAGGCACCAGTCATTCAAAAGTTATACTTAAATCCAAACTGGTTCTCTAGTAAACTGGTACGAATGTCTCATCCTATGTTCAAGAAGGGCCTTTTCCCCTTTATTCAGATTACACCTGCTCACTTTCGGTTGCTTGAAAAGGAAATAATCTCCAAAATATCTTTCTTTTTTAAACAAGCCTTAGAAAGTTGGTTGCAATTTCAGTTTAATCCACCTGAAAGGACGGAACAAATAGTACAACAAATCTTGTGGTTAAATTCAAATATAGTAATTGATAAAAAAACTGTATTTATCGAAGAAATGTTTAAAAAAGGTATAATTTTTGTGAATGATATCATAAATAGGACTGGTGGAGTAATGTCACACATGCAGCTAACACAGACATATGGAAATGTCTGCTCTACCCAAAATTACAACCAATTAATTGCAGCATTACCACAAAAATGGAAGAGGCAAGTAGAAGGGGAAAAAAGTAAGGAACTTGTATGTCGGCCTTATATTAAAGAACATAAATGGTTAAAGAAAAGTGTGATAAATAAAAACATATACCAATTTCATTTAAGGACCAAAAAACTTACCGCTGTGCCATATAAATTGCAAAATAGTTGGGAAGAGATTTTCGATGTACCCATTCCATGGCACATGGTTTATGAATTGATACGCAAAACAACGCCGGATTCAAAACTTCGAATTTTTCAATTTAAATTATTGTACAAAATTCTTGCAACTAATAGAATGTTATATATATGGGGGATACAATCTTCCCAGCTCTGTAGATTCTGCTGTGAGGAGGCAGAGTCATTAGACCATTTATTTTGGTATTGTCCGCATGTAGCTCGTTTTTGGTCACAGGTCCAGGAATGGTTGAAGAATTGCAACATTTGCGTAGAACTAACGCTACAGATAGCAATACTGGGGGATTTGAAAAGCCATAGTCAATCAATCAGTTTAATAATTATTTTAGCAAAAATGTTTATTTTTAATTTACAATCCGTGGAAGCTATGAGAATAGGAAGATTCAAATCTTTTGTGAAGCATCACAGCACAGTTGAAAAATATATGGCAAATAAAAATCCGAAATGGATGATGTTGGAAGATAGATGGGAAAGGTTGAGTGGAACTGAAGGGTGGGACTAATAAGAAGATAAACAATGTAGGGCATACGGGATCTGTGAAATGTGTATAGGTGCGGAGCTATTGTGAAATAGCACAGTTACAAGTGGAAATCAAACTGGATGGACAACAGAAATAGAGGAAGGACTAAGAACAAACAAGAGAGAACTATTATAAAGTAGACTGTCTGTAAAATGTGTATAAGATGTATAAATTGAAGGTAAAAACAGAAATGTTTATCAGTTTACTCCAATTGGGGGATCGGTGGTAGGGTTTGCGGGGAATAATAATAAAGGTATACTCTTTAAAAAAAAGTATGTATGTCTATGTAGGTATGTGTATGTATATATGTGTATATGTATGCATACGTGAATGGATATATATATATTTGCCCCAAAAAATATGCGGGGTTGGAAATGATGCAGACAATTACATTGGAAGCAACATTCTTTCCGCAATATTAAGCTGATCCACCCCCCCCCCCCAAAAAAAAAAAAAAAGTAATGGAGTCCAGGTGAGTCCAATATTGCAAAGCTGCACGTAATGATGGTGACAGGTGTGCGTAATGAAGGGCAGCCTGGCGCCCTCGAGCAGCAGAGAGGGAGAGCGGGGGTAGGCGTGACAATATTAGGCCCAGCCTTTGGAACTGGTTTTCCAAGATATGGCTACTATATTGTGATCACTACATCCGATGGATTTGGATACTGCTTTAAAGCAAATTTTTGCAGCGTTAGTAAAGATGTGATCAATAAATGTTGATGATTTCATTCCTGTGCTGTTTGTAACTACCCTGGTAAGTTGACTGATAACCTGATCCAGGTTGCAGGCACTGGTTACAGTTTGAAGCTTTTTCTTGAGGGTGCAGCTTGATGAATGCCAGTCAATATTTAAATCACCCACAAAATATACCTCTCTGTTGATATCACATACATTTTCAAGCATTTCACACATGTTATCCAAATATTGACTGTTAACACTTGGTGGTCTATAGCATCTTCCCACAAGAATGAGCTTTAGGTGAGGCAGACGAACCTGTAGCCATATTATTTCAACAGTATTTAATAACATGAGATCCTCACTAAACGTTACAGGAATGTGATCCTGAATAAAAACAGCAACACCTCCGCTATTGGTATTTCTGTATTTTCTGTAGATGTTATAACCAGGTATTGCTACCACTGTATCAAAGGTATTCATCTAACTGAGTTTGAGATTGTCAGAATACAAATGTCATATGTTTCTAGCAAGTTATTGATTGTGGGCTATTTTTTTGTTCACTTTTCTGGGATGCTTGCTTGTTTTCATTGCTTTACTGGGAAGCTTAGCAGAAGTAGACATGCTCATGTTATTTATGTTAGTGTCGGGTGAGCTGCACACAGAGGACTTCCTACTAGTGCACACCGCCTCAGTGCTAACAGGGTGAGCTGCACACAGTGGACTTCCTACTAGGGCACACCGCCTCAGTGCTGACAGGGTGAGCTGCACACAGTGGACTTCCTACTAGGGCACACCGCCTCAGTGCTAACAGGGTGAGCTGCACACAGTGGACTTCCTACTAGGGCACACCGCCTCAGTGCTAACAGGGTGAGCTGCACACAGAGGACTTCCTACTAGGGCAAACCGCCTCAGTGCTAACAGGGTGAGGTTCACACAGTGGACTTCCTACTAGGGCAAACCGCCTCAGTGCTAACAGGGTGAGCTGCACACAGTGGACTTCCTACTAGGGCACACCGCCTCAGTGCTGACAGGGTGAGCTGCACACAGAGGACTTCCTACTAGGGCAAACCGCCTCAGTGCTAACAGGGTGAGCTGCACACAGTGGACTTCCTACTAGGGCACACCGCCTCAGTGCTGACAGGGTGAGCTGCACACAGAGGACTTCCTACTAGGGCAAACCGCCTCAGTGCTAACAGGGTGAGCTGCACACAGTGGACTTCCTACTAGGGCAAACCGCCTCAGTGCTAACAGGGTGAGCTGCACACAGTGGACTTCCTACTAGGGCAAACCGCCTCAGTGCTAACAGTATAACGCCGGATCATAGGCACATGATACTGTATACAATAGCTGTGGGATCAGCAGAGGCATTCAGGGCAGTAAGAGGGACTTAAGTTAGGTTACTTACATTGTGTCTACCAGCACCCCTGGGATAATGTACATTTGTTGAAGCATTATGACAACTCAGCGACACAATGGTAGGGATTAACTGAGCTGGGCTTGGGTCATTGATAAGTCATTGTCTCAACGCACCTGTATAATTTTGTGAAAGGATCCAGGAACCCAAATTATTCGGGTGGATCCCATCCTCCTTATAAAATATGTTTTGTTACCAAAAGGTATCGAAATTGTCAACAAAAGTTACACCAATTAAGCTGAGATAATCACGTAGCCGTTGTGAAGAGAATCATCCTGCTAAAGCGTTCAATGCCACGATTCAGAGATGGCACAGGGCCTGATATGATTCAGAGAGGGCCCAGGGCCAGATATGATGGGTCTTTTATTCGTTTCTAGCAGAGAATCAATCACCTCTTTTAAAATCCTTCATAATGTCATTAAAACCCACATGGACTACGATAGAATCGATTTACATGGGGCTGTAATGATCGTTGTTGGAAGGATGGTCGGACCAAGATGCAGCGTGGGGTAGGTTAATCATTTTTATTTATGATAACCGGCACAAAACAAGAAATAGTAACAAACTAAACGTACAGCTTTGTAGGGCTAAAAGCAACAATACAAAATCAAGATCCCACACACACAGGTGGAAAAAAGGCTGCCTAAATATGATCCCCAATCAGAGACAACGATAGACAGCTGACTCTGATTGGGAACCATACCAGGCCAACATAGAAAATAAAAAACTAGACTACCCACCCTAGTCACACCCTGACCTAACCAAAATAGAGAAATAAAAGGTTCTCTAAGGTCAGGGCGTGACAGGGGTGTAGAACATTTGGGAGCAGCTTAGTAATGTAATTTTTGCACCAGGAACAGTGACATTTCTTACCATGGAGCTGCCCAAAATCACGGCTGGTGAGAAGGACAAGAAAATCCGCCCACTCCCACGCTTCACAGGATTCAAAGAATTCTTTAAGGACGGGCGAGCGGCAGGATAACTTGAGCCCGTAGCTCCCAGCGCCTGGTGCAGGCGTTCGACAGATAGAGAAGCCCCGCTCAATCCAGAGCAGGGACGGAAGATTGCCGACGTTGACTTTGAAATTATAGGGGAAGGAGTAGGCACAGCAACTGCAGACACAGGTACCCACATCGATGAAGATGCAGGAAGATCAGGCTCCAGACACAGGTACCCACATCGATGAAGATGCAGGAAGATCAGGCTCCAGACACAGGTACCCACATCGATGAAGGTGCAGGAAGATCAGGCTCCAGGGCAGCGAAACTATTCGTTGTTTGTATCTGCTCCAGGCCTCTCGTTGGGAGTGTAGCCTGCTTTGTGGGAGGCCGCTGTCTTCGGCTTCCACTGCTCGTGACATGCGCCCATCATTGATTAGCATGCTCTTCTTGCTGTGCTCCTTTGACTCTGCTATCAGATGGGGGAGGAGAGGCAGGAGATGGCTCCCCTGGCGAACGAAACTCTGGGCAACACCGGTGTCATGTCCTGACCATAGTTCTTATGTGTTTTGCTTGTTTTAGTGTTGGTCAGGACGTGAGCTGGGTGGGCATTCTATGTTGTGTGTCTAGTTTGTCTGTTTCTGTGTTCGGCCTAATATGGTTTTCAATCAGAGGCAGCTGTCAATCGTTGTCCCTGATTTGAGAATCATATATAGGTGGCTTGTTTTGTGTTGGGGATTTGTGGGTGGTTGTTTCCTGTGTCAGTGTTTGTGCCACACGGGACTGTGACGGTTAGTTTGTTTGTTATTTTGTATAGTGTCTTGTTTTCGTGTATATTAAATAATGTAAACTTACCACACTGCACATTGGTCCTCCAATCCTTCTCGCCTCTCCTCATCCGAGGAGGAGGAAGAGCTAGACTGCCGTTACAACCCGCCAGTTGGACAATGACAAACGGCAAGGCGGAGATGCATCCAACAAGCGCGAACGCTGTCCAGCCACCGGCGTAGAAAATGTAAACATTCCACTCTGCGTTTTCCAGTTTCTTACATAGACTGGTGACCTGCTTGAAGGAAGCCACTTAAATCCTATAATCCTCGGCGTGTTGGAACTCAGAGTGATCCAGCTTGTCCCGAAACAAAGCACCGTAGATACAGCTCCTACAGCGCTGGAACCGTTCATTTACTTCTCCAGACAAATAGGGCTCCATTGCAAAACTCATCTGGGACTAACTTCGTTAGCTTGATGGCTAGCAGTTTAACTAGCGGGGGACTCTGTCAAGCAAGCATCTATTAAGTGGGATCGCGGGACAAGAAATAGCGTTCCTAGCTGTTAAAAGCTAACCGTGTTGCGGAATCCATGCAAAAACAAGTTCAGTATTTATATCTTACGAAGATTTATTTTTTTATTTTTTCCAAAAACAAGAAAAACAACAAACCTAGTGTTTCCAGCATACCATGTTCAGCTGTGAACTCTGATGACGTGATCTCTGAGGTGATCTGTACGTTTGTTTGGTTGAATGAATCTAACAAGACGGGTAGGCGAGACAATGGTCCTTGTCCTGGGTGGACAAGGGTAGACGGAGTGAATCATAATATGTGAGCAGGGGCTGCTGATTGGCTAATTATGAGGTGTGTGTGTGTGTGTGTTTGTGACACTGCATGTTGTTGGTGATTAGTTGACAAACAGAGAAAGACCCAGACACAGAGAGCAGCTGTGTGTGAACCTACCAGCTGCAGCCCACCTCACACACAAACACACACACACCACACCCGTTGTTTGTGTCTGTTTACCCCACGAAAGCCTCTTCACCACGATATGGCTTCATAGGAAACCTTGATCCTGGGACATTAAACAGAACCTCAGGGCCTGTATCAGCCTGACAGAGATTAGGTTTATACAGTCAATAACTTTGGATCAGGTACTTTCCACATCTCTTAGTGAATGCTTTTAAGTCATCTGATATACGCACGCAATTGTACATCGCTTGCAACGCCAGCATTGTGGGTTCGATTCCAGCAGGGACCACCCATATCGAAAATATACGCAGGAAAGTCGCTTTGTATAAAAGTGTCAGCTAAATGGTATATATTACACAATTAAGCATGCTTAAACAAAGTTTTTAAAAGGGTCGTTTCCACCCAACATCATGTGTGATTAAATGGAGTGTATTTTGTGTGTGTTTGCAGATGGGGATTGCTAGGAGAACACACTGGTGTAAAAAGTAAGTCACTATTGTGGCAACGTGATAACTTTCTTGTTATGGAGTTTTTAGCTTCTGGGAAAACGTTCTAACTTTCAGTTTCAGAGAGGCAGCCCCCAACTACCAGGAAGTGACTCAGACATTCAGAATGTTGATGATCCTCTCTTCAGTCAGTGGTAAACAGTAAGATCTTATGTTAACATTATAAATCGCCTGATTGACTTTGTTTGAAGAAGTGAGATAGAGTTTCTATTTGTCTCATATTGTTTAGTAAATTAAACTTGTATTAGGGCTGTTGCAGTGATGGTATTACCACCACACCAGCAGTCATGAGTCAAGACAACAGTAAAATTCCACGTCACTGTAATCTCCTGTTATGCACTCTGGACATGCTTTGGTAGATTCCAAATAGCTAACTACCATCAGGTCCTAATGGCCTGGTACTCAGGGCTCTAGTGTTCCTCCATCAGGTCCTAATGGTCTGGTACTCAGGGATCTATTGTCCCTCCATCAGGTCCTAATGGCCTGCTACTCAGGGCTCTACTGTCCCTCCATCAGGTCCTAATGGCCTGGTACTCAGGGCTCTACTGTCCCTCCATCAGGTCCTAATGGCCTGGTACTCATGGCTCTACTGTCCCTCCATCAGGTCCTAATGGCCTGGTACTCATGGCTCTACTGTCCCTCCATCAGGTCCTAATGGCCTGGTACTCATGGCTCTACTGTCACTCCATCAGGTCCTAATGGCCTGGTACTCAGGGCTCTACTGTCCCTCCATCAGGTCCTAATGGCCTGGTACTCAGGGCTCTAGTGTCCCTCCATCAGGTCCTAATGGTCTGGTACTCAGGGCTCAACTGTCCCTCCATCAGGTCCTAATGGCCTGGTACTCAGGGCTCTACTGTCCCTCCATCAGGTCCTAATGGCCTGGTACTCAGGGCTCTATTGTCCCTCCATCAGGTCCTAATGGCCTGGTACTCAGGGCTCTACTGTCCCTCCATCAGGTTCTAATGGCCTGGTACTCATGGCTCTACTGTCCCTCCATCAGGTCCTAATGGCCTGGTACTCAGGGCTCTACTGTCCCTCCATCAGGTCCTAATGGCCTGGTACTCAGGGCTCTACTGTCCCTCCATCAGGTCCTAATGGCCTGGTACTCAGGGCTCTACTGTCCCTCCATCAGGTCCTAATGGTCTGGTACTCAGGGCTCTATTGTTCCTCTAATCACTGTGACATCATTGCAAATGCATTCTAAAATCACATCAAACACTGATCATCAAAACATCAAAATCATTCTTTTAAAACTCACCTCACTGTGATGATCAATTTGAAGAAAGCAGTTCAACCGCAGGTTGCAAACTGAGTGTAAAACATGTCCGTTGTGGATGTTGTTTTAAAGCCTAACACAACCAAACGGACAGCGCTTACTAAGGTTATGATTCATTCAGAACACCCATGAACATATTAGAGCTCATGCATATGTTACTATCGGTGTTCACACGTGGTTTCCCAAATGAAGCGCTTGGTACAGTAGCTGCAGGAAAAGGGTCGGAGAGCCCATGGTACACAGAGTTTGGGCTGCAGGAAAAGGGTCTGAGAGCCCATGGTACACAGAGTTTGGGCTGCAGGAAAAGGGTCTGAGAGCCCATGGTACACAGAGTTTGGGCTGCAGGAAAAGGGTCTGAGAGCCCATGGTACACAGAATTTGGGCTGCAGGAAAAGGGTCGGAGAGCCCATGGTACACAGAGTTTGGGCTGCAAGAAAAGGGTCTGAGAGCCCATGGTACACAGAGTTTGGGCTGCAGGAAAAGCGTCGGAGAGCCCATGGTACACAGAGTTTGGGCTGCAGGAAAAGGGTCGGAGAGCCCATGGTACACAGAGTATGGGCAGAACCATTGTTTGAGGAGACCAAACAATGGTCGATGCGAGGAGTGTGTTCTTATATTGTGTGGAAAGTGTTCCTATATTTATTGGCTGCTCATATTATTAAGCAGATGCTCCGCTATAAACGAAGTAGCCTACTCATCATCGAAACACGTACCGGTGGGAAAGCGCATGGCCTCCTTTTTATTTAACCTTTATTTAACGAGGCAAGTCAGTTAAAAACAAATGATTATTTACAATGACGGCCTAGGAACAGTGGGATAACTGTCTTGTTCAGGGGCAGAACAACAGATTTTTACCTTGTCAACTCGGGGATTTGATCTGGCAACCTTTCAGTTACTGGGCCGACACTCTAACCACTAGGCTACCTGCTGGTTACTGGCCCAAAGCTCTAACCACTAGGCTACCTGCTGGTTACTGGGCCAACACTCTAACCACTAGGCTACCTGCTGGTTACTGGGCCAACTCTCTAACCACTAGGCTACCTGCTGGGTACTGGCCCAACACTCTAACCACTAGGCTACCTGCTGGTTACTGGTCCAACACTCTAACCACTAGGCTACCTGCTGGTTACTGGCCCAACACTCTAACCACTAGGCTACCTGCTGGTTACTGGGCCAACACTCTAACCACTAGGCTACCTGCTGGTTACTGGGCCAACACTCTAACCACTAGGCTACTTGCTGGTTACTGGGCCAACTCTCTAACCACTAGGCTACCTGCTGGTTACTGGGCCAACGCTCTAACCACTAGGCTACCTGCTGGTTACTGGGCCAACGCTCTAACCACTAGGCTACCTCCTGATTACTGGGCCAACACTCTAACCACTAGGCTACCTGATGGTTACTGACCCAACGCTCTAACCACTAGGCTACCTGCCGCGTTTGCTAATCGAGGGGATACAGAGGACATGTAATTTCCCCCTACCCTTGTTCCTCCCCATTTTAATAATGGACCATTCTAAATCAAAACTAATTTTACACATTAGTAAAGACAAGATACAATTGAGAATAGTCTGAAGGGTTAAAATAAGATCACTTGATGAGAGAACAGCTGTTGCAGCCTGAGGCAAGGAACAGAACACAATCTATTTGTGCTACTTTCTCAAATCATCAATAGACTATAGTCACATCATGCAGCCCGTATATGTTTTGATTTCTAAGACATTCTAAGGTTTGTATCAGTCACATCTAAAGTTGACAAATAACTCTAAATGTAGCATATAGGACCAGTTTCAAATGATCACTTTTACACTAAACATAGACACTTCATAAGCACACTCGCTCAAGAACGGAAAAATACCATTTCTATTTTATTCAGCTAAGTTCAATTATATTCCTCTTACTATAAAATCATATAAAATAAAATAATGGCATGGGACTTGAAAACATATCTTGTCAGCTAAACAAGCCTACAGCCAATGAGATGGAGCATTGCCAGATAACATACAGTAGGCCAAGTCATATTCTGTTCTTTGTGTGGGCCCTCGGATTCTCTAAAAGTTCTACAGCTGCACCACTGAGAGCATTTTGACTGGCTGCACCACTGAGAGCATCTTGACTGGCTGCACCACTGAGAGCATCTTGACTGGCTGCACCACTGAGAGCATCTTGACTGGCTGCACCACTCAGAGCATCTTGACTGGCTGCACCACTGAGAGCATCTTGACTGGCTGCACCACTGAGAGCATCTTGACTGGCTGCACCACTGAGAGCATCTTGACTGGCTGCACCACTGAGAGCATCTTGACTGGCTGCACCACTGAGAGCATCTTGACTGGCTGCACCACTGAGAGCATCTTGACTGGCTGCCTCTGTCACGTTCTGACCATAGTTCTTTTGTGTTTTCTTTGTTTTAGTGTTGGTCAGGACATGAGCTGAGTGGGCATTCTATGTTGTGTGTCTAGTTTTCCCGTTTCTATGTTTGGCCTGATATGGTTCTCAATCAGAGGCAGGTGTTAGTCATTGTCTCTGATTGGGAACCATATTTAGTTAGCCTGTTTTGTGTTGGGTTTGGTGGGTGGTTGTTTTCAGTCTTTGTGTGTCTGCGCCAGATAGAACTGTTTTGGTTGTCACATTTGTTGTTTTTG
This sequence comes from Salvelinus fontinalis, assembly GCF_029448725.1. Classification (NCBI taxonomy): domain Eukaryota; kingdom Metazoa; phylum Chordata; class Actinopteri; order Salmoniformes; family Salmonidae; genus Salvelinus; species Salvelinus fontinalis. The sequence continues at coordinate 98,008,675 of NC_074665.1, forward strand.
TATTTGAGTGTTCACCTTTATTAAATTAAGATGAACAATTTCCACGCTGCACCTTGGTCCTCTTCTTCTCTTCCAGATGACAACCGTTACAGCATCACCGCTTGGTACGGCAACTACAAGGCAACCGACCCGGAAAGCGCTACAGAAGGTGGTGAGCTCGGGCACCAGTACATCAAACTCTTAACAGCTATTACCCCTTCTGAGATGTTGGTCACATGGCGAGAAGCCGAACTGGTGAAACACGTCTCTCTCTCTCTGAAGTGGTTGAATTTGTGTCTCATATGGAACTCAGAGTTCCTGCAGATCCTTTGTTGCCACTGGTAACATCACAAGGTCACTGAATTCAGCATGAATACTCTGTCACCACGTGTGTGTTTAAAATAGGAATATCCCCTCTGCCAGAAGAACAATAAAACTGCTGACCAGATAGACTCCTTGAGAATATCCTCCCATAAAATTGGACATCCTTGACAGCCCTTATTTTTTTATATTTCTGTCTGTCTTTGTTTATAGACCATTATTGTTCTGTGTGTGTGAAGGAGGCGTACCTCTACCGAGTCACCAAATCGGGTTATGACCCTAACGGTCCAGCCATCTACATATCCTCTGGTGTGAGCAGGCAGGGTCATTCCTCCCATGATCTCACTGTTACCAGTTTATTGGGGTCTCCTTTGACTAACCGCAGGGGCCACTGAAGTGTTTCGGGTTCCAGCTGAGGGTGGAAATTCTATCTTGTAATTTGCTTTGTCGAACCATAAAACTGTATAAACACTGTATGCCTTTAATGAGTTGCTCTAGCAGAAATCAACTTCCTCATCCTGATGTTGTAAGCACCATGCTTTACCAACCGAGCCACACAGTCGGTGTCACACACTGAAAAACACATGACTTCTGAGTTGAGAAATAACTGTCATTTAAAACGAATGATTCAAATGTTGTTTCTCCACAGTTTCTCTTACCGTACCAGAGTCCAGCCAGACATGATGACCACCAGACCAAGGCAGACGTTTCTCTTACCGTACCAGAGTCCAGCCAGACACGATGACCACCAGACCAAGGCAGACGTTTCTCTTACCGTACCAGAGTCCAGCCAGACACGATGACCACCAGACCAAGGCAGACGTTTCTCTTACCGTACCAGAGTCCAGCCAGACACGATGACCACCAGACCAAGGCAGACGTTTCTCTTACCGTACCAGAGTCCAGCCAGACACGATGAACACCAGACCAAGGCAGACGTTTCTCTTACCGTACCAGAGTACAGCCAGACACGATGACCACCAGACCAAGGCAGACGTTTCTCTTACCGTACCAGAGTCCAGCCAGACACGATGAACACCAGACCAAGGCAGACGTTTCTCTTACCGTACCAGAGTCCAGCCAGACACGATGACCACCAGACCAATGCAGACGTTTCTCTTACCGTACCAGAGTCCAGCCAGACACGATGACCACCAGACCAAGGCAGACGTTTCTCTTACCGTACCAGAGTCCAGCCAGACACGATGAACACCAGACCAAGGCAGACGTTTCTCTTACCGTACCAGAGTCCAGCCAGACACGATGACCACCAGACCAAGGCAGACGTTTCTCTTACCGTACCAGAGTCCAGCCAGACACGATGACCACCAGACCAAGGCAGACGTTTCTCTTACCTTACCAGAGTCCAGCCAGACACGATGACCACCAGACCAAGGCAGACGTTTCTCTTATCGTACCAGAGTCCAGCCAGACACGATGACCACCAGACCAAGGCAGACGTTTCTCTTACCGTACCAGAGTCCAGCCAGACACGATGACCACCAGACCAATGCAGACGTTTCTCTTACCGTACCAGAGTCCAGCCAGACACGATGACCACCAGACCAAGGCAGACGTTTCTCTTACCATACCAGAGTCCAGCCAGACACGATGACCACCAGACCAAGGAAGACGTTTCTCTTATCGTACCAGAGTCCAGCCAGACACGATGAACACCAGACCAAGGCAGACGTTTCTCTTACCGTACCAGAGTCCAGCCAGACACGATGACCACCAGACCAAGGGACACGTTTTTAGACGTTACGTTTTTTTTTTAAAAATACATATATATTTTTATTGAACTTTTATTTAGACAGGAGGGTCACCATTGAGAGCAGGTTGTCTAAATCTCATGGGAGCCCTTTGAACATGAACACACAACCTAGTAGCATCCTCAACACATTACAACACAACCTAGTAGCATCCTCAACACATTACAACACAACCTAGTAGCATCCTCAACACATTACAACACAACCTAGTAGCATCCTCAACACATTACAACACAACCTAGTAGCATCCTCAACACATTACAACACAACCTAGTAGCATCCTCAACACATTACAACACAACCTAGTAGCATCCTCAACACATTACAACACAACCTAGTAGCACCCTCAACACATTACAACACAACCTAGTAGCATCCTCAACACATTACAACACAACCTAGTAGCATCCTCAACACATTACAACACAACCTAGTAGCATCCTCAACACATTACAACACAACCTAGTAGCATCCTCAACACATTACAACACAACCTAGTAGCATCCTCAACACATTACAACACAACCTAGTAGCATCCTCAACACATTACAACACAACCTAGTAGCATCCTCAACACATTACAACAAACACAACCAGATTCATCAAGTCAAACACAACTATCTCCCTCAAAATGTATCTGTCCAATGGAGACCAGGCTATTCCACGAGCTGAGGACATAAAAAACTAGAATAATCCCCCCCCCCCCCCCCCCCCCGCCCCCCCTCAGTGGAGACCCGCGGGACCTCCAGAACCGGCTGGTCCAGAAAGCGGGTCTGAACATGTCTGGATCTCCAGTGAATACATGAGCTGAGGTAGTGGGAGGAGTCTCTGAAGAACCGCTTTGTATACAAAAAGTGGCCAATGCTGGGCCCTTCTGGTAGTCAGAGACTCCCAGCCAACAGAACCATTCAGAATGCAGTAATGTGTATGGAAATTGTCCCCAGTGGTAAAGCGCAGTGCTGAGTGATAGACTGTCTGAATGTAAAGGTCTCAGGTATGTAGATAATATCACCATAACTGGGTCAAGTGTTGCTTCAACAATCTTCCTTCTACTTTCTAGAAAAGAAACCAATCCTAATTCTCAGCTTTTTTTTGTCAGTTTTTCAATGTGTGCTTTAAAAGACAGCTTATCATCAACCCCCCCCCCCCCCCCCCCCCCCCCCCCCCCAAAAAAGTACTGTTAGGTTCAAATCTGTCAGAGGAAATACCTCACGGACACTAGAGAAGCCTAACCAAGTTTAATTCTTCCCAAAGGGTCGATACAGCTGTAATTCGGACACAGACATGGCTTCCCCCCGTGGTAGTATTTATACCCCACTTTGGGTGGAGTCTCCTCCTTATCGCTAAACATTGCATCTCTGCTAAGCAGGGAACTAAGTGATATGAGCCTTCAACGGGTTATCCCCTTATCAGTACTGTCACAAATGATCGTGTTCCCTGCACTCAGCTCCTCCCAAGCTTCATTATGGTTCCACCCCTCATGTTTCTTTTGTAACTAATGCTCCTATACTCTGAGTATAACAATGTTCAACGTTTACACAAGAATCCAATAGTACTTCTAATGGGGAACTTGCACAATTAGGGTTCCCTTCAATGTGCAAAACACGCAAGTCCTCAGGGTCAATATTACTAGACCCAGAGAACAAAATACATTTGGTTTTATTAGCATTTAGCACTAGTTTAAGATCAGTAAGTGATTTTTGAATTGAGTCAAAACCATGTTGAAGGTCATAAAATGGCCTGCTGTACTGAGGGGGCACAGGAGTGAATAGCTAGCATCCACGTAGAAATGTATGTTACAGGTTTTAACAGATAGACCAATATTATTTCTATAAATAGTGGAGAGAACAGGGACCAAAATCGACCCCCTGCTGCATACCTTCCCTTATATTGAGGAAACTACATTTTATACCGTCAGTAAGCACACATTGTGTCCTGTCCGTTAGATAATTGTTGATTCCTGATCTAAGCTTATTTCAAACAACCTTTGAACAAGTAAGAAATGGTCAACTGTATCAAATGCCTTTTGACAGGTCAGTAAATAAGGCAGCACAATGATTTCTATTATCTGAACTTCATAGCACATCGTCTAAGACCAGTGTAGCTGCTGAAACTGTGCTGTGTCCAGGTCTGACAACACCAGTCTAACACCAGTCTAACACCAGCCACAACACCAGTCTAACCCCAGACACAACACCAGACACAACACCAGTCTAACACCAGTCTAACACCAGACACAACACCAGTCTAACACCAGACACAACACCAGTCTAACACCAGACACAACACCAGTCTAACACCAGACACAACACCAGACACAACACCAGACACAACACCAGACACAACACCAGACACAACACCAGCCACAACACCAGACACAACACCAGACACAACACCAGACACAACACCAGACACAACACCAGACACAACACCAGTCTAACACCAGACACAACACCAGTCTAACACCAGACACAACACCAGTCTAACACCAGTCTAACACCAGTCTAATACCAGACACAACACCAGTCTAACACCGACAGACACAACACCAGTCTAACACCAGTCTAACACCAGACACAACACCAGTCTAACACCAGTCTAACACCAGTCTAATACCAGACACAACACCAGTCTAACACCAGACACAACACCAGTCTAACACCAGTCTAACACCAGACACAACACCAGACACAACACCAGTCTAACACCAGCAGACACAACACCAGCAGACACAACACCAGCCACAACACCAGTCTAACACCAGACACAACACCAGACACAACACCAGACACAACACCAGACACAACACCAGACACAACACCAGACACAACACCAGACACAACACCAGTCGAACACCAGACACAACACCAGACACAACACCAGACACAACACCAGACACAACACCAGACACAACACCAGACACAACACCAGACACAACACCAGTCTAACACCAGTCTAACACCAGTCTAACACCAGTCTAACACCAGTCTAACACCAGACACGACACCAGACACAACACCAGACACAACACCAGACACAACACCAGTCTAACACCAGTCTAACACCAGACACGACACCAGACACGACACCAGACACAACACCAGTCTAACACCAGACACAACACCAGTCTAAGACCAGCAGACACAACACCAGTCTAACACCAGCCACAACACCAGTCTAACACCAGACACAACACCAGACACAACACCAGACACAACACCAGACACAACACCAGACACAACACCAGACACAACACCAGTCTAACACCAGACACGACACCAGACACGACACCAGACACAACACCAGACACAACACCAGACACAACACCAGTCTAACACCAGCAGACACAACACCAGTCTAACACCAGTCTAACAGCAGACACAACACCAGTCTAACACCAGTCTATCACCAGACACAACACCAGACACAACACCAGACACAACACCAGTCACAACACCAGACACACCACCAGCAGACACAACTCCAGTCTAACACCAGACACAACACCAGACACAACACCAGTCTAACACCAGACACAACACCAGTCTAACACCATTCTAACACCAGCAGACACAACACCAGACTAACACCAGTCTAACACCAGACACAACACCAGTCTAACAACAGCAGACACAACACCAGACTAACACCAGCAGACACAACACCAGTCTAACACCAGTCTAACACCAGTCTAACACCAGACACAACACCAGTCTAACACCAGTCTAACAACAGCAGACACAACACCAGACTAACAACAGCAGACACAACACCAGACTAACACCAGCAGACACAACACCAGTCTAACACCAGTCTAACACCAGTCTAATACCAGACACAACACCAGTCTAACACCGACAGACACAACACCAGTCTAACACCGACAGACACAACACCAGTCTAACACCAGTCTAACACCAGACACAACACCAGACACAACACCAGTCTAACACCAGCAGACACAACACCAGTCTAACACCAGCCACAACACCAGCCACAACACCAGTCTAACACCAGACACAACACCAGACACAACACCAGACACAACACCAGACACAACACCAGACACAAAACCAGTCTAACACCAGACACAACACCAGTCTAACACCAGTCTAACACCAGTCTAACACCAGACACAACACCAGACACAACACCAGACACAACACCAGACACAACACCAGACACAACACCAGACACAACACCAGACAAACACCAGACACAACACCAGACACAACACCAGACACAACACCAGACACAACACCAGTCTAACACCAGTCTAACACCAGTCTAACACCAGTCTAACACCAGTCTAACACCAGTCTAACACCAGACACGACACCAGACACGACACCAGACACGACACCAGACACAACACGAGTCTAACACCAGTCTAACACCAGTCTAACACCAGACACGACACCAGACACGACACCAGACACGACACCAGACACGACACCAGACACAACACCAGTCTAACACCAGACACAACACCAGTCTAAGACCAGCAGACACAACACCAGTCTAACACCAGCCACAACACCAGCCACAACACCAGTCTAACACCAGACACAACACCAGACACAACACCAGACACAACACCAGACACAACACCAGTCTAACACCAGACATGACACCAGACACGACACCAGACACAACACCAGACACAACACCAGTCTAACACCAGCAGACACAACACCAGTCTAACACCAGCCACAACACCAGTCTAACACCAGTCTATCACCAGACACAACACCAGTCACAACACCAGACACAACACCAGTCACAACACCAGACACACCACCAGCAGACACAACTCCAGTCTAACACCCGACACAACACCAGACACAACACCAGTCTAACACCAGACACAACACCAGTCTAACACCATTCTAACACCAGACACAACACCAGTCACAACACCAGACACACCACCAGCAGACACAACTCCAGTCTAACACCCGACACAACACCAGACACAACACCAGTCTAACACCAGACACAACACCAGACTAACACCAGTCTAACACCAGACACAACACCAGTCTAACAACAGCAGACACAACACCAGACTAACACCAGCAGACACAACACCAGTCTAACACCAGTCTAACACCAGTCTAACACCAGACACAACACCAGTCTAACACCAGTCTAACAACAGCAGACTAACACCAGCAGACACAACACCAGTCTAACACCAGTCTAACAACAGCAGACACAACACCAGTCTAACACCGGTCTAACACCAGATACAACACCAGACACAACACCAGTCTAACACCAGTCTAACACCAGTCTAACACCAGATACAACACCAGACACAACACCAGTCTAACACCAGACACAACACCAGTCTAACACCAGAAGTTACAAAAGTTCTAAACTGACAGTTGGCCAGGAACTCTAGAACTTTGGCAAGGCAAGATAACTTGGAAATTGGACGGTATTTATCCAGGTCAGAAGGATCTCCTCCTTTGTGTAAGGGGAGGACATGTGTCATTTTCCAGATCTTAGGGATAACCCCAGAAACAACTGTCAAGTTACAAATATAGGTTAATGATTCTGCAATAAGTGGGACAGAAAGCTGCAGCAAAAAGGGATCAAGTGTGTCAGCCACAGTGGATTTGTTTTACATCGATCTACAATAAGGCACTTAAGTACATCATAGACATCAAATGATTGAAATGTGGAAGTGGGGAGAAGAAAAGCACAAGCAACACGACAACACAAGACTGTTGACCTTTAAACAGGACAATATTCACAAGGCCGCTGGACTGGATGGATTACCAGGACGTGTACTCCGAGCATGCGCTGACCAACTAGCAAGTGTCTTCACTGACATTTTCAACCTCTCCCTGTCCGAGTATGTAATACCAGCATGTTTCAAGCAGACCACCATGGTCCCTGTGCCCAAGAACACCATGGTAACCTGTCTAAATGACTACCATCCCATAGCACCCACGTCTGTAGTCATGAAGTTCTTTGAAAGGCTGGTCATGGCTCACATCAACACCATTATCCCAGAAACCCTAGCCCCACTCCAATTCACATACCGCACCAACAGATCCACAAATGATGCAATCTCTATTGCACTCCATACTGCCTTTTCCCACCTGGACAAAAGGAACACCTACTACAGCTCAGCGTTCAACACCATAGTGCCCTCAAAGCTTAACACTAAGCTAAGGACCCTGGGACTAAACACCCCCCTCTGCAACTGGATCCTGGACTTCCGCCACGCTGGTCCTCCCTCAGGGGTGCGTGCTCAGTCCCCTCCTGTACTCCCTGCTCACTCATGACTGCACAGCCAACCGAGTTTGCTGATGACACAACAGTGGTAGGCCTGATCACCGACAACGATGAGACAGCCTATAGGGAGGAGGTCAGAGACCTGACCGTGTGGTGCAAGGACAACAACCTCTCCCTCAACGTGATCAAGACAAAGGAGATGATTGTGGACTACAGGAAATGGAGGGCCGAGCACGCCCTGTTATGAGAATTTTGTTATCAATGTTCATAAACTTCAATTAATCTACTCAGTCTGCAACCCAGAGTTTGTAAGATTCTGGTTGAATGAAACAGACAAGAGTCCCAGCTTACAATAGTCAAAATGTTTATTCACGAGAGCAGTCTGAAGTCCATTATACAAAGGCATCCATTTTATACCTTGCTCCTTACTTACGCACATACTTCCGCACAAACAGTAGATATCCTACGCACATACATACACGCGAACAGTAGGTGAGTTGTATCCTTCTCCAGAGTTCTCACCTCTGTGTATCACTACCCAGCCGACAGTTCCATTCCCCCGAGATTAGAGAAACCTTGAGAAGTACTCCCTGTTCTATCATAAGTTTCTCAGAGTTCTAGCCAGGTCGGGTCAAACACAGTTTAATTGTTCTCGGTATTTTCTTAGGCACACACATACACATTTCTCTCCCTTACAGGTCTCTTCTGAGCCTAGTTGGACTTACGTTTAATACTTTAATTATTCCTTATACATGCTACATAAACTATAACCACTAATATTTAGGTTTCAGGGTGGAATTATTTATTCATTATCTTTAAACATATAAATGATTTTATCACGCCCCCATTCTCATCGACAGGGCTGTAGTGGAGCAGGTTGAGAGCTTCAAGTTCCACATCACCCAAAAACTAATATGTCGTGAAGAGGGCACAACAAAGTCTATTTCCCCTCAGGAGACTGAAAACATTTGGCATGGGTCCTCAGATCCTCAAAAGGTTTTACAGCTGCACCATCGAGAGCATCCTGACGGGTTGCATCACTGCCTGGTTTGGCAACTGTTTGGCCTCCGACCGCAAGGCGCTACAGAGGGTAGTGCAAACAGCCCAGTACATCACAAGGGGCTAAGTCTCTTGCCATCCAGGACCTCCATACCAGGCGGTGTCAGGGGAAGGCCCTAAAAATGGTCAACGACTCCAGCCAACCTAGTCATAGACTGTTCTCTCTGCTACCTCACGGCAAGCGGTGCCGGAGCGCCAAGTCTAGGTCCAAGAGGCTTCTAAACAGCTTCTACCCCCAAGCCATAAGACTCCTGAACAGCTAATCAAATGGCTACCCAGACTATTTGCATTTCCCCCCCCCCCCCCACACTGCTGCTACTCTCTGTTACTATCTATGCATAGCCACTTTTAGAACCATACCTGCATGTACATATTACCTCAATTACCTCGACACCAGTGTCCCCGCACATTGACACATTGACTCTGTACCGGTTCTCCCTGTATATAGCCCCGCTATTGTTATTTACTGCTGCTCTTTAATTATTTGTTATTCTTATCTCTTATCTTTTTTGTGTGTATTTTCTTAAAACTGCATTGTTGGTTAAGGGCTCGTAAGACAGCATTTCACTGTAAGGTCTATATCTGTTGTATTCGGCGCATGTGACAAATAACATTTGATTTGATGCAACATGACAACACAAGACTGAAGCAACACGTGAACACAAGACTGAAGCAACACGTGAACACAAGACTGATGCAACACGACAACACAAGACTGATGCAACACGACATCACACGACTGTGTCACAAGGAGACAGTGAAGAGGAACCAACAACGGATAGATAGACCATCGACTCAGAACATTAAAACACTCTGACAGTCAGTCAGTCACCATGTCTGGTCTATTCAGTAACAAGGCTATAAGGAAGTGCTTTGTAACAATGCAATGAACTCTGAATTCCAGGGAAAATAATGCTTTACTCGGAACAAAGTCATCAGAGGGGTGCAGCGTTACGATATGTCACGACTCAGGGTAATGATGCAGGGTCAGAGTCACAGTCTCTTGATTTGAGGGTGTGGACCGCACGGAGACGGCAAAGCGTGTTTCAAAAATCGCTAAAGACAAATTATTTTAAACTAAAACATTTATCAAAGACATTTATAGTAAAATATTATGAGGAATTGGAATGACATGACTTCAGTGCTGGACAGGATCATCATGGATGGATGGGGTTGGAGAATAACTCACCTCTACCACTGAGGACAGGACAGGATCATCATGGATGGATGGGGTTGGAGAATAACTCACCTCTACCACTGAGGACAGGACAGGCTCATCATGGATGGATGGGGTTGGAGAATAGCTCACCTCTACCACTGAGGACAGGACAGGCTCATCATGGATGGATGGGGTTGGAGAATAACTCACCTCTACCACTGAGGACTGGCTCGTCATGGATGGATGGGGTTGGAGAATAGCTCACCTCTACCACTGAGGACAGGACAGGAGTTGACTGGGAAGACAACAAAAACAAGAACACAACACAGACAAAAGAACTCAGAATGAGTTAGTCCAAACAAGGATTAAAATCACATTTATGTGTAATAATGTGATTGTGTTTGTGTACTGTATGATATTGACTCTACAGAGAACATTGACAGAGCTTCTCACAGTGCTTGGAGAGGAAACATTCACTGTGCCAGTGGATGAGTGGGCACATGAGACCTGGCTTCAGTTCATATCAGGAGAGAGTTGACACTGGTAGGGGAGTGGTCATCACCTCTTAATCAGGGAACAGCAGGGGACTAAGCTGTAAATACAAAATAGCAGATATCTTCAATTACAGCAGTGCCATCGCAGGTTTGGGCAACATGTTTTAAACTCCGACATCTCAGAAATCACAGAGTCAAACAATATGTTTTAAACTCCGACATCTCAGAAATCACAGAGTCAAACAATATGTTTTAAACTCCGACATCTCAGAAATCACAGAGTCAACAACGTGTTTTAAACTCCGACATCTCAGAAATCACAGAGTCAAACAACGTGTTTTAAACTCCGACATCTCAGAAATCACAGAGTCAAACAATATGTTTTAAACTCCGACATCTCAGAAATCACAGAGTCAACAATGTGTTTTAAACTCAGACATCTCAGAAATCACAGAGTCAAACACAGACTGCGCATCTCGCCCAATCGACCACATCAAAGTATCCCAAGAAACGCTCCTGAATAAAGCCCTGATCATCGACATACCTGACGATAACCAACAACTGCGAGCGACAGCTGACGTCTGTGGTGTTCATCCATTTGTCCAATGTGAAAAAAGGGGTCTGCAATAAACCTCTCTGTTATTCTAATCAACCTCTCTGTTTAATCTAACTTTTAATCGACGGTGTGATGGAAGCTATAACATCCCTCTGAATTGACTTTGAACATCCCAGAGAAGACAATAGAGGCGTCCATTTGCTCAGCAAGTAACGTATCGTAACGTGCAATTACTCTGCATACTGCTTGTAGTTACCCTTGGTAGTGGACCTTTCCCTCACATTGTGATCCCTTGGTAGTGGACCTTTCCCTCACATTGTGATCCCTTGGTAGTGGACCTTTCCCTCACATTGTGATCCCTTGGTAGTGGACCTTTCCCTCACATTGTGATCCCTTGGTAGTGGACCTTTCCCTCACATTGTGATCCCTTGGTAGTGGACCTTTCCCTCACATTGTGATCCCTTGGTAGTGGACCTTTCCCTCACATTGTGATCCCTTGCTTCGTCCCGCAACGACCCACTGTTTATTGCAATGTTCCCCCTTAACTTCTACTTGGTCACAATCCCAGATCCGGGAGCACCCCCATCAGTAAAAAAGCTGACTAGCATAGCCTAGCATAGCGTCACAAGTAAATACTAGCATCTAAATATCATTAAAAGCCAACTTCTTACATGCCCCCAAAAATGCAGAATCCCTGTTTCTTCTGACCTTCTCGTTGTGTTGCGCCGTGTGAATCGGCTTGAACCTTCGTCCATTTATATGATCAATGCGACTTTTTCCCAAAAGCTTGAATCTGATGTGGCCAATGATAAGGAGTCCCCCCCCCCAAAAAAAAATTCACTATATTGTCGTTAGCTTTAACTAGTCACTCTGACGGAGAAAACCACACTCTACTCAAGTTAGCAGGGCGAATTGAAATAAATAGCACTATATCGACACAAAAATTACGTTTTATAGACGTTTTATAAACTTTATTTATAAACAAGAAAACATCTCCCTCCTGTAGTTTGAAGAAACTAATTTGACTTGAATAATATGCTCAACTATCTCAATCTATCCAACAATGTCACCAACTCACCAAGCTTCTAAATCACACATGCATAGTACTAGGTTCATTCCCCGATCCTTTGATTGGATGGACAACATGTCAGTTCATACTGCAAAAGCTTTGAATGTTCCGGAGGAGGTCCTTCGGAAATCGTCATAATTACCAAGTGGAAGGGAGTGAGGAGCACGAGCCTCGTAGGGTTTGTGTTAAAGTCAGTGTAGCCAGAGGAGGATGGAAGCTAGCTGTCCTCCGGCTATACCATGGTGCTCCCCTAAAGGGTGCTGTTGAGACTACTGTAGACCTTCATTGCAAAGCAGTGTGTTTTAATCTGTCACGTGTGCTCCCTCTCCGGCCTCTAGGTCACCAGGCTGCTGATTATTGCGCACAACTGTCACCATCGTCACGAGCATCAGCGCCTCATGACACTCACCTGGACTCCATCACCTCCTTGATTACCTGTCCAGTTTATGTCCCTCCCGTTGCTTCCTTCCCCAGGTGTTATTGTTTCTGTTTCATGTCTGTCTGCTGTTAGTGTTTCTTGTTCTGTATTATGTTCTGTTTTATTTGTTCAATATTCACTCCCTGTACTTGCTTCCCGACTCTCAGCGCACATCCGTTACATAATCAGGTGAATATATTTAGTTTCACAGTTTTATCTAAAAGTAAACAGCAATAATGATCTAAATCTATCTAAATTACAACGCTTTGAGATTTCTTTACGTAATGATTAGCGCAATAAATGTTGAAAAAAGTATTTATTATTATTGAAAAATTGAAAAATTTAATTGTTCATTATTTTACATTTTTCTGAAATTCACTGAGTAGAATGGTACTACCCTTCCTCCTCTGAGGACCCTCCACACACACACACACACACACACTCACTCACTCACTCCCTCAGTCACTCACTCCCTCAGTCACTCACTCACTCACTCACTCACTCACTCACTCACTCACACACATCCTCAAGCTTGAGGATTAGGCCACCATCTAAATATCAGAACATTTGGTTACAGCCCTGATGCAGATGTAAAAACGTCTGTTGATATTTGCATTGTAAAAGTCGTTTCATATACAGGTTGGATAATCAGTTGCCAGGGAGACAGTGTGTATAGTATAGGGACACTGTCATACCGAAGTTGAGTAGTAGTTGGGGCGTCAGGGAAGGGTGTGTGTGTGTGGTGTGGAGAGATCCTGTATTCTGGAATGATTGAAAGCTCTCTGTATACTGTAACCTGACCCCTCTCTGGTCGCCAGGTCTCTGCTGTCACACAGGGGTCGCTGGCCTTAACAGAGTCAGGACACGGAGGTCTCTGCAGTCACACAGGGGTCACTGGCCTTAACAGAGTCAGGACACGGAGGTCTCTGCAGTCACACAGGGGTCGCTGGCCTGAACAGAGTCAGGACACGGAGGTCTCTGCTGTCACACAGGGGTCGCTGGCCTTAACAGAGTCAGGACTTGGAGGTGTCTGCTGTCACACAGGGGTCGCTGGCCGTAACAGAGTCAGTACACGGAGGTCACACAGGGGTCGCTGGCCTGAACAGAGTCAGGACACGGAGGTCTCTACTGTCACACAGGGGTCGCTGGCCTTAACAGAGTCAGGACACGGAGGTCTCTGCTGTCACACAGGGGTCGCTGGCCTTAACAGAGTCAGGACTTGGAGGTCTCTGCTGTCACACAGGGGTCGCTGGCCGTAACAGAGTCAGGATACGGAGGTCTCTGCTGTCACACAGGGGTCGCTGGCCTTAACAGAGTCAGGATACGGAGGTCTCTGCTGTCACACAGGGGTCGCTGGCCTTAACAGAGTCAGTACACGGAGGTCTCTGCTGTCACACAGGGGTCGCTGGCCGTAACAGAGTCAGTACACGGAGGTCTCTGCTGTCACACGGGTCGCTGGCCTTATTAGAGTCAGAACACGGAGGTCTCTGCTGTCAGACATGGGTCGCTGGCCGTAACAGAGTCAGGACACGGAGGTCACACAGGGGTCGCTGGCCGTAACAGAGTCAGGACACGGAGGTCACACAGGGGTCGCTGGGCGTAACAGAGTCAGGACACGGAGGTCTCTGCTGTCACACAGGGGTCGCTGGCCTTAACAGAGTCAGGACACGGAGGTCACACAGGGGTCGCTGGGCGTGACAGAGTCAGGACACGGAGGTCACACAGGGGTCGCTGGGCGTAACAGAGTCAGGACACGGGGCCATTGTGTGTCCATCACCGGATACAGGCAAGCGCACATCGGATCAGGTATCCTGTTATTCAACACCCACACAAGCACGAACACACACACACACACACACACACACACACACACACACACACACACACACACACACACACACACCCACACAAGCACGAACACACACACACACACACACACACACACACACACACACACACCCACACAAGCACGAACACACACACACACACACACACACACACACACACACACACACACACACACACACACACACACACACACATGGAAAGACACACACTCTCTCACACACTCACATGCACACATCCAGGACCTCTATACCAGGCGGAATCAGAGGAAGGCCCAAAACATGTTCAGCCACCTGAGCTACAGAATGTTCTCTCTGGCCTGCGGTACTGTACTCTCTGGCCTGCGGTACCAGTGCACCAAGTCTGGAACCAGCAATATCTATTCAAATGACTACCCGGATTATCTATCCTTTACCCCTACCTACAGTGTACTGCTGTTACTGTCTATTATCTATCCTTTACCCCTACCTACAGTATACTGCTGTTACTGTCTATTATCTATCCTTTACCCCTACCTACAGTATACTGCTGTTACTGTCTATTATCTATCCTTTACCCCTACCTACAGTATACTGCTGTTACTGTCTATTATCTATCCTTTACCCCTACCTACAGTATACTGCTGTTACTGTCTATTATCTATCCTTTACCCCTACCTACAGTATACTGCTGTTACTGTCTATTATCTATCCTTTACCCCTACCTACAGTATACTGCTGTTACTGTCTATTATCTATCCTATACCCCTACCTACAGTATACTGCTGTTACTGTCTATTATCTATCCTTTACCCCTACCTACAGTATACTGCTGATACTGTCTATTATCTATCCTTTACCCCTACCTACAGTATACTGCTGTTACTGTCTATTATCTATCCTTTACCCCTACCTACAGTATACTGCTGTTACTGTCTATTATCTATCCTTTATCCCTACCTACAGTATACTGCTGTTACTGTCTATTATCTATCCTTTACCCCTACCTACAGTATACTGCTGTTACTGTCTATTATCTATCCTGTTGTCAAGTCACTTTATCCCTACCTACAGTATACTGCTGTTACTGTCTATTATCTATCCTGTTGTCAAGTCACTTTATCCCTACCTACAGTATACTGCTGCTACTGTCTATTATCTATCCTGTTGTCTAGTCACTTTACCCCTACCTCTATGTACATAGCTACCTCAATTACCTCGTACCCCTGCACATCGACTCAGTACTGGTATTTCCTGTATATAGCCATGTTATTACCTGGTACTTCCTGTATATAGCCATGTTATTACCTGGTACTTCCTGTGTATAGCCATGTTATTACCCTCTACTTTGTGTATATAGCCATGCTATTACCCTCTACTTCCTGTATATAGCCATGTTATTACCTGCTACTTCCTGTATATAGCCATGTTATTACCTGGTACTTCCTGTATATAGCCATGTTATTACCTGGTACTTCCTGTATATAGCCATATTATTACCTTGTACTTCATGTATATAGCCATGTTATTACCTGGAACTTATTGTATATAGCCATGTAATTACCGGGTACTTCCTGTATATAGCCATGTTATTACCTGGTACTTTCTGTATATAGCCATGTTATTACATGGTACTTCTTGTATATAGCCATGTTATTACTTGGTACTTCCTGTATATATCCACGTTATTACCTGGTTCTTCCTGTATATAGCCATGTTATTACCTGGTACTTCCTGTATATAGCCATGTTATTACCTGGTTCTTCCTGTATATAGCCATCTTATTACCTGGTACTTCTTGTGTATAGCCATGTAATTACCTGGTACTTCCTGTTTAATAGCCATGTTATTACCTGCTACTTCCTGTATATAGCCATATTATTACCTGGTACTTCCTGTATATATCCATATTATTACCTTGTACTTCCTGTATTTAGCCATGTTATTATCTGGTTCTTCCTGTATTTAGCCATGTTATTACCTGGTTCTTCCTGTATATAGCCACGTTATTACCTGGTATTTCCTGTATATAGCCACGTTATTACCTGGTATTTCCTGTATATAGCCATGTTATTACCTGGTTCTTCTTGTATATAGCCATGTTATTACCAGGTATTTCCTGTATATAGCCATGTTATTATTACTTGTTATTCATTATACACCATGTATTTATTCCTTGTGTCACTATATACATTTAAAACAAATCTTTAATCTTTACTCTGCATTGTTGTAAAATAACCCTTCAGTAAACATTTCACTGTTAGTCTTTATCTGTTGTATAGGAATCATGTGACCAATAACATTAGATTGATTTGACACACACAACAAAAACTGCCAGAGGCAGTCGACTCATTAACTGGCCTGGTCAGGAGGGTTGACCGTTACCTAACCTTGAAACACTGTGTGTGTGTGTGTGTGTGTGTGTGTGTGTGTGTGTGTGTGTGTGTGTGTGTGTGTGTGTGTGTGTGTGTGTGTGTGTGTGTGTGTGTGTGTGTGCTTGGTAGCTCTGGGAGCAGTGTTGTTTCATCAGCTGATCAACTGGTGGACTTGGAGCCAGTGGGAAGATACAGTCAACTAGATGATATCCTACATATAATTATATCACCACCACATCACCTCTTCTCACTCTCTATATATCTCTGTCTCTCTCTCTCCTCCTTCCTTTCTCCTGCCCCGTCTTCTCTCTCTCTCTCTCTCTCTCTCTCTCCTCCTTCCTTCCTTCCTTTCTCTCTCTCTCTCTCTCTCTCTCTCTCTCTCTCTCTCTCTCTCTCTCTCTCTCTCTCTCTCTCTCTCTCTCTCTCTCTCTAACTCCTCATTCCTTTCTCCTGCCCCCTCTTCTCTCTCTCTATCTCACTCTCGCTCTCTCTCTTTCTCTTCCTTCCTTTCTCCTGCCCCTTCTTCTCTCTCTCTCTCACTCTCTCTCTCTCTCCTCCTTCCTTTCTCCTGCCCCCTCTTCTCTCTCTCTCTCTCTCTCCTGCCCCCCTCCTCTTTCTCCCTCTCCCTTTCTCTCTGACCCCCTCCTCCCTCTCTCTCTCTCTCTCTCTCTCCCTTGATTTCTCCTGCCCCCCTCCTCTCTCTCTCTCTCCCTTGATTTCTCCTGCCCCCCTCCTCTTTCTCCCCCTCCCTTTCTCCCTGACCCCTCCTCTCTCTCTCTCTTCCCCCCCTTCCCCCTCCCCCCTCTCTCTCCATTTCTCTCACCTCCTCTCTCTCCCTGCCCCCCCCCCTCTCTCTCTCTTTCTCTCTCTCTCTGCCCCTCCTTCCTCTCTCTCTCTCCCCCTTCTCTCTCTCTCTCTCCCTTTCAATTCAATTCAATTCAAGGGGCTTTATTGGCATGGGAAACATGTGTTAACATTGCCAAAGCAAGTGAGGTAGATAATATACAAAAGTTAAATAAACAATAAAAATGAACAGTAAACATTACACATACAGAAGTTTCAAAACAATAAAGACATTACAAATGTCATATTATATATATGCAGTGTTGTAACAATGTACAAATGGTTAAAGCACACAAGTTAAAATAAATAAACATAAATATGGGTTGTATTTACAATGGTGTTTGTTCTTCACTGGTTGCCCTTTTCTGGTGGCAACAGGTCACAAATCTTGCTGCTGTGATGGCACACTGTGGTATTTCACCCAGTAGATATGGGAGTTTATCAAAATTGGATTTGTTTTCGAATTCTTTGTGGATCTGTGTAATCTGAGGGAAATATGTCTCTCTAATATGGTCATACATTGGGCAGGAGGTTAGGAAGTGCAGCTCGGATTCCACCTCATTTTGTGGGCAGTGAGCACATAGCCTGTCTTCTCTTAAGAGCCAGGTTTGCCTACGGCGGCCTTTCTCAATAGCAAGGCTATGCTCACTGAGTCTGTACAAAGTCAAAGCTTTCCTTAAGTTTGGGTCAGTCACAGTGGTTAGGTATTCTGCCACTGTATACTCTCTGTTTAGGGCCAAATAGCATTCTAGTTTGCTCTGTTTTTTTGTTAATTCTTTCCAATGTGTCAAGTAATTATCTTTTTGTTTTCTCATGATTTGGTTGGGTCTAAATGTGCTGTTGTCCTGGGGCTCTGTGGGGTGTGTTTGTGTTTGTGAACAGAGCCCTAGGACCAGCTTGCTTAGGGGACTCTTCTCCAGGTTCATCTCTCTGTAGGTGATGGCTTTGTTATGGAAGGTTTGGGAATCGCTTCCTTTTAGGTGGTTGTAGAATTTAACGGCTCTTTTCTGGATTTTGATAATTAGTGGGTATCGGCCTAATTCTGCTCTGCATGCATTATTTGGTGTTCTACGTTGTACACGGAGGATATTTTTGCAGAATTCTGCATGCAGAGTCTCAATTTGGTGTTTGTCCCATTTTGTGAAATCTTGGTTGGTGAGCGGACCCCAGACCTCACAACCATAAAGGGCAATGGGCTCTATGACTGATTCAAGTATTTTTAGCCAGATCCTAATTGGTATGTTGAAATTTATGTTCCTTTTGATGGCATAGAATGCCCTTCTTGCCTTGTCTCTCAGATCGTTCACAGCTCTGTGGAAGCTACCTGTGGTGCTGATGTTTAGGCCGAGGTATGTATAGTTTTTTGTGTGCTCTAGGGCAACGGTGTCTAGATGGAATTTGTGGTCCTGGCGATTGGACCTTTTTTGGAACACCATTATTTTGGTCTTACTGAGATTTACTGTCAGGGCCCAGGTCTGACAGAATCTGTGCAGAAGATCTAGGTGCTGCTGTAGGCCCTCCTTGGTTGGTGACAGAAGCACCAGATCATCAGCAAACAGTAGACATTTGACTCTCTCCCTGCCCCCTCCTCTCTTTCTCTCCCTTTCTCCCTGCCCCCTCCTCTCTCTCTTTCTCTCTCGCTCCCTTCCTCCCTGCCCTGCCCTCTCCTCTCTC
Source organism: Salvelinus fontinalis (assembly GCF_029448725.1). Classification (NCBI taxonomy): domain Eukaryota; kingdom Metazoa; phylum Chordata; class Actinopteri; order Salmoniformes; family Salmonidae; genus Salvelinus; species Salvelinus fontinalis. The sequence goes on from NC_074665.1 coordinate 98,028,466, forward strand.
TCTCTCCCTTTCTCCCCCCTCCTCTCTCTCCCTGCCCCCTCCTCTCTCTCCCCCTCCCCCTGCCCCCCTCCTCTCTGTCTATTTGTCAACTTAAGGGTTTTTTTTGGCATGGGAAACATATGTTTACATTGCCAAAGCAAGTGAAATAGATAATAAACAAAAGTTCCAAAACAATAAAATCTGAACAGTTAACATTACACTCACAAAAGTTCCAAAAGAATAAAGAAATGTGAAATGTAATATTATGTCGATGTACAGTAACGATGTGCAAATAGTTAAAGTGCAAAAAGGAAAATAAATAAATACAAATATGGGTATTTACATATGGTGTTTGTTCTTCACTAGTTACCCTTTTATTGTGTCAACAGGTCACACATCTTAATGCTGTGATGGCACACTGTGTCACGTTCCTGACCTATTTATGTTAGTTTTTGTGTGTTAGTTGGTCAGGACGTGAGGTTGGGTGGGCATTCTATGTTATCTGTTTCTATGTTGGTTTCGGTTTGCCTGGTATGGCTCTTGATTAGAGGCAGGTGGTTTGCGTTTGCCTCTAATTAAGAGTCATATTTAGGTAGGGCATTCTCACTGTTTGTTGGTGGGTGATTCTGTAACGGGTGACGCTCTCCTCATCCTCGGATGAGGTGAGGAGAGAAGGATCCTCAGACCAAAACGCAGGCTTTGGGAAATAAGCCATCTTTATTTAACCACGATGATGGCAACACGAAACGAAACAAAACACTTTCAAACTACAAAACAAGAAAACGACGTTGAACGAAACCTGAACATAAACTTGCATAACTAAACATAAACTTACGTACAGGAAACGGACGACATCGAAACGAAACGAAACAAACAAACGCTACAGTCCCATGTGGTACGAACATACATGCAGACATAGGAGACAATCACCCACAAACAAACAGTGAGAATGCCCTACCTAAATATGACTCTTAATTAGAGGCAAACGCAAACCACCTGCCTCTAATCAAGAGCCATACCAGGCAAACCGAAACCAACATAGAAACAGATAACATAGAATGCCCACCCAACCTCACGTCCTGACCAACTAACACACAAAAACTAACATAAATAGGTCAGGAACGTGACACACTGTGGTATTTCACCCAATGTTTATTGGAGTTTATAAAAATTGGATTTGTTTTCGAATTCTTTGTGGATCTGTTTAATCTGAGGGAAATATGTCTCTCTAATATGGTCATACATTTGTCAGGAGGTTAGGAAGTGCAGCTCAGTTTCCACCTCATTTTGTAGGCAGTGTACACGTAGCCTGTCTTCTCTTGAGAGCCAGGTCTGCCTACGGCGGCCTTTCTCAATAGCAAGGCTATGCTCACCCAGTTTGTACATAGTCAAAGCTTTCCTTAAGTTTGGGTCAGTCACAGTGGTCAGGTATTCTTTCCAGTGTGTCAAGTAATTATATTTTTATTGTCTCATGATTTGGTTGGGTCTGATTGTGTAGTTGTCCTGGGGCTATGTGGGGTGTGTTTGTGAACAGAGCCCCACGACCAGCATGCTTAGGGAGCTCTTCTCCAGGTTAATCTGGCTGTAGGTGATGGCTTTGTTATGGAAGGTTTGGAAATCGCTTCCTTTTAGGTACAATTTCTCTCTCTCTCTCTCTCTCTCTCTCTCTCTCTCTCACACACTTTCTCTCCGTCTCTCTAATTAAGATAAGGCTGTCTGTTATTGAGGAAGGAGTCCGTCTCTGGTTTAAAGGAAGCACAGAGAGCTTTACCATGTTACCATTATCTACAATTAGATCAGAGAGAAACAACATTGATTTAATGACTGCAATGACAGAACGTCTCTCTTGCTCTATTTCTCTCTCTTTCTCTCTCTCTGTTTCTCCCTTTCTCTGGTGTCTCTCTCTCTCAATTCAACTCAAAGGGACTTTATTGGCTTGGGAAATGTGTTTTAAATTGCGATAGCAAGTAAAATGAACAATAACTTAAAGTGAGAAGACACAAAACAACATCAACAAAAAACTATTTGAATGAAACAGTAAATATTGCACTGAAAAAGGTTTCCAAAAGATAAAGACATTTCAGGTGTTATATTATCAGCTGTGTACAGTTGTTTCAGCAATGTGCCAATAGTTGTAGTAGGAATAGAAGGGGAAGTCAAACAGGTAAATATTGGTGGTGTTTACAATGCTGTTTGTTTTCCACTGGTTGCAGTTCTGGCAGTATTCACTATGGTCTCAATTCTGTTCTGCCTGCATTGGTTGGGGGTTTTGCGTTGTACACAAAGTATATTTTAGCAGAATTCTGCATGCAGAGTCTCAATTGAGTGTTTGTCCCATTTTGTTAATTGTTGGTTGGTGAGTGGATCCCAGACCTCACAAGAGAGAGAGAGGAGGGGGGCAGGGAGGAAGGGAGAGAGAGAGAGAGGAGGGGGGCAGGGAGGAAGGGAGAGAGAGAGAGAGAGAGAGAGGAGGGGGGAGAAAGGGAGAGAAAGAGAGGAGGGGGCATGGAGGAAGAGAGATTCTATAACGGTTGAAGTATTTTTAGCCAGATCCTAATTGGGATGTCGAATTTTATGTTCCTTTTGATGGCATAGAAAGCCCTTTTTGCCTTCTCTCTCAATTTGTTCACAGACTTGTGAAAATTACCTGTTTTGTTGATATTTAGGCTGAGGTACTGTATGTATAGTTTTTTGTGTGCTCTAGGGCAACGTCTGGATAGAATTTATATTTGTTGTCCTGGCTACTGGACCTTTTTTGCAACACCATTATTTCTGTTTTACTGAGATTCACTGTCAGGGCCCAAGTCTGACAGAATCTGTGCAAAATATCTAGGTGCTGCTATAGGCCCTCCTTGGTTGGGGACAGAAGCACTAGATTATCTGTAAACAGTAGACACTTCATTTCTGAGTCCAGTAGGGTGAGGCCGGGTGCTGCAAACCGTTCTAGTGCCCTCACCAATTTATTAATTTATATGTTGGAGAGAGGGGGGGGGGGGGGGGGGGGGGGGGTATTGGGGAAGATGCCAGAGCTAAGGATGATGTTAAAGAGTTTTAGTATAGCCAATTGGGATTTGTTGTCTGTATGTTGGATTTGCATGGGTCTTGGTGTATTTCTGAACTGTTCCAGTGTAACACCATAGTGAAGGAGTAGGCTGAGGTTTTCTGAACTGTTCCAGTGTAACACCATAGTGAAGGAGTAGGCTGAGGTTTTCTGAACTGTTTTAGTGTAACACCATAGTGAAGGAGTAGGCTGAGGTTTTCTGAACTGTTCCAGTGTAACACCATAGTGAAGGAGTAGGCTGAGGTTTTCTGAACTGTTCCAGTGTAACACCATAGTGAAGGAGTAGGCTGAGGTTTTCTGAACTGTTCCAGTGTAACACCATAGTGAAGGAGTAGGCTGAGGTTTTCTGAACTGTTCCAGTGTAACACCATAGTGAAGGAGTAGGCTGAGGTTTTCTGAACTGTTCCAGTGTAACACCATAGTGAAGGAGTAGGCTGAGGTTTTCTGAACTGTTCTAGTGTAACACCATAGTGAAGGAGTAGGCTGAGGTTGTCTGAACTGTTCCAGTGTAACACCATAGTGAAGGAGTAGGCTGAGGTTTTCTGAACTGTTCCAGTGTAACACCATAGTGAAGGAGTAGGCTGAGGTTTTCTGAACTGTTCCAGTGTAACACCATAGTGAAGGAGTAGGCTGAGGTTTTCTGAACTGTTCCAGTGTAACACCATAGTGAAGGAGTAGGCTGAGGTTTTCTGAACTGTTTTAGTGTAACACCATAGTGAAGGAGTAGGCAGAGGTTTTCTGAACTGTTCCAGTGTAACACCATAGTGAAGGAGTAGGCTGAGGTTTTCTGAACTGTTCCAGTGTAACACCATAGTGAAGGAGTAGGCTGAGGTTTTCTGAACTGTTCCAGTGTAACACCATAGTGAAGGAGTAGGCTGAGGTTTTCTGAACTGTTCCAGTGTAACACCATAGTGAAGGAGTAGGCTGAGGTTTTCTGAACTGTTCCAGTGTAACACCGTAGTGAAGGAGTAGGCTGAGGTTTTCTGAACTGTTCCAGTGTAACACCATAGTGAAGGAGTAGGCTGAGGTTTTCTGAACTGTTCCAGTGTAACACCATAGTGAAGGAGTAGGCTGAGGTTTTCTGAACTGTTCCAGTGTAACACCATAGTGAAGGAGTAGGCTGAGGTTTTCTGAACTGTTCCAGTGTAACACCATAGTGAAGGAGTAGGCTGAGGTTTTCTGAACTGTTCTAGTGTAACACCATAGTGAAGGAGTAGGCTGAGGTTTTCTGAACTGTTCCAGTGTAACACCATAGTGAAGGAGTAGGCTGAGGTTTTCTGAACTGTTCCAGTGTAACACCATAGTGAAGGAGTAGGCTGAGGTTGGCTCTCTGTGTTGTTGGTTGGATTGGTTCCTCAATTCCTTTCTTCGGGTTTTGCATTATTTGTCAAACCATTTGTCATTGTTATTAATGTTCTTACGTTGTCTGCTTGAAATGTTTCCATTAGATGGGGAAGCTGAATGGTCCATTACTGCCTTCACTATTACAGTGAAACAAGTTGTCCAGGAAGTTGTCTCAGAGGGATTGGATCCGTTGTTGCACAACAGTTTTTTGGTAGGTTTATACACTACATTCCTGCCATCTCAAATCAAATCAAGTTGTATTAGTCATATGCGCCGAATACAACAGATATAGACCTTACAGTGAAATGCTTACTTACCAGCCCCTAACCAACAGCGTAGTATAAAAAAATACTGATAAGAATAAGAGATAAAAGTGACAAGTAATTAAAGAGGAGTAGTAAAATATAACAATATATACAGGGGGGTGGGGCTATATACAGGGTGTTACGGTACAGAGTCAATGTGGAGGCTATATACAGGGTGTTACGGTACAGAGTCAGTGTGGAGGCTATATACAGGGTGTTACGGTACAGAGTAAATGTGGAGACTATATACAGGGTGTTACGGTACAGAGTCAATGTGGAGACTATATAAAGGGGGGTGCCGGTACAGAGTCAATGTGGAGGCTATATAAAGGGGGGTGCCGGTACAGAGTCAATGTGGAGACTATATACAGGGTGTTATGGTACAGAGTCAATGTGGAGACTATATAAAGGGGGGTGCCGGTACAGAGTCAATGTGGAGACTATATACAGGGGGGTGCCGGTACAGAGTCAATGTGGAGACTATATACAGGGGGGTGCCGGTACAGAGTCAATGTGGAGGCTATATAAAGGGGGGTGCCGGTACAGAGTCAATGTGGAGGCTATATACAGGGGGGTGCCGGTACAGAGTCAATGTGGAGACTATATAAAGGGGGGTGCCGGTACAGAGTCAATGTGGAGACTATATACAGGGGGGTGCCGGTACAGAGTCAATGTGGAGGCTATATAAAGGGGGGTGCCGGAACAGAGTCAATGTGGAGACTATATACGGGGGGGGGGTGCCGGTACAGAGTCAATGTGGAGGCTATATACAGGGTATTACGGTACAGAGTCAATGTGGAGGCAATATACAGGGGGTTGCCAGTACATAGTCAATGTGGATTTTATATACAGGGTATTACGGTACAGAGTCAATGTGGAGACTATATACAGGGGGTACCGGTACAGAGTCAGTGTGGAGGCTATATACAGGGGGGTGCCGGTACATAGTCAATGTGGATTTTATATACAGGGTATTACGGTACAGAGTCAATGTGGAGGCTATATACAGGGTATTACAATACAGAGTCAATGTGGAGGCTATATACAGGGGGTGCCGGTACAGAGTCAATGTGGAGGCTATATACAGGGGGTACCGGTACTGAGTCAATGTGGAGGCTATATACAGGGGGTTGCCGGTACAGAGTCAATGTGGAGGCTATATACAGGGTGTTACGGTACAGAGTCAATGTGGAGACTATATAAAGAGGGGTGTCGGTACAGAGTCAATGTGGAGACTATATAAAGGGGGGTGTTGGTACAGAGTCAATGTGGAGACTATATACAGGGTGTTACGGTACAGAGTCAGTGTGGAGGCTATATACAGGGTGTTACGGTACAGAGTCAATGTGGAGACTATATACAGGGTGTTACGGTACAGAGTCAGTGTGGAGGCTATATACAGGGTGTTACGGTACAGAGTCAATGTGGAGACTATATACAGGGGGGTGCCGGTACAGAGTCAATGTGGAGACTATATACAGGGGGGTGCCGGTACAGAGTCAATGTGGAGGCTATATAAAGGGGGGTGCCGGTACAGAGTCAATGTGGAGGCTATATACAGGGGGGTGCCGGTACAGAGTCAATGTGGAGACTATATAAAGGGGGGTGCCGGTACAGAGTCAATGTGGAGACTATATACAGGGGGGTGCCGGTACAGAGTCAATGTGGAGGCTATATAAAGGGGGGTACCGGAACAGAGTCAATGTGGAGACTATATACGGGGGGGGGGTGCCGGTACAGAGTCAATGTGGAGGCAATATACAGGGGGTTGCCAGTACATAGTCAATGTGGATTTTATATACAGGGTATTACGGTACAGAGTCAATGTGAAGGCTATATACAGGGTGTTACGGTACAGAGTCAATGTGGAGACTATATACAGGGGGTACCGGTACAGAGTCAGTGTGGAGGCTATATACAGGGGGATGCCGGTACATAGTCAATGTGGATTTTATATACAGGGTATTACGGTACAGAGTCAATGTGGAGGCTATATACAGGGTATTACAATACAGAGTCAATGTGGAGGCTATATACAGGGGGTGCCGGTACAGAGTCAATGTGGAGGCTATATACAGGGGGTACCGGTACTGAGTCAATGTGGAGGCTATATACAGGGGGTTGCCGGTACAGAGTCAATGTGGAGGCTATATACAGGGTGTTACGGTACAGAGTCAATGTGGAGACTATATAAAGAGGGGTGTCGGTACAGAGTCAATGTGGAGACTATATAAAGGGGGGTGTTGGTACAGAGTCAATGTGGAGACTATATACAGGGTGTTACGGTACAGAGTCAATGTGGAGACTATATAAAGGGGGGTGCCGGTACAGAGTCAATGTGGAGGCTATATAAAGGGGGGTGCCGGTACAGAGTCAATGTGGAGACTATATACAGGGTGTTATGGTACAGAGTCAATGTGGAGACTATATAAAGGGGGGTGCCGGTACAGAGTCAATGTGGAGACTATATACAGGGGGGTGCCGGTACAGAGTCAATGTGGAGACTATATACAGGGGGGTGCCGGTACAGAGTCAATGTGGAGGCTATATAAAGGGGGGTGCCGGTACAGAGTCAATGTGGAGGCTATATACAGGGGGGTGCCGGTACAGAGTCAATGTGGAGACTTTATAAAGGGGGGTGCCGGAACAGAGTCAGTGTGGAGACTATATACGGGGGGGGGGTGCCGGTACAGAGTCAATGTGGAGGCTATATACAGGGTATTACGGTACAGAGTCAATGTGGAGGCAATATACAGGGGGTTGCCAGTACATAGTCAATGTGGATTTTATATACAGGGTATTACGGTACAGAGTCAATGTGAAGGCTATATACAGGGTGTTACGGTACAGAGTCAATGTGGAGACTATATACAGGGGGTACCGGTACAGAGTCAGTGTGGAGGCTATATACAGGGGGGTGCCGGTACATAGTCAATGTGGATTTTATATACAGGGTATTACGGTACAGAGTCAATGTGGAGGCTATATACAGGGTATTACAATACAGAGTCAATGTGGAGGCTATATACAGGGGGTGCCGGTACAGAGTCAATGTGGAGGCTATATACAGGGGGTACCGGTACTGAGTCAATGTGGAGGCTATATACAGGGGGTTGCCGGTACAGAGTCAATGTGGAGGCTATATACAGGGTGTTACGGTACAGAGTCAATGTGGAGACTATATAAAGAGGGGTGTCGGTACAGAGTCAATGTGGAGACTATATAAAGGGGGGTGTTGGTACAGAGTCAATGTGGAGACTATATACAGGGGGGTGTCGGTACAGAGTCAATGTACCAGGGCACCGGTTAGTTGAGGTAGCATGTACATGTAGGTAGAGTTAATTAAAATGACTATGCATAGATGACAACAGAGAGTGGCAGTGGTGTGGGGAGGGGCAATGCAAATAGTCTGGGTAGCCATTTGAGTCTTATGGCTTGGGGGTAAAAGCTGTTTAGATTCCTCTTGGACCTAGACTTGGCGCTCCGGTACCGCTTGCCGTGCGGTAGCAGAGAGAACAGTCCATGATTAGGGTGGATGGAGTCTTTGACAATTTTTAGGGCTTTCCTCTGACACCACCTGGTGTAGAGGTCCTGGATGGCAGGAAGCTTGGCCCCAGTGATGTACTGGGCTTTTCGCATTACCCTCTAGCGCCTTGCGGTCGGAGGCCGAGCAATTGCCAAACCAGGCAGTGGCGCAACCAGTCAGGATGCTCTTGATGGTGCAGCTGTAAAACCTTTTGAGGATCTGAGGCCCCATGCCAAATATTTTCAGTCTCCTGAGGGGGAATAGATTTTGTTGTGCCCGCTTCACGACTGTCATGGTGTGCTTGGATCATGTTAGTTTGTTGGTGATGTGGACACCAAGGAACTTGAAGCTCTCAACCTGCTCCACTGCAGCCCCGTCGATGAGAATGGGGGCGTGCTCGGTCCTCTTTTTCCTGTAGTCCACAATCATCTCCTTTGTCTTGATCACGTTGAGGGAGAGGTTGTTGTCCTGGTACCACACGGCCAGGTCTCTGACCTCCTCCCTATAGGCTCTCTCGTTGTTGTCGGTGATCAGGCCTACCACTGTTGTGTCATCGGCAAACTTGATGATGGTGTTGGAGTCGTGCCTGGCCGTGCAGTCATGTACAGAAGGGGACTGAGAACGCACCCCTGAGGGGCTCCTGTGTTGAGGATCAGCGTGGCGGATGTTTTGTTACCTACCCTTACCACCTGGGTGTCGGCCCGTCAGGAAGTCCAGGATCCAGTTGCAGAGGGAGGTGTTTAGTCCCAGGGTCCTTAGCTTATTGAATGAGCTTTGTGAGCACTATGGTGTTGAACGCTGAGCTGTAGTCAATGAATAGCATTTTCACATAGGTGTTCCTTTTGTCCAGGTGGGAAGGTCAATGTGGAGTGCAATAGAGACTGCATCATCTGTGGATCTGTTGGGGCGGTATGCAAATTGGAGTGGGTCTAGGGTTTCTGGGATGATGGGGTGATGGTGTTGATGTGAGCCATGACCAGCCTTTCAAAGCACTTCATGGCTACAGATGGGAGTGCTGCAGGTCGGTAGTCATTTAGGCAGGTTACCTTAGTGTTCTTGGGCACAGAGGCCAATGTGGTCTGCTTAAAACATGTTGGTATTACAGACTCGGACAGGGAGAGGTTGAAAATGTCAGTGAAGACACTTGCTAGTTGGTCAGCGCATGCTCGGAGTACACGTCCTGGTAATCCGTCTGGCCCTGTGGCCTTGTGAATGTTGACCTGTCTAAAGGTCTTACTCATATTGGCTGCGGAGAGCGTGATCACACAGTCTTCCGGTACAACTGGTGCTCTCATGCATGTTTCAGTGTTATTTGCTTCGAAGCGACGATAGAAGTAGTTTAGCTCATCCGGTAGGCTCGTGTCACTGGGCAGCTCTCGGCTGTGCTTCCCTTTGTAGTCTGTAATGGTTTGCAGGCCCTGCCACATCCGACGAGTGTCAGAGTCGGTGTAGTACGACTCGGTCTTAGTCCTGTATAGAGCTTTGCCTGTTTGATGGTTCGTCGGAGGGCGGGATTTCTTATAAGCTTCCGGGTTAGAGTCCCACTCCTTGAAAGCGGCATCTCTAGCCTTTAGCTCAGTGCATATGCTGCCTGTAATCCATGGCTTCTGGTTGGGGTATGTACGTACGGTCACTGTGGGGACGACGTCATCAATGCACTTATTGATGAAGCCAATGACAGATGTAGTGTACTCCTCAATGCCATTGGAGGAATCCCAGAACGTATTCCAGTCTGTGCTAGCAAACAGTCCTGTATCTTAGCATCTGCTTCGTCTGACCACTTTTATTTTATTGGTCTAGTCACTGGTGCTTCCTGCTTTCATTTTTGCTTGTAAACTGGAATCAGGAGGATGGAATTATGTATGCGTCTCTGTGTGTGGAGTATAGGTGGTCCAGAGTTATTTTTCCTCTGGTTGTACATTTAACATGCTGATAGAAATTTGGTAAACTGATTTAAGTTTCCCTGTATTGAAGTCCCCAGCTACTAGGAGCGTCGCCTCTGGGTGCGCGTTTTCTTGTTTGCTTATGGCGGAATACATCTCATTCAATGCTGTCTTAGTGCCAGCCTCTGACTATGGTGGTATGTAAACAGCTACAAAGAATACAGATGAAAACTCTCTCGGTAGGTAGTGTGGTCTACAGCTTATCATGAGAAACTCTACCTCAGGCGAGCATAGCTTGAGACTTCCTTAGATATCGTGCACCAGATGTTGTTTACAAAAATACATAGTCCGCCCCCCTTGTCTTACCAGACGCCGCTGTTCTATCCTGCCGGTACATCATGTAACCAGCCAGCTTTATGTTGATATTGTCGTCGTTCAGCCACGACTCCGTGAAGCATAAGATGTAGCAGTTTTTAATGTCCCGTTGGTAGTTTAATCTTCCCCTTAACTCGTCCATTTTATTGTCCAAAGATTGCATGTTTGCTAGCAGAATTGAGGGAAGTGGGGGTTTATTCGATCGCCTCCGACTTCTCAGAAGGCAGACCGATCTCCGGCCTCTCTTTCTCTGTATCCTCTTCACGTAGATCACTGGGGTCGGGGCCTGTTCCCGAGGGAGCCGTATATCCCCCGCCTCGGGCTCGTCAGAGTCGTGAAAGAAGAAAAAGGATTCTGCTAGTCCGTGGTGAGTAATCAAAGTCCTGTCTAGAAGTTATTTTCGGTCATAAGAGATGGTAGAGGCAACATTATATACAAAATGAGTAAAAAAAATAAGTTACAAACAACGCAGATATACGAACAAAAACACAATCGGTTGGGGACTGAACGTCTGCCTTCTGCTCCAGTGCCATCTTACATTTATAGCATTTCTTAATACTATGCAGTTTGTGGCCCATTTTTACACAGACTCCAAATCAGGGGGAGAAAAAATATATTTGTTCAAAGAGAACTCTTTCATGCCGTCCCTAGGAGGGGTGCGTCACTTGAGTGGCTTGAGTCACTGACGTGATCTTCCTGTCTGGGTTGGCGCCCCCCCTTGGGTTGTGCCGTGGCGGAGATCTTTGTGGGCTATACTCGGCCCTATGTCTCTATGTCTCAGGATGGTAAGTTGGTGGTTGAAGATGTCCCTCTAGTGGTGTGGGGGCTGTGCTTTGGCAAAGTGGGTGGGGTTATATCCTTCCTGTTTGGCCCTGTCCAGGGGTATCATCGGATGGGGCCACAGTGTCTCCTGACCCCTCCTGTCTCAGCCTCCAGTATTTATGCTGCAGTAGTTTATGTGTCGGGGGGCTAGGGTCAGTTTGTTATTTCTGGAGTACTTCTCCTGTCTAATCCGGTGTCCTGTGTGAATTTAAGTATGCTCTCTCTAATTCTCGCTTTCTCTCTTTCTTTCTCTCTCTCGGAGGACCTGAGCCCTAGGACCCCTGACTCCTTGCTGTCCCCAGTCCACCTGGCCGGGCTGCTGCTCCAGTTTCAACTGTTCTGCCTGCGGCTATGGAACCCTGACCTGTTCACCGGACGTGCTACCTGTCCCAGACCTGCTGTTTTCAACTCTCTAGAGACCGCAGGAGCGGTAGAGATACTCTTAATGATCGGCTATGAAAAGCCAACTGACATTTACTCCTGAGGTGCTGACTTGCTGCACCCTTGACAACTACTGTGATTATTATTATTTGACCATGCTGGTCATTTATGAACATTTGAACATCTTGGCCATGTTCTGTTATAATCTCCACCCGGCACAGCCAGAAGAGGACTGGCCACCCCTCATAGCCTGGTTCCTCTCTAGATTTCTTCCTAGGTTTGGGCATTTCTAGGGAGTTTTTCCTAGCCACCGTGCTTCTACACCTGCATTGCTTGTTGTTTTGGGTTTTAGGCTGGGTTTCTGTACAGCACTTTGAGATATCAGCTGATGTAAGAAGGGCTATATAAATCAATTTGATTTGATTTGATCATAGTTGTTACGCTGGGAAGTAGATGTTCATTCTTCCTTAATGATTCTCCACAGAACAAAGGGCCAGGATGTAATTTATAACCCAACCCTAGCCTGTGGTTGACCAATTACAATTCCTTGCAGTAAAACTGGGACAATGACCAAATAACAAGTATCCCATTTCATGCTCAATATATAGACAATTCGGACCAATGAGAACTTGCCACATGTAGCTATGACTCCCGGAATGACATTCCTCCCGTGTCTCTGACGCATTAATCGTTAATTCCCTGTTAGAGAAACAACTATTTCCATTAATAGTTAATTCCCAACTTGACCTTTAGTCGTCTGCTTTGTGTATTTATCTTAATTTAAAAGATACACTATATTTAATTAATATTTACTATATACACTATATACACAATAAACACTGAGAATGTCGTGTTCTTGTCCAGTTCTGGCATTTAGGTCCTCACAGACTAGTACTTGTCCCTGGGCCTGGAAATGATCTCCCCCTCTAGGATGGACTTGTCATCATTAAAGTATGTTGATTCTAGTGGGGAGATATACAGTGCATTTGTGAGGTGTTCAGACCCCCTTCCCTTTTACACATTCTGTTAGGTTACAGCCTTATTCTAAAATGGCTAAAAATAAAACAATTCTTCCTCAATCTACACACAACACAACATAATGACAAGGCGAAAACAGGTTTTTAGAATTATTTAACAAGTTTTATATTAAAAAAAAAAAACAGATATACCTTATTTACATAAGTATTCAGACCCTTTCCGATGTGACTCGAATTTGAGCCCAGGTGCATCCTGTTTCCATTGATCATCCTTGAGATGTTTCTACAACTTTATTGGAGTTCATCTGTGGTAAATTAAATCGATTGGACATGATTTAGAAAGGCACACACCTGTCTATATGAGGTCCCATAGTTGACAGTGCATGTCAGAGCAAAAACCAAGCCATGAGGTCAAAGAAATTGTCCATAGAGCTCCGAGATAGGATTGTGTCAAGGTACAGATCTGGGGAAGGGTACCAAAAAATGTCTGCAGCATTGAAGGTTCCCAAGAACACAGTGGAACCACCAAAACTCTTCCTAGAGCTGTCCGCACGACCAAACTGAGCAATCGGGGGATAAGGGCCTTGGTCAGGGAGGTGACCAAGAACCTGATGGTCACTCTGACAGAGCTCCAGAGTTCCTCTGTGGAGTAGGAAGAACCTTCCAGAAGGACAACACTCTCTGCAGCACTCTACCAATCAGATGCAAGCCACTCCTCAGTAAAAGGCACATGACAGCCCACTTGGAGTTTGCCAAAAGACACCTAAAGACTCTCAGACCATGTGAAACCAGATTCTCTGGTCTGATGAAACCAAGATTGAACTCTTTGGCCTGAATGGCATGCATCACGTCTGGAGGAAACCTGGCACCATCCCTACGGTGAAGCATGGTGGTGGCAGCATCATGCTGTGGGGATGTTTTTTAGTGGCAGGGACTGGGAGACTAGAACGGAGTAAAGTACAGAGAGATCCTTGATGAAAACCTGCTCCAGAGCACGTTTGTCCTCTCGAGGACAAATAAAGTTATATTCTATTCTATGCGTTGTTTAAATAAATACACATATAAATACAGCCCTTTATTTACTTTGGTGTTTGTTCTCTGTCTCTCTGTCTCTCTGTCTCTCTGTCTCTGTCTCTCTGTCTCTGTCTCTCTCTCTGTCTCTCTCTCTGTCTCTCTCTCTGTCTCTCTCTCTGTCTCTCTCTGTCTCTCTCTCTGTCTCTGTCTCTGTCTCTGTCTCTCTCTGTCTCTGTCTCTCTCTGTCTCTCTCTGTCTCTCTCTGTCTCTGTCTCTCTCTGTCTCTTTCTCTCTCTCTCTCTGTATGTCTCTCTCTCTGTCTCTCTCTCTCTCTGTGTCACGATCGTGTGGAGGATTGATGGACCAAAACGCAGCTTTAGGAAAATAAGCCATCTTCTTTTATTTTAAAGATGACGAAAAATAAACACGAAACACTTAATACAAACTAACAAAACAACAAACGATCGTGAAGCTAATAAACGTTGTGCACATACAACAGGCTACAAACGTATCACATAGACAACTACTCACAACCAATGAGAGCCTATGGCTACCCTAAATAAGGCTCCCAATCAGAGACAACCGAAATCAGCTGTCTCTAATTGGGAACTCATTCAGGTAACCATAGACTCTCCTAGACAACTAAACATACATAGACAACGCTAGACACCTGTACTCAACACAAACCCATATACTACACCCAACAACCCCTTTACCATAGAATCACCCAAAAACAACAACACACAAACATTCCCCATGTCACACCCTGACCTAACTAAAATAATAAAGAAAACAAAGAATACTAAGGCCAGGGCGTGACATAACCCCCCCCCTTAAGGTGCGAACTCCGGGCGCACCATTAACCAGTCTAGGGGAGGGTCTGGGTGGGCTTCCATCCACGGTGGCGGCTCCGGCTCTGGTCGTGGTCCCCACGTCACCACAGTCCCTAACCACCTCCTTAGCTTCCTCCAAATGACCCCCCTCCACATTAACCCCATTGCATTAAGGGGCAGTTCCGGACTAAGGGGCAGTACCAGGGTAAGGGACAGTACCAGGGTAAGGGGCAGTACCAGGGTAAGGGGCAGTACCAGGGTCAGGGGCAGTACCAGGGTCAGGGGCAGTACCAGGGTCAGGGGCAGTACCAGGGTCAGGGGCAGTACCAGGGTCAGTACCAGGGTCAGGGGCAGCACCAGGGTAAGGGGCAGCACCAGGGTAAGGGGCAGCACCAGGGTAAGGGGCAGCACCAGGGTAAGGGGCAGCACCAGGATAAGGGGCAGCTCCGGACTGAGGAATGGCAGCTCCGGACTGAGGGACTGCAGCTCCGGACTGAGGGACTGCAGCTCCGGACTGAGGGATGGCCCATGGCTGGCTGACGGATCTGGCTGCTCATGGCTAGCTGACGGATCTGGCTGCTCATGGCTGGCTGACGGATCTGGCTGCTCATGGCTAGCTGACGGATCTGGCTGCTCATGGCTAGCTGACGGATCTGGCTGCTCATGGCTAGCTGACGGATCTGGCTGCTCATGGCTAGCTGACGGATCTGGCTGCTCATGGCTGGCTGACGGATCTGGCTGCTCCTGTCTGGTTGGCGGCTCTGGCAGATCCTGTCTGGTTGGCGGCTCTGGCAGATCCTGTCTGGTTGGCGGCTCTGGCAGATCCTGTCTGGTTGGCGGCTCTGGCAGATCCTGTCTGGTTGGCGGCTCTGGCAGATCCTGTCTGGTTGGCGGCTCTGGCAGATCCTGTCTGGTTGGCGGCTCTGGCAGATCCTGTCTGGTTGGCGGCTCTGGCAGATCCTGTCTGGTTGGCGGCTCTGGCAGATCCGGTCTGGTTGGCGGCTCTGGCAGATCCTGTCTGACGGACGGCTCTAGCGGCTCCTGTCTGGCGGACGGCTCAGTAGGCTCATGGCAGACGGGCGGCTCAGTAGGCTCATGGCAGACGGGCGGCTCAGTAGGCTCATGGCAGACGGGCGGCTTTGCAGGCTCATGGCAGACGGGCGGCTTTGCAGGCTCATTGCAGACGGATGGCTCAGATGGCGCTGGGGAGACGGATGGCTCAGATGGCGCTGGGGAGACGGATGGCTCAGATGGCGCTGGGGAGACGGATGGCTCAGATGGCGCTTGGCAGACGGGCAGTTCAGTCATCGCTGTGCAGACGGCAGACTCCTGCCGGCTGAGGCGCACTGTAGGCCTGGTGCGTGGTGCCGGGACTGGTGGCACCGGGCTGGGGACACGCATCTCAGGGCTAGTGCGGGGAGCAGCAACAGGACGCACAGGACTCTGGGGACACACAGGAGGCTTGGTGCGTGGTTTAGGCACTGGTGGTAAAGGGCTGGAGACACGCACCATATGGCTAGTGCGTGGAGGAGGCACTGGTGGTACTGGGTTGGGGCGGGGAGGTGGCGCCGGAAATGCCGGACCGTGCAGGCGTACTGGCTCCCTTGAGCGCCGAGCCTGCCCAACCTTACCTGGTTGTATGCTCCCCGTCGCCTGACCAGTGCGGGGAGGTGGAATAACCCGCACCGGCCTATGTAGGCGAACCGGGGACACCATGCGTAAGGCTGGTGCCATGTACGCCGGCCCGAGGAGACGCACTGGTGACCAGATGCGTTGGGCCGGCTTCATGACATACGGCTCAACGCTCAGTCTAGCCCGGCCGATACGTGGAGCTGAAATGTACCGAACCGGGCTATGCACGCGTACAGGAGACACCGTGCGCTCTACTGCGTAACAGGTGTCTGCCCGTACTCTCGCTCTCCACGGTAAGTACAGGGAGTAGGCGCAGGTTTCCTACCTGACTTCGCCACACTCCCTTTAAGGCCCCCCCCAATAAATTTTTGGGCTGTACTCACGGGCTTCCAGCCTTGTCTCCGTGCTGCCTCCTCATATCGCCTCCTCTCGGCTTTAGCTGCCTCCAGCTCTTCACGAGGAAGGCGATATTCTCCCGGTTGAGCCCACGGCCCCTTACCATCCAGTATCTCCTCCCATGTCCACGAATCCTGTGTAGGTGGGTCCTGTTGCCGCTTTCCATGCCGCTTGGTCCTATATTGGTGAGTAGTTCTGTCACGATCGTGTGGAGGATTGATGGACCAAAACGCAGCTTTAGGAAAATAAGCCATCTTCTTTTATTTTAAAGATGACGAAAAATAAACACGAAACACTTAATACAAACTAACAAAACAACAAACGATCGTGAAGCTAATAAACGTCGTGCACATACAACAGGCTACAAACGTATCACATAGACAACTACTCACAACCAATGAGAGCCTATGGCTACCCTAAATAAGGCTCCCAATCAGAGACAACCGAAATCAGCTGTCTCTAATTGGGAACTCATTCAGGTAACCATAGACTCTCCTAGACAACTAAACATACATAGACAACGCTAGACACCTGTACTCAACACAAACCCATATACTACACCCAACAACCCCTTTACCATAGAATCACCCAAAAACAACAACACACAAACATTCCCCATGCCCCACCCTGACCTAACTAAAATAATAAAGAAAACAAAGAATACTAAGGCCAGGGCGTGACACTCTGTCTCTCTCTGTCTCTGTCTCTCTCTGCCTGTCTCTTTCTGAGGGTGTAGCAGCAGTGGAGGGAACAGAAGCTATATAATGCAGGGTAACACATGCTCAGAATCTAAGGTTGTTTAGCTATTGGGAAGAGGAGTCCTGCGATAAGGCTGTCATTGTCTATTCCAATGAACCAAATCCAAGGTGACGATTATTCATCAGCTCCATGGCGATTATTCATTCTCTCATTGGGGAACAATAAACCACAATATATTATAAAGACAATATATTATAAAGATAACTCACTGTCATTTAATAGAGGAAGTGTGAGGGGAAATAGGGTGGATGGTTAAACAGGCCAACCACAGTCAAGTACCATGGGGACAGATACGGGATGTGACATCACAAAACTGAAACCCAGCACTCATTTCCTCTGACTAGGGAAGAGGTGTGGTTTGTGTGTGTGTGTATGGTTGTGTGTGTGTGTGTGTGTGTGTGTGTGTGTGTGTGTGTGTGTGTGTGTGTGTGTGTGTGTGTGTGTGTGTGTGTGTGTGTGTGTGTGTAAACATTGTGTTATTGAGATTACAGGCAGAGATCTGAAGAACAAAGAGACTTGGGGGTCATCATCAAGGTTACTTTGACCAGAACCAGAACAGCAATCATGAAGACACTCACACACAGAGGACGCAGTGACACCCACATACACCCACACCCAATTAGGAGTGCACACACACACACACACACACACACACACACACACACACACACACACACACACACACACACGATCATCATCTGTGTAGGTGTGCCTGTCTGAGAGAGAGAGAGAGAGAGAGAGAGAGAGAGAGAGAGAGAGAGAGAGAGAGAGAGAGAGAGAGACAGAGACAGAGACAGAGACAGAGACAGAGACAGAGAGAGAGAGAGACTCTGCATGCAGAATTCTGCAAAAATATCCTCAGTGTACAACGTAAAACATCAAATAATGCACGCAGAGCAGAATTAGGCAGATACACGCTAATTATCAAAATCCAGAAAAAGAGCCGTTAAATTCTACAACCACCTAAAAGGAAGCGATTCTCAAACTTTCCATAACAAAGCCATCACCTACAGAGAGATGAACCTGGAGAATAGTCCCCTAAGCAAGCTGGTCCTGGGGCTCTGTTCACAAACACAAACCCCACAGAGCCCCAGGACAGCAACACAATTAGACCCAACCAAATCATGAGAAAACAAAAAGATAATTACTTGACACATTGGAAAGAATTCACAAAAAAACAGAGCAAACTAGAATGCTATTTGGCCCTAAACAGAGAGTACACAGTGGCAGAATACCTCATCACTGTGACTGACCCAAACTTAAGAAAAGCTTTGACTATGTACAGACTCAGTGAGCAAAGCCTTGCTATTGAGAAAGGCTGCCGTAGGCAGACCTGGCTCTGAAGAGAAGACAGGCTATGTGCACACTGCCCACAAAATGAGGTGGAAACTGAGCTGCACTTCCTAACCTCCTGCCCAATGTATGACCATATTAGAGACACATATTTCCCTCAGATTACACATATCTACAAAGAATTTGAAATCAAACCTAATTTTGATAACCTCCCATATCTACTGGGTGACATACCACAGTGTGACATCACATCAGCAAGATTTGTGACCTGTTGATGTAACGGATGTGAAATCCAACCCTGTTACATTGACACAAGAAAAGGACAACCAGTGAAGAACAAACACCAATGTAAATACAACCCATATTCATGTTTATTTTTCCTTTTGCACTTTAATTATTTGCACATTGTTACAACACTGTATATAGACATAATATGACATTTGAAATGTCTCTATTGTTTTTGAACTTCTGTGAGTGTAATGTTTACTGTTAATTTGTATTGTTTATTTCACTTTAGTTTATTATCTACTTCAATTGCTTTGGCAATGTTAACATATGTTTCCCATGCCAATAAAGCCCTTAACTTGAAATTGAATTGAGAGATAAAGAGAGAGAGAAAGAGAGAGAGACCATTCTGTTTCCTGTCAATGTGCGCTGTCAGAACCAACCAAGCAACCAAGCAAACAAAAATAAACAGACATATATATATATATATATATATATATATATATATAGAGAGAGAGAGAGAGAGAGAGAGAGAGAGAGAGAGAGAGAGAGAGAGAGAGAGAGAGAGAGAGAGAGAGAGAGAGAGAGAGAGAGAGAGAAAGATTACAACACTGTATATAGACGTAATATGTCATGTCCCGTGTCCTGTAAACGTAAGCTGTTAGAATTTAAAGGGGCACTTAAAATAGCTACAGAGGACTTGGCTTAGCTTTGGTCTCCTGTCAGAGTAACTAATTAACATCTCTCCCTTTAAAGAATGAGAGAGAATCTTCTAGTCATCAGCTGTTGGATGGCCTGGAACTCAAACTGATTATGCTCCATCTCATGTTTTCAGTTTAGATCCCAGGCTTGTTCTTGGATGCTCTTAATGAACTATGGGGGAACATTCATGGAGTGAGTCTATTAGAGCACAACGGGGCAGTATGAAACATGGCATGGCAGTATGAAACATGGCAGTATGAAACATGGCATGGCAGTATGAAACATGGCATGGCAGTATGAAACATGGCAGTATGAAACATGGCAGTATGAAACATGGCAGTATGAAACATGGCATGGCAGTATGAAACATGGCAGTATGAAACATGGCAGTATGAAACATGGCATGGCAGTATGAAACATGGCAGTATGAAACATGGCAGTATGAAACATGACAGTATGAAACATGGCATGGCAGTATGAAACATGGCAGTATGAAACATGGCAGTATGAAACATGGCCGTATGAAACATGGCGTCAGCATGGTTGTACAAAACAAGATTGAACCCCATTGCTACGGGGTAATGGAGGCTAACAGCTTGTGGTGGCTGTAGAGTCTTAGAAAGTAATGGCAGGCTAACTGTAGTTGTAGTTAATGTACTCCTGCCCCATAGATGACTTTCAAGGTAACCATTTAAATTAAAAAAGGGCCTGCATGACACTGGAGGAAGGAGTTAGTGATGATCTAACTGGAGGAAGGAGTTAGTGATGATATAACTGGAGGAAGGAGTTAGTGATGATCTAACTGGAGGAAGGAGTTAGTGATGATATAACTGGAGGAAGGAGTTAGTGATGATCTAACTGGAGGAAGGAGTTAGTGATGATATAACTGGAGGAAGGAGTTAGTGATGATCTATCTGGAGGAAATAGTTAGTGATGATATGGAGGAAGGAGTTAGTGATGATCTGGAGGAAGGTGTTAGTGATGACATAACTGGAGGAAGGAGTTAGTGATGATCTAACTGGAGGAAGGAGTTAGTGATGATCTGGAGGAAGGAGTTAGTGATGATCTGGAGGAAGGAGTTAGTGATGATCTGGAGGAAGGAGTTAGTGATGATCTGGAGGAAGGAGTTAGTGATGATCTGGAGGAAGGAGTTAGTGATGATCTGGAGGAAGGAGTTAGTGATGATCTGGAGGAAGGAGTTAGTGATGATCTAACTGGAGGAAGGAGTTAGTGATGATCTGGAGGAAGGAGTTAGTGATGATCTAACTGGAGGAAGGAGTTAGTGATGATCTGGAGGAAGGAGTTAGTGATGATATGGAGGAAGGAGTTAGTGATGATCTGGAGGAAGGAGTTAGTGATGATCTAACTGGAGGAAGGAGTTAGTGATGATATAACTGGAGGAAGGAGTTAGTGATGATCTGGAGGAAGGAGTTAGTGATGATCTGGAGGAAGGAGTTAGTGATGATCTAACTGGAGGAAGGAGTTAGTGATGATATAACTGGAGGAAGGAGCTAGTGATGATATATCTGGAGGAAGGAGTTAGTGATGATCTGGAGGAAGGAGTTAGTGATGATCTGGAGGAAGGAGTTAGTGGTGATATAACTGGAGGAAGGAGTTAGTGATGATCTGGAGGAAGGAGTTAGTGATGATCTGGAGGAAGGAGTTAGTGATGATCTAACTGGAGGAAGGAGTTAGTGATGATCTGGAGGAAGGAGTTAGTGATGATCTGGAGGAAGGAGTTAGCGATGATCTGGAGGAAGGAGTTAGCGATGATCATACTGGAGGAAGGGGTTTGTGATGATCTGGAGGAAGGAGTTAGTGATGATCTAACTGGAGGAAGGAGTTAGTGATGATCTGGAGGAAGGAGTTAGTGATGATCTGGAGGAAGGAGTTAGTGATGATCTATCTGGAGGAAGGAGTTAGTGATGATATATCTGGAGGAAGGAGTTAGTGATGATATAACTGGAGGAAGGAGTTAGTTTCTGGCAGGAACCGACACGCCAAAGGGCAGTTTTGGGCAAATGCCAGATGGGCTGGTCCATTTTTTGCCCAGTGATAATTGGGGCCTCAAATGAAAAAATGTCTGGTATGTTAGAAATGCCTTGGGTTGATTTCTGGTCCCAGTACGTCCCTGTCCTCCAGATATGTAAACAAAGGCTGGGAGGGGGATTGTTGAGCGTTATTGATGACCTGGAGGAAGGAGGTTGTGCCTGGAGCACTGGTCTGCGTTCCAAATGGCACCATATACCCTCTATAGTGTGTTACGTTGCCGTTTGAGCCCCTGGTCAAAAGTAGTGCACTACATAGGGAATAGGGAGTCATTTGGGACGGATATTTGGCTGCACTTTAAATGTATTTAGTTCAGACTATAAAAGGCAAAGGGTCTCTCTCTCTCTCTCTTTCACATAAATCATGGCTCGTTGGAGAGCTACTGTGTAAAGTCATGTATACAACACATACAGGAGAAATAAAGACAGTGAGTGAAAGAGTCACACAAATACAGTAAAGGACAGTAACAACGAAACAAGGAGGGAGAGAGATGCAGAGAGAGAGAGAGAGAGAGAGACAGAGACAGAGACAGAGAGAGGGAGAAAGACAGAAAGAGAGAGACAGAGAGAGAGAGAGACAGAGAGAGACAGAAAGAGAGAGAGAGAGAGAGAGAGACACACAGAGAGAGAGAGAGAGAGAGAGAGAGACAGAGATGCAGAGAGATAGAGACAGAGAGAGAGATACACAGAGATCCTCCGTGTACAACGTAGAACACCAAATAATGCATGCAGAGCAGAATTAGGACGATACCCGCTAATGATCAAAATCCAGAAAAGAGCTGTTCAATTCTACAACCACCTAGAAGGAAGCGATCACCTACAGAAAGATTAACCTGAAGAAGAGTCCCCTAAGCAAGCTGGTCCTGGGACTCTGTTCACAAACACAAACAGACCCCACAGAGAACCAGGACAGCAACACATTTAGACCCAACCAAATCATGAAAAAACAAAAAGATAATTACTTGACACATTGCTCAGTTTTTTTGTTAATTCTTTCCAAAATAGAATGCTATTTGGCCCTAAACAGAGAGTACACAGTGGCAGAATACCTCACCGCTGTGACTGACCCAAACTTAAGGAAAGTTTTGACTATGTACAGACTCAGTGAGCATAGCCTTGCTATTGAGAAAGGCCGCCGTAGGCAGACCTGGCTCTCAAGGGAAGACAGGCTATGTGCACACTGCCCACAAAATGAGGTGGAAACTGAGCTGCACTTCCTAACCTCCTACCAAATATATTACCATATTAGAGACACACGTTTCTTATCGTTGCCTCTGTCCCCAGGGTCCTGTCCCTCTGAGAGATGTGAGGGCTCTCGTGTAGAGCAGCTTATCGTTGCCTCTGTCCCCAGGGTCCTGTCCCTCTGAGAGATGTGGGCTCTCGTGTAGAGCAGCTTATCGTTGCCTCTGTCCCCAGGGTCCTGTCCCTCTGAGAGATGTAAGGGCTCTCGTGTAGAGCAGCTTATCGTTGCCTCTGTCCCCAGAGTCCTGTCCCTCTGAGAGATGTGAGGGCTCTCGTGTAGAGCAGCTTATCGTTGCCTCTGTCCCCAGGGTCCTGTCCCTCTGGGAGATGTGAGGGCTCTCGTGTAGAGCAGCTTATCGTTGCCTCTGTCCCCAGAGTCCTGTCCCTCTGAGAGATGTGAGGGGTCTCGTGTAGAGCAGCTTATCGTTGCCTCTGTCCCCAGGGTCCTGTCCCTCTGAGAGATGTGAGGGCTCTCGTGTAGAGCAGCTTATCGTTGCCTCTGTCCCCAGGGTCCTGTCCCTCTGAGAGATGTGAGGGCTCTCGTGTAGAGCAGCTTATCGTTGCCTGCGTCCCCAGGGTCCTGTCCCTCTGCCCTCCTCCCCTCTGTGTATGAACGTGTGTGTGTGTTTGTGTCTTCACTGGTCAGTTCAGTGGGTTTCTCAGCCCCAGAGGAAGAGACTGAGGCTCAGTCCCAAATGAAACCCTATTCCCTATATAGTGCACTATGGGCCCTGGTCAAAGTAGTGCACTATAGGCCCTGGTCTATAGTAGTGCATTGTGGGCCCTGGTCCATAGTAGTGCACTGTGGGCCCTGGTCCATAGTAGTGCACTGTGGGCCCTGGTCTATAGTAGTGCACTGTGGGCCCTGGTCTATAGTAGTGCACTATAGGCCCGGGTCTATAGTAGTGCACTGTGGGCCCTGGTCTATAGTAGTGCACTATGGGCCCTGGTCTAGAGTAGTGCACTGTGGGCCCTGGTCTATAGTAGTGCACTGTGGGCCCTGGTCTATAGTAGTGCACTGTGGGCCCTGGTCTATAGTAGTGCACTATGGGCCCTGGTCTAGAGTAGTGCACTGTGGGCCCTGGTCTATAGTAGTGCACTGTGGGCCCTGGTCTATAGTAGTGCACTATGGGCCCTGGTCTAGAGTAGTGCATTGTGGGCCCTGGTCCATAGTAGTGCACTATGGGCCCTGGTCTATAGTAGTGCACTATGGGCCCTGGTCTATAGTAGTGCACTATGGGCCCTGGTCTAGAGTAGTGCACTGTGGGCCCTGGTCTATAGTAGTGCACTTTGGGCCCTGGTCTATAGTAGTGCACTGTTGGCCCTGGTCTATAGTAGTGCACTGTGGGCCCTGGTCTATAGTAGTGCACTGTGGGCCCTGGTCTAGAGTAGTGCACTGTGGGCCCTGGTCTATAGTAGTGCACTATGTAGGGACGCATCAACAGTCTGAGAGCTATGCGGGGCGGGGGGTATGGGGGGGGGGGGGCAGGTATACAGAAACAAATAGTTTCCCATGACAACAGAGAGTGTAGATCAGAGGTTCTCCAATACTTTTTGAGAAGGTCCGGTCACACAAATGTCCTGGTGACAAAGGTCCGGATGGAGAAAGTCATTTATTGGCGTAGTAACAAACCCCTCCCACCTCACAACCCACATGACCCCAAACTGCTCAAACTGTTCACATCTCTCTTGTTGGCACAGAGAAACATGTGTCGTTTTAAAGCTAATTTCATGCAATTCTACCCATTTTCCATGTCTTATGTGTGTTCATTTGATACCAGGAGTCGAATCCCGAACAAATTCCTTATTTTTTTTTTATAACAAAATAAATACATATTTGGTCGTATTCAGCCCGTTCTGGGTCCGGGTCCGGCATGCGTACATGCGTCTGCTTATTGAGTAAGTCTAGAGCAGGCCTGGGTAACTCCAGTCCGCCGGGCACTGATTGGTGTCAGACTTTCCCTCCCATCCCTAGCAAACACACCTGATATAAACGAATTACATTCTAAACTGATCATGATTAGTTGATGATTGGAGTCAGGTGTGTTAGCTGGGGCTGGAACAAAACTGTGACACCAACCAGGCCCCTGAGGACTGGAGTTGCCCAGGCCTGCCCTAGAGCAACAAGAGAAAGGGTAAGTGAGAGAAGCCATCAGTACTGTCCACTTCTGTTACAGGAACTGTGTGCAGTTCAGTGAACCAGTCTCCAATTCAAAGAGCAGCAGTCAGAAACGGATGTAGTTTAAGTACAGTCAACTGATGAGTTCACATTGGATGAGTGCAAATGTGGCCGACTAGACTGTTATCCTGTTGAACCTAAACCCATACAGGACAGTCCTAAGCCATTGTTATCCTGTTGAACCTAAACCCATGCAGGACAGTCCTAAGCTATTGTTATGCTGTTGAACCTAAACCCATGCAGGACAGTCCTAAGCCATTGTTATCCTGTTGAACCTAAACCCATGCAAGACAGTCCTAAGCCATTGTTATCCTGTTGAACCTAAACCCATGCAGGACAGTCCCAAGCCATTTTTATGCTGTTGAACGTAAACCCATGCAGGACAGTCCTAAGTCATTTTTATGCTGTTGAACGTAAACCCATGCAGGACAGTCCCAAGTCATTTTTATGCTGTTGAACGTAAACCCATGCAGGACAGTCCCAAGTCATTTTTATGCTGTTGAACGTAAACCCATGCAGGACAGTCCCAAGCCATTTTTATGCTGTTGAACGTAAACCCATGCAGGACAGTCCCAAGTCATTTTTATGCTGTTGAACGTAAACCCATGCAGGACAGTCCCAAGTCATTGTTATCCTGTTGAACGTAAAACCCATGCAGGACAGTCCTAAGCTATTGTTATGCTGTTGAACCTAAACCCATGCAGGACAGTCCCAAGTCATTGTTATCCTGTTGAACCTAAACCCATGCAGGACAGTCCTAAGCCATTGTTATCCTGTTGAACCTAAACCCATGCAGGACAGTCCCAAGCCATTGTTATCCTGTTGAACCTAAACCCATGCAAGACAGTCCCAAGCCATTGTTATCCTGTTGAACCTAAACCCATGCAGGACAGTCCCAAGCCATTGTTATCCTGTTGAACCTAAACCCATGCAAGACAGTCCCAAGCCATTGTTATCCTGTTGAACCTAAACCCATGCAGGACAATCCTAAGCTATTGCACATATCAGGAGTCAGCCGTATACATGAATAAAGTATAAACATATATTTTTCCACAATCTAAATGTAGCCATGAATTTCAATTGATTTTGCTGTAATGCAGGTGTGTGTTTGCATGCCTTTGTGTGTCCCCATCCGTGTATCCGCGCGTGCCTGTGATATGTGTGTGATTAAGAATACCATCTGCTGAGTGAGAGAGGGCTGGTACTGAGATCTGATGGCATGATTACACACAAGCAGACAGGTAGACAGACAGACATGTGTCTGTCTCTGTCTGTCTGCTTGTCTGCTTGCCTGTCTACCCATCTGTCCGTCTGTCTGTCTGACTACCTTCCCGTCTTTCTCTTTGTCCGTTAATCTTTCCGTCCGTCTGTCTGCCTGTCTACCTTCCCTTCTGTCTCTTCGTCTGCCTATCTGTCCGTATGGCCGTCTGTCTGTCTACCTTCCCTTCTGTCTCTTCGTCCGTCCATCTGTCCATCTGTCTGTCTGTCTGCCTGTTTGCCTGTCTGTAACGCTGCGTTTACACAGGAATCGCAATTCTATATAATTGGTCTTTTGACCAATCAGATCAGCCTCTTTTGCCAATAATTGGGCAACAGATCAAAGCTGGGCTGCCTGTGTAAATGCAGCCTGGGCTTCTTAGAAGAGACGTGTTGATCTGAGAAGAGTTACATGTTGTGTTCTATTTTGCGCTCTGTAAAACACTGCCCTCAGTCCGTGACACTTCTCTAGCAGAGAAAAACAAGCAAGCTCATTCACTTTCAGGCTGGAGGAGCCGTACATGTATTTTCCCCTTGTGACATCCAGACTGCAGACTGCCTGTTAGTTGTTTACTGTAGTCTGTGTTTGGCTAAAGGCTGTTCCTGTACTAGACTACAGTAGTCTATAGGGCACCAGACAGGAGCTCCACAAACAAAGCCAACCTTTCTGACTCCAGAGTAGTTTGTTTGTGTGTGTGTATTAGGCGTGTGTGTGTGTGTGTGTATTTAGGCGTGTGTGTATTTGTGTGTGTGAACTTGCATGCGTACATGCGTGTGTGCTTCCGTGTGCGTGTGTGGCTAGTAGTGTCCCATGCTAAGGTCAACAAGCTCTCACAGTCTCACTACAAAATTAGACGTTTTTGCACTTTTCTACAAACTTCAAATATCGAGGTTTTTCCAAACGTCAAATTTCGAAGTTGAGAGTTAAGGTTTTGGATAGGGTCAAAACATTCATTAGTCATTCATTCCAAACACACGACCATCTGATCCGGGGTCATGGCATTACGCCCATCCACCACCCCCGTCTACAATGCCCTAGGAAAACCCAAACAAACTTGATGGCAATAGCGCTCACTGTTGCCCCCTAGTGGCTGGTTCTGAAGGCATTTCTCGATGTTCTCAGGACATGGACAGATGTCCAATTTGGATGTCAATCTTGAGCGATCTGCCTGGCTTTGGCACACAGGCTTTATTTAGCCTGTAATACAATCAGCCTCTCATTTCCACCCAGGCTCTGTCATGGAGCTTGTTTGAGGGAGTTAACAAGTCTGGCTTGTTGATGAGCTAAAGGCTGGAATATCCGTATATAACAAACAAACATGTATTACTGGGCTCTCGAGTGGCGCAGCAGTCTAAGGCACTGTATCTCACTACAAACCCTGGTTCAATTCCAGGCTGTATCACAACTGGCCCTGATTGGAAGTCCCATAGGGCGGCGCACAATTGGCCCAGCGTCGCCCGGGTTAGGGTTTGGCCAAGGGAAGGCCGTCAATGTGAACAAGAATTTGTTCTTAACTGACTTGCCTAGTTCAATAAAAACGTTATAAAAAATGGGTTACCTGGGAGGGGAGACACCTTGATCACGTAGGAGAGTCAGCCAGGGTGAGGCTCGGACATTACACTCCCCCAAATGTGGGAATCTAGACCGCATCATTTGTGGTGAAGGGTGGTAGGTAGCCTAGCTAGACGTTAGAGTATCGGGCCAGTAGTGAAACGTTGCTAGTTCGAATAGCCTAGCAGACAAATGGAAAATATCTATGTGCCCTTGAGCAAGGCACTTAACCCTAATTATTATGTACTATATATTTTTAAGCACATGACCAATTGATGGGACGATCTAAACAGATTGTAACGTATAGAAGTAGTGGTAGGTAGTGGGTAGGTATAGAAGTAGTGGTAGGTAGTAGGTAGGTATAGAAGTAGTGGTAGGTAGGTATAGAAGTAGTGGTAGGTAGTAGGTAGGTATAGAAGTAGTGGTAGGTAGTGGGTAGGTATAGAAGTAGTGGTAGGTAGGTATAGAAGTAGTGGTAGGTAGTAGGTAGGTATAGAAGTAGTGGTAGGTAGTAGGTAGGTATAGAAGTAGTGGTAGTTAGTGGGTAGGTAGGTATAGAAGTAGTAGTGGGTAGGTAGGTATAGAAGTAGTGGTAGGTAGTAGGTAGGTATAGAAGTAGTGGTAGGTAGTAGGTAGGTATAGAAGTAGTGGTAGGTAGTAGGTAGGTATAGAAGTAGTGGTAGGTAGTAGGTAGGTATAGAAGTAGTGGTAGGTAGTAGGTAGGTATAGAAGTAGTGGTAGGTAGTAGGTAGGTATAGAAGTAGTGGTAGGTAGTAGGTAGGTATAGAAGTAGTGGTAGGTAGTGGGTAGGTAGGTATAGAAGTAGTGGTAGGTAGTGGGTAGGTAGGTATAGAAGTAGTGGTAGGTAGTAGGTAGGTATAGAAGTAGTGGTAGGTAGTAGGTAGGTATAGAAGTAGTGGTAGGTAGTAGGTAGGTATAGAAGTAGTGGTAGGTAGTAGGTAGGTATAGAAGTAGTGGTAGTTAGTGGGTAGGTAGGTATAGAAGTAGTGGTAGGTAGTAGGTAGGTATAGAAGTAGTGGTAGTTAGTGGGTAGGTAGGTATAGAAGTAGTGGTAGGTAGTAGGTAGGTATAGAAGTAGTGGTAGGTAGTAGGTAGGTATAGAAGTAGTGGTAGGTAGTAGGTAGGTATAGAAGTAGTGGTAGGTAGTAGGTAGGTATAGAAGTAGTGGTAGGTAGTAGGTAGGTATAGAAGTAGTGGTAGTTAGTGGGTAGGTAGGTATAGAAGTAGTGGTAGGTAGTAGGTAGGTATAGAAGTAGTGGTAGGTAGTAGGTAGGTATAGAAGTAGTGGTAGGTAGTAGGTAGGTATAGAAGTAGTGGTAGTTAGTGGGTATGTATAGAAGTAGTGGTAGGTAGTAGGTAGGTATAGAAGTAGTGGTAGTTAGTGTGTAGGTATAGAAGTAGTGGTAGGTAGTAGGTAGGTATAGAAGTAGTGGTAGGTAGCAGGTAGGTATAGAAGTAGTGGTAGGTAGTAGGTAGGTATAGAAGTAGTGGTAGGTAGTGGGTAGGTATAGAAGTAGTGGTAGGTAGTAGGTAGGTATAGAAGTAGTGGTAGGTAGTAGGTAGGTATAGAAGTAGTGGTAGTTAGTGGGTATGTATAGAAGTAGTGGTAGGTAGTAGGTAGGTATAGAAGTAGTGGTAGTTAGTGTGTAGGTATAGAAGTAGTGGTAGGTAGTAGGTAGGTATAGAAGTAGTGGTAGGTAGCAGGTAGGTATAGAAGTAGTGGTAGGTAGTAGGTAGGTATAGAAGTAGTGGTAGGTAGTGGGTAGGTATAGAAGTAGTGGTAGGTAGTAGGTAGGTAGGTATAGAAGTAGTGGTAGGTAGTAGGTAGGTAGGTATAGAAGTAGTGGTAGTTAGTGGGTAGGTATAGAAGTAGTGGTAGTTAGTGTGTAGGTATAGAAGTAGTGGTAGGTAGTAGGTAGGTATAGAAGTAGTGGTAGGTAGTAGGTAGGTATAGAAGTAGTGGTAGGTAGTGGGTAGGTATAGAAGTAGTGGTAGGTAGTAGGTAGGTATAGAAGTAGTGGTAGGTAGTAGGTAGGTATAGAAGTAGTGGTAGGTAGTAGGTAGGTATAGAAGTAGTGGTAGGTAGTAGGTAGGTATAGAAGTAGTGGTAGGTAGTAGGTAGGTATAGAAGTAGTGGTAGGTAGGTATAGAAGTAGTGGTAGGTAGTGGGTAGGTATATAATTAGTAGTGGGTAGGTATAGAAGTAGTGGTAGGTAGGTATAGAAGTAGTGGTAGGTAGTGGGTAGGTATATAATTAGTAGTGGGTAGGTATAGAAGTAGTGGTAGGCATTGGGTAGGTATACAAGTAGTGGTAGGTAGTAGGTAGGGATAGAAGTAGTGGTAGGTAGTGGGTAGGTATAGAAGTAGTGGTAGGTAGTGGGTAGGTATAGAAGTAGTGGTAGGTAGTAGGTAGGTATAGAAGTAGTGGTAGGTAGTAGGTAGGTATAGAAGTAGTGGTAGGTAGTAGGTAGGTATAGAAGTAGTGGTAGGTAGGTATAGAAGTAGTGGTAGGTAGTGGGTAGGTATAAAAGTAGTGGTAGGTAGTGGGTAGGTATAGAAGTAGTGGTAGGTAGTAGGTAGGTATAGAAGTAGTGGTAGGTAGTGGGTAGGTATAAAAGTAGTGGTAGGTAGTGCTGGGAGAGCATGTGGTGAGTCTGGAGCCTGTTATACCGTAGGTTCCTATTATGTAACATTTTGCAGACATACAGGTGTTAACCACGTTCTCCAAACTGTGGTAGGTTTAACTATACAGCAGACACGTATGCCTGCCAGCTGCAACCATCCATCAATCAATCAAATGTATTTATAGAGCCCTTTTTTACAACAGCCGTTGTCACAAAGTACAGAAACCAATCCTAAAACCCCAGAAAGCGAGCAATGCAGTTGTAGAGGCACGGTGGTTAAGAAAAGCAGGAACCTAGGAAGAAACCTAGAGAGGAACCAGGCTCTGAGGGGTGGCCAGTCCTCTTCTGGCTGTGCTGGAGATTATAAGAGTATATGGCCAGTATATGGTCAAATAATAATCACAGTGGTTGTAGATGGTGTAAGAGGTAAGCGCCTCGAGAGTTAATGTCAGTTGGCTTTTCATAGAAGAGCATATTTCCTTAACACCTGCCCCTCTCTCTGAAAAACTGTATATCTGTTTCAGACTGAGCAAACAGTCATCTTCAGCTTGGCCTCCACTTCTGGGAATCTAGCTGTGTGCCTGTGGTTGAAGGGGGTTTCCTCTTCTTGAGAAATAGAAACATACTGTGTGTGTGTGTGTGTGTGTGTGTGTGTGTGTGTGTGTGTGTGTGTGTGTGTGTGTGTGTGTGTGTGTGTGTGTGTGTGTGTGTGTGTGTGTGTGTGTGTGTGTGTGTGTGTGTGTGTGTGTGTGTGTAGAAGTTAGGTAGCAGGTATGTTTCTGTTTCTCAAGAAGAGGAAACCCCCTTCAACCACACACAGACACACACACACACACACACACACACACACACACACAGACACACACACACACACACACACACACACACACACACACACACACACACACACACACACACACACACACACACACACACACACACACACAGGTATGTTTCTCAAGAAGAGGAA
This sequence comes from Salvelinus fontinalis, assembly GCF_029448725.1. Lineage (NCBI taxonomy): Eukaryota > Metazoa > Chordata > Actinopteri > Salmoniformes > Salmonidae > Salvelinus > Salvelinus fontinalis. Next base: position 98,059,866 of record NC_074665.1, read on the forward strand.
ACCCCCTTCAGCCACACACACACAGCTAGATTCCCAAGCTGAAGATGACTGTTTGCTCAGTCTGACCCCAGATATACAGTTTTTTTTGCCACCTAAGTGGTGTACACTGTGTACAAAACAATAGGAACACCTTCCTAATATTGAGTGGCACCCCCTTTTGCCCTCAGAACAGCCTCAACATGGACCAGCATCCCTGTGGAACGCCTTTGATATATCTCAAAACTGAGAACACTTGTAATGCTTATGTTGAGAACCATTGAATGAGTCATTCATGCAGAACCAATGTTTTTAGTGAAATACCCTGAGAACCATGAGAACACTGAGAACACTGAGAACCATGAGAACCATGAGAACACAGAACCATGAGAACACTGAGAACCATGAGAACACTGAGAACCATGAGAACCATGAAAACCATGAGAACACTGAGAACCATGAGAACACTGACAACCATGAGAACCATGAGAACACTGAGAACCATGAGAACACTGACAACCATGAGAACCATGAGAACACTAAGAACCATGAGAACACTAAGATCCATGAGAACCATGAGAACACTGAGAACCATGAGAACACTAAGAACCATGAGACCCATGAGAACCATGAGAACACTGAGAACCATGAGAACCATGAGAACCATGAGAACACTAAGAACCATGAGAACCATGAGAACCATGAGAACCATGAGAACACTGAGAACACTGAGAACCATGAGAACCATGAGAACCATGAGAACACTGAGAACCATGAGAACCATGAGAACACTAAGAACCATGAGAACACTAAGAACCATGAGAACCATGAGAACACTGAGAACACTGAGAACCATGAGAACCATGAGAACCATGAGAACACTGAGAACCATGAGAACCATGAGAACACTAAGAACCATGAGAACACTAAGAACCATGAGAACCATGAGAACACTAAGAACCATGAGAACACTAAGAACACTAAATACTGTCTGGAAAATGGCACATAGCTTTAGTTATAGTTAAATACTATGTGACATTTTCCAGACAGTCTTTAAGTATAACTAAAGCTATGTGCCATTTACCAGACATTATTTAACTATAACTAAAGCTATGTGCCATTTACCAGACAGTATTTAACTATGACTAAAGCTATGTGCCATTTACCAGACAGTATTTAACTAAAACTAAAGCTATGTGCCATTTACCAGACAGTATTTAACTATAACTAAAGCGATGTGCCATTTACCAGACAGTATTTAACTATAACTAAAGCGATGTGCCATTTACCAGACAGTATTTAACTATAACTAAAGCGATGTGCCATTTACCAGACAGTATTTAACTATAACTAAAGCTATGTGCCATTTTCCAGACATTATTTAACTATAACTAAAGCTATGTGCCATTTACCAGACAGTATTTAACTATGACTAAAGCTATGTGCCATTTACCAGACAGTATTTAACTAAAACTAAAGCTATGTGCCATTTACCAGGCAGTATTTAACTATAACTAAAGCTATGTGCCATTTTCCAGACAGTATTTAACTATAACTAAAGCTATGTGCCATTTACCAGACAGTATTTTACTATAACTAAAGCTATGTGCCATTTACCAGACAGTATTTAACTATAACTAAAGCTATGTGCCATTTACCAGACAGTATTTAACTATAACTAAAGCTATGTGCCATTTACCAGACAGTATTTAACTATAACTAAAGCTATGTGCCATTTTCCAGACAGTATTTAACTATAACTAAAGCTATGTGCCATTTACCAGACAGTATTTAACTATAACTAAAGCGATGTGCCATTTACCAGACAGTATTTAACTATAACTAAAGCTATGTGCCATTTTCCAGACATTATTTAACTATAACTAAAGCGATGTGCCATTTACCAGACAGTATTTAACTATAACTAAAGCTATGTGCCATTTTCCAGACAGTATTTAACTATAACTAAAGCTATGTGCCATTTACCAGACAGTATTTAACTATAACTAAAGCTATGTGCCATTTACCAGACAGTATTTAACTATAACTAAAGCGATGTGCCATTTACAAGACAGTATTTAACTATAACTAAAGCGATGTGCCATTTACCAGACAGTATTTAACTATAACTAAAGCTATGTGCCATTTACCAGACAGTATTTAACTATAACTAAAGCTATGTGCCATTTACCAGACAGTATTTAACTATAACTAAAGCTATGTGCCATTTTCCAGACATTATTTAACTATAACTAAAGCTATGTGCCATTTTCCAGACATTATTTAACTATAACTAAAGCTATGTGCCATTTTCCAGACATTATTTAACTATAACTAAAGCTATGTGCCATTTTCCAGACATTATTTAACTATAACTAAAGCTATGTGCCATTTACCAGACAGTATTTAACTATAACTAAAGCTATGTGCCATTTACCAGACAGTATTTAACTATAACTAAAGCTATGTGCCATTTACCAGACAGTATTTAACTATAACTAAAGCTATGTGCCATTTACCAGACAGTATTTAACTATAACTAAAGCTATGTGCCATTTACCCGACAGTATTTAACTATAACTAAAGCTATGTGCCATTTACCAGACAGTATTTAACTATAACTAAAGCGATGTGCCATTTACCAGACAGTATTTAACTATAACTAAAGCTATGTGCCATTTACCAGACAGTATTTAACTATAACTAAAGCTATGTGCCATTTACCAGACAGTATTTAACTATAACTAAAGCTATGTGCCATTTACCAGACAGTATTTAACTATAACTAAAGCTATGTGCCATTTACCCGACAGTATTTAACTATAACTAAAGCTATGTGCCATTTACCAGACAGTATTTAACTATAACTAAAGCGATGTGCCATTTACCAGACAGTATTTAACTATAACTAAAGCTATGTGCCATTTACCAGACAGTATTTAACTATAACTAAAGCTATGTGCCATTTACCAGACAGTATTTAACTATAACTAAAGCTATGTGCCATTTACCAGACAGTATTTAACTATAACTAAAGCGATGTGCCATTTACCAGACAGTATTTAACTAAAACTAAAGCGATGTGCCATTTACCAGACAGTATTTAACTATAACTAAAGCTATGTGCCATTTACCAGACAGTATTTAACTATAACTAAAGCTATGTGCCATTTACCAGACATTATTTAACTATAACTAAAGCTATGTGCCATTTACCAGACAGTATTTAACTATAACTAAAGCTATGTGCCATTTACCAGACAGTATTTAACTATAACTAAAGCTATGTGCCATTTACCCGACAGTATTTAACTATAACTAAAGCGATGTGCCATTTACCAGACAGTATTTAACTAAAACTAAAGCGATGTGCCATTTTTCAAGTTTACAGCAACAACAACAACAACAAGTTTGTCTCCAATGTAAAGTTTGGTGCATGTTGAGAAGAATGTAATGCATACAGTTTCAGTATCTTGATACATACTTATACATACTGTACATACTGTACATATTTATACATACTGTACATACTGTACATACTGTACATACTTGTACATACTTATACATACTGTACATACTTGTACATACTTGTACATACTTATACATACTGTACATACTGTACATACTTGTACATACTTATACATACTGTACATACTGTACATACTTGTACATACTTATACATACTGTACATACGGTACATACTTGTACATACTTATACATACTGTACATACTTATACATACTGTACATACTGTACATACTTATACATACTTATACATACTTATACATACTGTACATACTGTACATACTTGTACATACTTGTACATACTTATACATACTGTACATACTGTACATATTTACACATACTGTACATACTGTACATACTTGTACATACTTATACATACTGTACATACTGTACATACTTGTACATACTTATACATACTGTACATACTGTACATACTTGTACATACCTATACATACTGTACATACTTGTACATACTTATACATACTGTACATACTTGTACATACTTATACATACTGTACATACTGTACATACTTGTACATACTTATACATACTGTACATACTGTACATACTTGTACATACTTGTACATACTGTACATATTTATACATACTGTACATACTGTACATACTGTACATACTGTAGATACTTGTACATACTTATACATACTGTACATACTGTACATACTTGTACATACTTATACATACTGTACATACTGTACATACTTGTACATACTTATACATACTGTACATACTGTACATACTTGTACATACTTATACATACTGTACATACTTGTACATACTTGTACATACTTGTACATACTGTACATACTGTACATACGTGTACATACGTATACATACTGTACATATTTATACATACTGTACATACTGTACATACTGTACATACTGTACATACTTGTACATACTTGTACATACTTATACATACTGTACATACTTATACATACTGTACATACTTATACATACTGTACATACGTATACATACTGTACATACTTGTACATACTTATACATACTGTACATACTGTACATACTTGTACATACTGTACATACTTGTACATACTTGTACATACTGTACATACTTATACATACTGTACATACTGTACATACTTGTACATACTGTACATACTTGTACATACTTGTACATACTTGTACATACTTATACATACTGTACATACTGTACATACTTATACATACTGTACATACTTATACATACTTGTACATACTTATACATACTGTACATACTTATACATACTGTACATACTTATACATACTGTACATACTTATACATACTGTACATACTGTACATACTTGTACATACTTATACATACTGTACATACTGTACATACTGTACATACTGTACATTCTGTACATACTTGTACATACTGTACATACTGTACATACTGTCTGTATAACAAATCATCAGAGGTAAGCATTTCACTGTAAGGTGAACGCCTGTTGTTTTCGGCGCAATGTGACAAATACAATTTGATTTGAGATATAGCGGTATTGTGGCACGTGAAGCAAAAGCCTACAGTAAAGATGCATTGGTGTAGGCCGGTACATGTCTGCTCATTTCTGCAGAATGCAACATTGCCCAACATCTCCTTTTCTATGTGACTTGTGACTGTAACTGCCACAGTATCGTCACCTTAAAGCACCAGCTTTCAGTGTATCACTGAAATTCAGATAATGAGTGAATATATAATCTGTAATTTACTAAGTATTTTAGCAGTGCATTGCACTCTGCGTCATCATTTCAAACGGTAGCACACACTGTAGAGGCTGTTTCCTCTTTCGTCCTCTTGAAGCACACTGGCAGATAAAGGCGGATATAGTATTTACAGCCATATCCATGTACTATTTGGTTTTACCTTCCGACCTAAACATATGTCAATTGATACGTGGAAATATAGCATTTAAATTCAAATCAAATTGTTTTTGTCACATTTTGTCACTTGCGAGCAATGCAGTTTTAAGAAAAATACCTAAATAAAATAAGAAATAAAATTAACAAATAATTAGAGAGCAGCAGTAAAATAACAATAGCGAGGCTATATACAGGGGCTACCGGTACAGAGTCAATGTGAAGGGGGCACCGGTTAGTCGAGGTAATTGAGGTAATATATACAGTTGTGGCCAAAAGTTTTGACAATGACACAAATATTAATTTTCACAAAGTTTGCTGCTTCAGTGTCTTTAGATATTTTTGTCAGATGTTACTATGGAATACTGAAGTATAATTACAAGCATTTCATACGTGTCAAAGGCTTTTATTGACAATTACATGAAGTTGATGCAAAGAGTCAATATTTACAGTGTTGACCCTTCTTTTTCAAGACCTCTGCAATCCGCCCTGGCATGCTGTCAATTAACTTCTGGGTCACATCCTGACTGATGGCAGCCCATTCTTGCATAATCAATGATTGGAGTTTGTCAGAATGTTTGAGTTTTTGTTTGTTAACCCGCCTCTTGAGGATTGACCACAAGTTCTCAATGGGATTAAGGTCTGGGGAGTTTCCTGGCCATGGACCCAAAATATTGATGTTTTGTTTCCCGAGCCACTTAGTTATCACTTTTGCCTTATGGCAAGGTGCTCCATTATGCTGGAAAAGGCATTGTTCGTCACCAAACTGTTCCTGCATGGTTGGGAGAAGTTGCTCTCGGAGGATGTGTTGGTACCATTCTTTATTCATGGCTGTGTTCTTAGGCAAAATTGTGAGTGCCAACTCTCTTGGCGGAGAAGCAACCCCACACATGAATGGTCTCAGGATGCTTTACTGTTGGTATGACACAGGACTGATGGTAGCGCTCACCTTGTCTTCTCCGGAAAAGCTTTTTTCTGGATGCCCCAAACAATCGGAAAGGGGGTTCATCAGAGAAAACGACTTTAGCCCAGTCCTCAGCAGTCCAATCCCGGTACCTTTTGCAGAATATCAGAATATCAGAATATCCCTGATGTTTTTCCTGGAGAGAAGTGGCTTCTTTGCTGCCCTTCTTGACACCAGGCCACCCTCTAAAAGTCTTCGCCTCACTGTGCATGCAGATGCACTCACACCTGCCTGCTGATATTCCTGAGCAAGCTTTGTACTGGTGATGCCCCGATCCCACAGCTGAATCAACTTTAGGAGACGATCCTGACGCTTGCTGGACTTTCTTGGGCACCCTGAAGCCTTCTTCACAACAATTGAACCGCTCTCCTTGAAGTTCTTGATGATCTGATAAATGGTTGATTTAGGTGCAATCTTACTGGCAGCAATATCCTTGCCTGTGAAGCGCTTTTTGTGCAAAGCAATGATGACGGCACGTGTTTCCTTGCAGGTAACCATGGTTGACAGAGGAAGAACAATGATTCCAAGCACCAGCCTCCTTTTGAAGCTCCCAGTCTGTTATTCGAACTCAATCAGCATGACAGAGTGATCTCCAGCTTGTCCTCGTCAACACTCACACCTGTGTTAACGAGAGAATACCTGACATAATGTCAGCTGGTCCTTTTGTGGCAGGGCTGAAATGCAGTGAAAATGTTTTTTGGGGGATTCACTTCATTTGCATGGCAAAGAAGGACTTTGCAATTAATTGCAATTCATCTGATCACTCTTCATAACATTCTGGAGTATATGCAAATTGCCATCATACAAACTGAGGCAGCAGACTTTGTGAAAATGTATATTTGTGTCATTCTCAAAACTTTTGACCACGACTGTACATGTGGGTAGAGTTAGTAAAGTGACTATGCATAGATAATAACAGAGAGTAGCAGCAGCGTAAAAGAGGGGGGGGGGGGGTGCAAATAGTCTGGATAGCCATTTGATTAAATGTTCAGTAGTCTTATGGCTTGGGGATAGAAGCTGTTTAGAAGCCTCTTGGACCTAGACTTGGCGCTCCGGTACCGCTTGCCGTGTGATAGCAGGGAGAACAGTCTATGACTAGGGTGGCTGGAGTCTTTGACCATTTTTAGGGCCTTCCTCTGACACCACCTGGTATATAGGTCCTGGATTGCAGGAAGCTTGGCCCCAGTGATGTACTGGGCTGTTCGCACTACCTTCTGTAGTGCCTTGCGGTCGGAGGCCGAGCAATTGCCAAACCAGGCAGTGACGCAACCAGTCAGGATGCTCTCGATGGTGCAGCTGTAGAACCTTTTGAGGATCTGAGGACCCATGCCAAATCTTTTCAGTCTCCTGAGGTGTAAGAGGTTTTGAGGTGCCCTCTTCACGACTGTCTTGGTGTACTTGGACCATGTTAGTTTGTTGGTGATTTGGACACCAAGGAACTTGAAGCTCTCAACCTGTTCCAGTACAGCCCCGTCGATGAGAATGGGGGCGTGCTCGGTCTTCCTGTAGTCTAAAATCATCTCCTGTGTCTTGTTCACGTTGAGGGAGAGGTTGTTGTCCTTGCACCACACGGCCAGGTGTCTGACCTCCTCCCTATATGCTGTCTAGTCGTTGTTGGTGATCAGGCCTACCACTGTTGTGTCATCAGCAAACTTAATGATGGTGTTGGAGTCGTGCCTGGCCTTGCAGTCATGAATGAACAGCGAGTACAGGAGGGGACTGAGCACGCACCTCTGAGGGGTTATTTCACAGGGTTCAGTAGGTGTCAACCTGTACACGTAAACTAGTCACAGAACAATTTTGGTTTAGTAGTTTTGATTTAGTGACAGTTAAATGTTTTTTTTTATTTTTTACAATTGACAAGAAACTAATATCAAAAGTAATGTGAATATTGCATTGTTAAACTTAGATTGCATATGTATGCAAATTCAGAGAGTGATTTAGTGCAGTGAACAAGTGATTTTGTGAAGGTGTTTGTTGTATTCAGTCAATTGAAAATGTTCTTGGATTCAATCCGTATTGTCGAAGAGATTCCCTTAAAACATGCCACTCTGATACAACCACGACTTTTTCGTAGCAGGTTAGGAGAACGTACATACCAGGTTAGGAGAACGTACATACCAGGTTAGGAGAAATAACATAGCAGGTTAGGAGAAATAACATACCAGGTTAGGAGAAATAACATACCAGGTTAGGAGAAATAACATACCAGGCTAGGAGAAATAACATACCAGGTTAGGAGAAATAACATAGCAGGTTAGGAGAACTTACATACCAGGTTAGGAGAAATAACATACCAGGTTAGGAGAAATAACATAGCAGGTTAGGAGAAATAACATACCAGGTTAGGAGAACGTACATACCAGGTTAGGAGAACGTACATACCAGGTTAGGAGAATTAACATAGCAGGTTAGGAGAATTAACATAGCAGGTTAGGAGAACGTACATACCAGGTTAGGAGAATTAACGTAGCAGGTTAGGAGAATTAGGTTAAGGTTAGGAAAAGGCTTAGCGAAAATGCTCTCCTAACCTGCTACGAAAAGTCATTTCTATTCGAAACGGCACGTTTTTAGGAAGTCCATATTGCCGAAGTATCGTGGAAGATCCAAGTTAAAATGTAAAGGTCATTTCCTAATAAGATGAAATATGCAGCGTTTACCGTGAATGCCGTCTCCGCACTGTGGGAACATTGCCGTTAATTGTCAGTGGCGTTATAAAGCGGATATTTAACACCACGGATTGTACAGAGCCCTTAGAGTTTTGAAACATCAGCCATTTTGATGATCTGTTTATGTTTCCGTACTAAAGGTCATAATGATGTGCCACATACTGTAAAAACTGCACCAAGGTGACTGAAACAAACGGTAACACTATAGCCTGGTTTCCCCATTGGCAACATATGCTCATTTCCCCACCAGTGGTACGTTTCCACCAAAACAGACTTGTTGAGGATCAAAACCAGTGGCACGTTTCCACCAAAACAGACTTGTTGAGGATCAAAACCAGTGGTACGTTTCCACCAAAACAGACTTGTTGAGGATCAAAACCAGTGGTACGTTTCCACCAAAACAGACTTGTTGAGGATAAAAACCAGTGCGTGATGATGTAGCGCACAACAAACTGTACTCTTTCTCTTCAGTTTTCATGACCCGAATAACACTCTTAACCACCATGGCATGTTACACTTACTGATCGTTTTGTCACAGTAACTGTTAAGTAGCAAAGGTGTCTACTCTGGCCTTGGCACAGCCTACCTGCACTGTATCTGCAGCTGTTGGCGAGAGCACACTTCCCAAGACCAGAGGAGGCACGTTTACTATTTAACACAACAGTTACTGTGACAAAATCAGTAGAGTTGAAAATGTCATGGAAACACATTGAACTTTAACATTGAACTTTAAAATTGAACTTTGTATTTTACTCAACTGGTGGAAACACACAACTGGTGGAAACACACCACTGGTAGGAAAATTAACATATTTATTTGCTTTGTGCAGATATTTTAATATTCACAGGAAAATGTGTCACCAAATGGATGGAATCCTGATTAGTAACCAGGTTTCCATCCAATCTTCTTATGTGAGTAAAGTAGCCAACATGTCGGATAAAATGTCAAGACAAACCTGATGGAAATAGAACACGTCAGTAAACTTTCCATATGTTGACAGAACAAAATACGCTAGACAAGGTGGGATCTTTTAGTGGCGGTAAAATTAATTCATGCGAGATTTATGCGAGAAATGTCGTGAAGAAACGTTTTAATGCACAAATATTGATATGATAACCATCATATTGAAAGTAAACTTGAAGTTACGTGATGCCATGTTGTGTGGTCCTCCCACTACGACTCAGGAAACCATGCAGTTTATTAGACTACAGATGAAACATGTTGTGTGGTCCTCCCACTACGACTCAGGAAACCATGCAGTTTATTAGACTACAGATGAAACATGTTGTGTGGTCCTCCCACTACGACTCAGGAAACCATGCAGTTTATTAGACTACAGATGAAACATGTTGTGTGGTCCTCCCACTACGACTCAGGAAACCATGCAGTTTATTAGACTACAGATGAAACATGTTGTGTGGTCCTCCCACTACGACTCAGGAAACCATGCAGTTTATTAGACTACAGATGAAACATGTTATGTGGTCCTCCCACTACGACTCAGGAAACCATACAGTTTATTAGGCTACAGATGAAACATGTTGTGTGGTCCTCCCACTACGACTCAGGAAACCATGGAGTTTATTAGGCTACAGATGAAACATGTTGTGATGAACATCACAGGGTGGTTTAAGAGCACGGTGCTGAGCTTGATGCTCCTTTACAATAAATATCCAGGGTCTTATTCTAGTGACATGATCATTGATACATGACTGCCTTTTGACAAATAAAAATAATCTCCTCGTGTAGGCCACGTGTTTTTACTTCTTACCTGACTGATGAATTACGGTTACTAATTAGTAAATAAATCCCCTCACCTGGTCCTCTAGGCCTTATTTAAAGGAACACCCCAACTCCTGCTGACACGAGGCCCTTCATAGAATCAGTTTGACACCCCTGATGTAGGCTATACCCGCATTCTATCTGCCAGCTGTTGGCTAGAGTGCACGTGCCAATACAGTCTGTTTGCTATAGTGCACGTACCAATACAGTCTGTTGGCTAGAGTGCACGTGCCAATACAGTCTGTTTGCTATAGTGCACGTACCAATACAGTCTGTTGGCTAGAGTGCACGTGCAAATACAGTCTGTTGGCTAGAGTGCACGTGCAAATAGTCTGTTTGCTATAGTGCACGTGCCAATACAGTCTGTTTGCTATAGTGCACGTGCCAATACAGTCTGTTGGCTAGAGTGCACGTGCCAATACAGTCTGTTGGCTAGAGTGCACGTACCAATACAGTCTGTTGGCTAGAGTGCACGTACCAATTCAGTCTGTTGGCTAGAGTGCACGTACAAATACAGTCTGTTGGCTAGAGTGCACGTACAAATACAGTCTGTTGGCTAGAGTGCACGTACCAATTCAGTCTGTTGGCTAGAGTGCACGTACAAATACAGTCTGTTGGCTAGAGTGCACGTACCAATACAGTCTGTTGGCTAGAGAGCACGTACCAATACAGTCTGTTGGCTAGAGCGCACGTACAAATACAGTCTGTTGGCTAGAGAGCACGTACCAATACAGTCTGTTGGCTAGAGTGCACGTACCAATAGAGTCTGTTGGCTAGAGTGCACGTGCCAATACAGTCTGTTGGCTAGAGCGCACATGCCAATACAGTCCGTTGGCTAGAGTGCACGTGTAAATAGTCTGTTGGCTAGAGTGCACGTGCAAATAGTCTGTTGGCTATAGTGCACGTGCCAATACAGTCTGTTGGATAGAGTGCACGTGCCAATAGAGTCTGTTGGCTAGAGTGCACGTGCCAATACAGTCTGTTGGCTAGAGTGCACGTGCCAATAGAGTCTGTTGGCTAGAGTGCACGTGCCAATACAGTCTGTTGGCTAGAGCGCACGTGCCAATACAGTCTGTTGGCTAGAGCGCACGTGCCAATACAGTCTGTTGGCTAGAGTGCACGTGCCAATAGAGTCTGTTGGCTAGAGTGCACGTGCCAATACAGTCTGTTGGCTAGAGCGCACGTGCCAATACAGTCTGTTGGCTAGAGCGCACGTGCCAATACAGTCTGTTGGCTAGAGCGCACGGGCCAATACAGTCTGTTGGCTAGAGCGCACGTGCCAATACAGTCTGTTGGCTAGAGCGCACGTGCCAATACAGTCTGTTGGCGAGAGTGCACGTGCCAATACAGTCTGTTGGCTAGAGCGCACGTGCCAATACAGTCTGTTGGCTAGAGCGCACGTGCCAATACAGTCTGTTGGCGAGAGTGCACGTGCCAATACAGTCTGTTGGCTAGAGCGCACGTGCCAATACAGTCTGTTGGCTAGAGTGCACGTGCCAATACAGTCGGCACACTCAGTAGAGGTGGTGGGTAAAATCACTGGGGAAACCAAACCAGAAAAACAACCTATGTGTTGTGATAATTGCTTTGTTTTCTCTAGAACCTGTTCGTTCAAATGCCTCACGACTCTGATATATCGGCCTAAAGGCCCGAGACAATAAGAAGACACAGTGGCAGAATACATTCAACCACACCTTTGTTCCATCACAAAACCAGAGAGCGACATCTGTATGGTGAAGTACACAAAACATAGTGCATGTAACAGACAGTTACATGACCTACAGCTTGGTCAAGCAAGGTAATGTTTCTGACATTTTCAGACCACTAAACAACTATTGATTTAGAACCACAGAGAGTTACTGCAAGTCACCAGGAAACCAGAATCTGCCTCCACTATTCCAGCACCGTTTCACCTGAAACAGGTCAACATCCTCAAACCACAGATCCCAGTCCTCAGAGCATGCCTGTTTCACCTGAAATAGGTCAACATCATCAAACCACAGATCCCAGTCCTCAGAGCATGCCTGTTTCACCTGAAACAGGTCAACATCATCAAACCACAGATCCCAGTCCTCAGAGCATGCCTGTTTCACCTGAAACAGGTCAACATCATCAAACCACAGATCCCAGTCCTCAGAGCATGCCTGTTTCACCTGAAACAGGTCAACATCATCAAACCACAGATCCCAGTCCTCAGAGCATGCCTGTTTCACCTGAAACAGGTCAACATCATCAAACCACAGATCCCAGTCCTCAGAGCATGCCTGTTTCACCTGAAACAGGTCAACATCATCAAACCACAGATCCCAGTCCTCAGAGCATGCCTGTTTCACCTGAAACAGGTCAACATCCTCAAACCACAGATCCCAGTCCTCAGAGCATGCCTGTTTCACCTGAAACAGGTCAACATCATCAAACCACAGATCCCAGTCCTCAGAGCATGCCTGTTTCACCTGAAACAGGTCAACATCATCAAGCCACAGATCCCAGTCCTCAGAGCATGCGCAGACCAGCTGGCTGGTGTGTTTACGGACATATTCAATCAATCCCCATCCCAGTCTGCTGTCCCCACATGCTTCAAGAGAGCCACCATTGTTCCTGTTCCCAAGACAGCTAAGGTAAAAGGAGCTAAACGACTACCGCCCCGTAGCACTCACTTCTGTCATCATGAAGTGCTTTGAGAGACTAGTCAAGGACCATATCACCTTCACCCTACCTGACACCCTAGAACCACTCCAATTTGCTTATCGCCCCAATAGGTCCACAGACGATGCAATCCCACTGCACACTGCCCTAACCCATCTGGACAAGAGGAATACCTATGTAAGAATGTTTTTCATTGATTACAGCTCAGCATTTAACACCATAGTACTCTCCAAACTCGTCATTAAGCTCGAGACCCTGGGTCTCGACCCCGCCCTGTGCAACTGGGACCTGGACTTCCTGACAGGCCGCCCCCAGGTGGTGAGGGTAGGTAGCAACTCATCTGCCACGCTGATCCTCAACACTGGGACCCCACAAGGGTGTGTTCTCAGCCCTCTCCTGTACTCCCTGTTCACCCACGACTGCGTGGCCATGTACGCCTCCAACTCAATCATCAAGTTTGCAGACGACACTACAGTGGTAGGCTTGATTACCAACAACGACGAGACGGCCTACAGGGAGGAGGTGAGGGCCTTCGGAGTGTGGAAAATAACCTCACACTCAACGTCAACAAAACAAAGGAGATGATCGTGGACTTCAGGAAACAGCAGAGGGAGCACCCCCCTATCCACATCGATGGGACAGTAGTGCAGAAGGTGGAAAGTTTGAAGTTCCTGGGTGTACACATCAGGGACAAACTGAAATGGTCCACCCACACAGACAGCGTTGTGAAGAAGTCGCAACAGCGCCTCTTCAACCTCAGGAGGCTGAAGAAATTTGGCTTGTCACCAAAAACACTCACAAACCTCTACAGATGCACAATTGAGAGCATCCTGTCGGGCTGTATCACCGCCTGATACGGCAACTGCTCCACCCATAACCGTAAGGCTCTCCAGACGGTAGTGAGGTCTGCACGATGCATCACCGGGGGAAAACTACCTGCCTCCAGGACACCTACACCACCCGATGTCACAGGAAGGCCAAAAAGATCATCAAGAACAACAACCACCCGAGCCACTGCTATCATCCAGAAAGCGAGGTCAGAACAGGTGCATCAAAGCTGGAACGAGAGACTGAAAAACAGCTTCTATCTCAAGGCCATCACACGGTTAAACAGCCATCACTAATATTGAGTGGCTGCTGCCAAAATACTGACTCAATCTCTAGCCACTTTAATAATAAAAAATTGGATGTAATAAATGTCTATCACTCTGTCTATCACTCTGTCATACAGTACAGACTGTCTATCACTCTGTCATACAGTACAGACTGTCTATCACTCTGTCATACAGTACACATTTAAACGTTTTGTTGTCCTACACTACCTGGCTAAAATGCTTGATTGTTAGCATAACTTCCTTTCATGGGCAACGTTATCTAGTTAACATTAGCCTTCTATGTCTACCTACATATCGAACTTCCATCCTCTCAGTCCAGGGGCACAACGTATGAATTTATGGATCAGAATCGCCATTATATAATCATTGGCCAATACGGAGAATTAAGTCAAATCACAAGTCAAAATCCCTATCTCCATCCATAGCTAATTTAGGAAAGGGCCCATTTTAGCTAGCTAGCCACCGGAGGACAACAACAACACAAGAGGCAACAATTCAAGCTGTTTCTGTCAATTATGTATTTCTCTTGATGTGATGTGATAGGCGTGAAGCCAAATCCAAATTGGCTTCTCTTGACGCTTTTTTTGTGTGTGCCAGGACCATTCACAGTTGAGCTCATTTAGTTTAGCTAAACACTGATTGGCTATTATTTTATACTTTTTATTAATCAAGGGAGGCCAAATGCTCGCTGGCTTCCCTTGCATTCAATGAGCATTATGCATTATGCTACAGGTGGCAACAGTGTCATACTCTTTATGACCAGACAGCATCAGATAGATGGCGTACACATACAGAGACAGAGGGGCGCTGTTGTGCTCACTAGGATGCTGTCTCCGGGAAGATACATTCAGCCTCTTGCAAAGTGAAGGAAAAGTATAAACACAGGGAGACGAAAGATTATTTATTTATTTTTGTTTAAATTTTTTATTTTTGGGTGACGCCTGGCTTTCCTTGGTATACACGAATACACGTCACTGGGCACACTCGCGATATAACGCAATATTTTTGGGTGAGAAACCCTTTTAACTTTTTATTCGATACACAGGAATTTAACAGCAAAAGTAATTTTAATGTGCACTATGTCATCACGCACATCCTTTTATCCACATGCCAATTTTATGGAAACACATCGCTGGTGTGAAAATGCGGATATTGTTTTATGCAGATTTTTTCGAATGTTTGCATTGAAAATCTGTTGTTAATTAGATGGAAACCTAGCTAGTGTCACCATTCTTTCATCCCAGCCAAATCTCATGAGGAACTTTTAAAAACAGACACGGACGCCTATTGATGTGTGAATACCTTTATTTCTAATTCACACTACAGGCCAAACTGAAATGTACTGGGCTGACTTTAATATATGTTCCATTTAGAAGACACTTCTAACAAAAGCTTTTTATAGTCATGATACATGTTTTACATTATATGTATGGGTGGTCCCAAGAATTGATCCCACTATCTTGGTTTTGGAAGGGCCATGCTCTACCAACTGAGCTGTAGAGCTGTGCTCACATGGTTTTTTTTAGCAGGGTTCCAGCCACTGTGTTGGATAACTCAACCTGGTCTCAGAGCATTACGTATGATTCTGTATGGATATTCAGTAACGCTCCGTTTAGTATGATATGTTACGTTTCGTATGTATGTATTTGTGGACGTCCATTACCCATTTTAAATGATATGTTACGATTTTGTAAAACGTACAATATGTTACGAATTCGCAAAACGTATGATATGTTATGAATTCTAGCTAGGTGGCTAATGTAAGGGTTAAGCTGGGCTAGGGGTTAAGTTTAGGAGTTAGGTTATAGAGTTAAGGTTAGGGTTAGGGGAAGGGTTAGTTAAGTAGTTGCAAAGTAGTTAAAAAGTAGTAAGTAGTTGAAAAGTTGCTAATTAGATAAAATGCTAAAGTTGTCTGTGAGGAGATTTGAACTCGCAACCCTTGGGTTGCTAGACATTGGCATTATACACCCACCCACACTTTTGTATTACTATACATACACCCACCCTCTGTCTTATTTGACCAGACCAAACATAACATATCATACTAAATGGAGTGTGTCATATTTTCGGATTTATGTAGAGAATAATACGAAATGCTCTGAGACCAGGCTGGCTGACTATGCAGGTGGTTTGAGTCAGCTTGGTTCGTCTCAGTTATGTGAAAAGCCCTCTTTAGTCACTGGTCGACTGTGTCATTGACTGACAGATTGTTATAACATGTGATGTGGTTAGCTGATAGTTAAAATACCTATCCAGGTGTAGTAAGATCTGGCATGCGTCAGAAAGGCATAGGCAGAGGAACGTGCTCTCTCTCATCTTTCTATATGACTCAAGGCTCCACACCAAAACCCACTTCTTGCTGATACTACACTGAACAAAAATAAAAACTCATCATGTAAAGTGTTGGTCCCATGTTTCATGAGTTAAAATAACAGATACCAGAAATGTTGCATACGCATAAAAATATTATTTCTCTTCAACTTTGTGTACAAATGAGTTTACATCCTTGTTAGTGAGCATTTCTTCTGTGTCAAGATAATCCATCCACATGACAGGTGTGGCATATCAAGAAGCTGATTAAACGGCATGATCATTACACAGGTGCACCTTGTGCTGGGGGACAATAAAAGGCCACTCTAATATGTGCAGTTTTGTCACACAACACACAGCCACAGATGTCTCAAGTTTTGAGGGAGCGTGCAATTGGCATGCTGACTGCAGGAGTGTCCTCCAGAGCTGTTGCCAGAGGATTTAATGTTAATTTCTCTACCATAAGCCACCTCCAACGTTGTTTTAGAGAATTTGGGCCATACGCCCGACAGGCCTCACAACCGCAGACCACGTGTATGGGGGACAACGAACACAATTGCATTTAATCAATGGTCATTTTAATGCACAGAGATACCGTGAAAAGATCCTGAGGCCCATTGTGACGCCCATTTTGTTTCAGGTATCTGTGACCAACAGCTGCATATCTGTATTCCCAGTCATGTGAAATCCATAGAGTGTCTAATGAATTTTTCTCAATTGACTGATTCCCTTATATGAACTGAAATTGTTGCATGATGTGTTGATATTTTTGTTCAGTTTAGTTCACAGAGAGTGAAGCAGCTATAGCGGGAGAGAGTTTGGGGCACACACACACACACACACACAGGAGTACTAGTAATCACAGAGCGTTAATCTAAGATTAGTCTATTGATTTATCCTCCTTGTATATAGCATCACATAAAGTCATCATTCAGCCATATCTTTCTTATGAGGATTGATCTTGTTAGCAAGTCTCCTCGTGGAGTCTGCTACGTTATCTGCCATGTAGTGGAGTGCATGGTGAATGGCACCACCATGTGGCTAGTTCTGACATTACAACCCCATCCATTGTTGAATAGCAGAGGCAGATAATACAGAGGCCAGTCAGTACGAGTCTGTCTGCTGGAACAACATTTCCACCAGGAGTAGCAAATTAAACTGGTGTAACGCCCCCATTTACCTCTCTCTCTCTCTCTCTGTCTCTGTCTCTGTCTCTCTCCTCTCTCTCTCTCCTTCTCTCCCTCTCAGAATTGATTGACATATTCCATAAAGCTACGAGACTGGACCCAGATGGACAGAGACGTTGCTTTAAGGAGATTAGTTGTGACACCCATCCACCTGGTTTACATCCATCAGACTAGCTGAGTTACTGTGACTGAGCTGAGTAGCCTTGGCAGGCCCTGCTAACTGAGTAGCCTTGGCAGGCCCTGCTAACTGAGTGGCCTTGGCAGGCCCTGCTAACTGAGTAGCCTTGGCAGGCCCTGCTAACTGAGGAGCCTTGGCAGGCCCTGCTAACTGAGGAGCCTTGGCAGGCCCTGCTAACTGAGGAGCCTTGGCAGGCCCTGCTAACTGAGGAGCCTTGGCAGGCCCTGCTAACTGAGGAGCCTTGGCAGGCCCTGCTAACTGAGGAGCCTTGGCAGGCCCTGCTAACTGAGGAGCCTTGGTAGGCCCTGCTAACTGAGTAGTCCCTGGTAACTGAGTAGTCCCTGGTAACTGAGTAGTCCCTGGTAACTGAGTAGTCCCTGGTAACTGAGTAGTCCCTGGTAACTGAGTAACCCCTGAGTATCCCCTGGCAGGTCCTGGTAACTGAGTATCCCCTGGCAGGTCCTGGTAACTGAGTAGCCCCTGGCAGGCCCTGGTAACTGAGTAGCCCCTGGCAGGTCCTGGTAACTGAGTAGCCTTGGCAGGTCCTGGTAACTGAGTATCCCCTGGCAGGTCCTGGTAACTGAGTAGCCTTGGCAGGTCCTGGTAACTGAGTAGCCCCTGGCAGGTCCTGGTAACTGAGTAGCCTTGGCAGGTCCTGGTAACTGAGTAGCCTTGGCAGGTCCTGGTAACTGAGTAGCCCCTGGCAGGTCCTGGTAACTGAGTAGCCTTGGCAGGTCCTAGTAACTGAGTAACCCCTGGCAGGTCCTAGTAACTGAGTAACCCCTGGCAGGTCCTAGTAACTGAGTAGCCCCTGGCAGGTCCTGGTAACTGAGTAGCCTTGGCAGGTCCTAGTAACTGAGTAGCCCCTGGCAGGTCCTAGTAACTGAGTAGCCTTGGCAGGTCCTGGTAACTGAGTAACCCCTGGCAGGTCCTGGTAACTGAGTAGCCTTGGCAGGTCCTGGTAACTGAGTAGCCCCTGGCAGGTCCTGGTAACTGAGTAGCCCCTGGCAGGTCCTGGTAACTGAGTAGCCCCTGGCAGGTCCTGGTAACTGAGTAGCCCCTGGCAGGTCCTGGTAACTGAGTAGCCCCTGGCAGGTCCTGCTAACTGAGTAGCCTTGGCAGGCCCTGGTAACTGAGTAGCCTCTGGCAGGTCCTGCTAACTGAGTAGCCCCTGGCAGGTCCTGCTAACTGAGTAGCCTTGGCAGGCCCTGGTAACTGAGTAGCCCCTGGCAGGTCCTGGTAACTGAGTAGCCCCTGGCAGGTCCTGGTAACTGAGTAGCCCCTGGCAGGTCCTGGTAACTGGGTAGCCTTAGCAGGTCCTGGTAACTGAGTAGCCCCTGGTAACTGAGTAACCCCTGAGTAGCCCCTGGCAGGCCCTGCTAACTGAGTAGCCTTGGCAGGTCCTGGTAACTGAGTAGCCCCTGGCAGGTCCTGGTAACTGAGTAGTCCCTGGTAACTGAGTAACCCCTGAGTAGCCCTTGGCAGAACCTGCTAACTGAGTAGCCTTGGCAGGCCCTGCTAACTGAGTAGCCCCTGGCAGGTCCTGGTAACTGAGTAGCCCCTGGCAGGTCCTGGTAACTGAGTAGCCCCTGGCAGGTCCTGGTAACTGAGTAGCCCCTGGCAGGTCCTGGTAACTGAGTAGCCTTGGCAGGTCCTGGTAACTGAGTAGCCCCTGGCAGGTCCTGGTAACTGAGTAGCCCCTGGCAGGTCCTGGTAACTGAGTAGTCCCTGGCAGGTCCTGGTAACTGAGTAGCCCCTGGCAGGCCCTGGTAACTGAGTAGCCTTGGCAGGTCCTGGTAACTGAGTAGCCTTGGCAGGCCCTGGTAACTGAGTAGCCCCTGGCAGGCCCTGGTAACTGAGTAGCCTTGGCAGGTCCTGGTAACTGAGTAGCCCCTTGGCAGGCCCTGCTAACTGAGTAGCCCCTGGCAGGTCCTGGTAACTGAGTAGCCCCTGGCAGGTCCTGGTAACTGAGTAGTCCCTGGTAACTGAGTAACCCCTGAGTAGCCCTTGGCAGGCCCTGCTAACTGAGTAGCCTTGGCAGGCCCTGCTAACTGAGTAGCCCCTGGCAGGTCCTGGTAACTGAGTAGCCCCTGGCAGGTCCTGGTAACTGAGTAGCCCCTGGCAGGCCCTGCTAACTGAGTAGCCCCTGGCAGGTCCTGGTAACTGAGTAGCCCCTGGCAGGTCCTGGTAACTGAGTAGCCCCTGGCAGGTCCTGGTAACTGAGTAGTGCCTGGTAACTGAGTAACCCCTGAGTATCCCTTGGCAGGCCCTGCAAACTGAGTAGCCTTGGCAGGTCCTGGTAACTGAGTAGTCCCTGGTAACTGAGTAACCCCTGAGTAGCCCTTGGCAGGCCCTGCTAACTGAGTAGCCTTGGCAGGCCCTGCTAACTGAGTAGCCCCTGGCAGGTCCTGGTAACTGAGTTGCCCCTGGCAGGTCCTGGTAACTGAGTATCCCCTGGCAGGTCCTGGTAACTGAGTAGCCTTGGCAGGTCCTGGTAACTGAGTAGCCCCTGGCAGGTCCTGGTAACTGAGTAGTCTTGGCAGGTCCTAGTAACTGAGTAGCCTTGGCAGGTCCTGGTAACTGAGTAGCCCCTGGCAGGTCCTGGTAACTGAGTAGCCCCTGGCAGGTCCTGGTAACTGAGTAGCCTTGGCAGGTCCTGGTAACTGAGTAGTCTTGGCAGGCCCTGCTAACTGATTAGCCCCTGACAGGTCCTGGTAACTGAGTAGCCTTGGCAGGTCCTGGTAACTGAGTAGTCTTGGCAGGCCCTGCTAACTGAGTAGCCCCTGACAGGTCCTGGTAACTGAGTAGCCTTGGCAGGTCCTGGTAACTGAGTAGCCTTGGCAGGTCCTGGTAACTGAGTAGCCCCTGGCAGGTCCTAGTAACTGAGTAGCCTTGGCAGGTCCTGGTAACTGAGTAGTCTTGGCAGGCCCTGCTAACTGAGTAGCCCCTGACAGGTCCTGGTAACTGAGTAGCCTTGGCAGGTCCTGGTAACTGAGTAGCCTTGGCAGGTCCTGGTAACTCAGTAGTCTTGGCAGGTCCTGGTAACTGAGTGGCCCCTGGCAGGTCCTGGTAACTGAGTAGCCTTGGCAGGCCCTGGTAACTGAGTAGCCCCTGGCAGGTCCTGGTAACTGAGTAGCCCCTGGCAGGTCCTGGTAACTGAGAACCCCCTGGCAGGTCCTGGTAACTGAGTAGCCCCTGGCAGGTCCTGGTAACTGAGTAGCCTTGGCAGGCCCTGCTAATTGAGTAGCCCCTGGCAGGCCCTGCTAATTGAGTAGCCCATGGCAGGTCCTGGTAACTGAGTAGCCTTGGCAGTTCCTGCTAACTGAGTAGCCTTGGCAGGCCCTGCTACCTGAGTAGCCCCTGGCAGGCCCTGCTAACTGAGTAGCCCCTGGCAGGTCCTGGTAACTGAGTAGCCTTGGCAGGTCCTGGTAACTGAGTAGCCTTAGCAGGTCCTGGTAACTGAGTAGCCCCTGGTAACTGAGTAACCCCTGAGTAGCCCCTGGCAGGTCCTGGTAACTGAGTAGCCCCTGGCAGGTCCTGGTAACTGAGTAGTCCCTGGTAACTGAGTAACCCCTGAGTAGTCCCTGGTAACTGAGTAACCCCTGAGTAGCCCCTGGCAGGTCCTGGTAACTGAGTAGCCCCTGGCTGGCCCTGGTAACTGAGTAGCCTTGGCAGGCCCTGGTAACTGAGTAGCCTTGGCAGGCCCTGCTAACTGAGTAGCCCCTAGCAGGCCCTGCTAACTGAGTAGCCCCTGGCAGGCCCTGCTAACTGAGTAGCCCCTGGCAGGCCCTGCTAACTGAGTAGCCCCTGGCAGGTCCTGGTAACTGAGTTGCCTTGGCAGGTCCTGGTAACTGAGTAGCCCCTGGCAGGCCCTGCTAACTGAGTAGCCCCTGGCAGGTCCTGGTAACTGAGTAGCCCCTGGCAGGCCCTGCTAACTGAGTAGCCTTGGCAGGTCCTGGTAACTGAGTAGCCCCTGGCAGGTCCTGTTAACTGAGTAGTCCCTGGTAACTGAGTAACCCCTGAGTAGCCCTTGGCAGGCCCTGCTAACTGAGTAGCCTTGGCAGGCCCTGCTAACTGAGTAGCCCCTGGCAGGTCCTGGTAACTGAGTAGTCCCTGGTAACTGAGTAACCCCTGAGTAGCCCTTGGCAGGCCCTGCTAACTGAGTAGCCTTGGCAGGTCCTGGTAACTGAGTAGCCCCTGGCAGGTCCTGGTAACTGAGTAGCCCCTGGCAGGTCCTGGTAACTGAGTAGCCCCTGGCAGGCCCTGGTAACTGAGTAGCCTTGGCAGGTCCTGGTAACTGAGTAGCCTTGGCAGGCCCTGCTAACTGAGTAGCCTTGGCAGGCCCTGCTAACTGAGTAGCCCCTGGCAGGTCCTGGTAACTGAGTAGTCCCTGGTAACTGAGTAACCCCTGAGTAGCCCTTGGCAGGCCCTGCTAACTGAGTAGCCTTGGCAGGTCCTGGTAACTGAGTAGCCCCTGGCAGGTCCTGGTAACTGAGTAGCCCCTGGCAGGTCCTGGTAACTGAGTAGTCCCTGGCAGGCCCTGGTAACTGAGTAGCCTTGGCAGGTCCTGGTAACTGAGTAGCCTTGGCAGGTCCTGGTAACTGAGTAGCCCCTGGCAGGCCCTGGTAACTGAGTAGCCTTGGCAGGTCCTGGTAACTGAGTAGCCTTGGCAGGCCCTGGTAACTGAGTAGCCCCTGGCAGGTCCTGGTAACTGAGTAGCCCCTGGCAGGTCCTGGTAACTGAGTAGCCCCTGGCAGGTCCTGGTAACTGAGTAGTCCCTGGTAACTGAGTAACCCCTGAGTAGCCCTTGGCAGGCCCTGCTAACTGAGTAGCCTTGGCAGGCCCTGCTAACTGAGTAGCCCCTGGCAGGTCCTGGTAACTGAGTAGCCCATGGCAGGTCCTGGTAACTGAGTAGCCCCTGGCAGGCCCTGCTAACTGAGTAGCCCCTGGCAGGCCCTGCTAACCGAGTAGCCCTGGCAGGTCCTGGTAACTGAGTAGTCCCTGGTAACTGAGTAACCCCTGAGTAGCCCTTGGCAGGCCCTGCTAACTGAGTAGCCTTGGCAGGCCCTGCTAACTGAGTTGCCCCTGGCAGGTCCTGGTAACTGAGTAGTCCCTGGCAGGTCCTGGTAACTGAGTAGTCCCTGGTAACTGAGTAACCCCTGAGTAGCCCTTGGCAGGCCCTGCTAACTGAGTAGCCTTGGCAGGCCCTGCTAACTGAGTAGCCTTGGCAGGTCCTGGTAACTGAGTAGTCCCTCGTAACTGAGTAACCCCTGAGTAGCCCTTGGCAGGCCCTGCTAACTGAGTAGCCTTGGCAGGCCCTGCTAACTGAGTAGCCCCTGGCAGGTCCTGGTAACTGAGTAGCCCCTGGCAGGTTCTGGTAACTGAGTAGCCTTGGCAGGCCCTGGTAACTGAATAGCCCCTGGCAGGTCCTGGTAACTGAGTAGCCTTGGCAGGTCCTGGTAACTGAGTAGCCCCTGGCAGGTCCTGGTAACTGAGTAGCCTTGGCAGGTCCTGGTAACTGAGTAGTCCCTGGTAACTGAGTAACCCCTGAGTAGCCCTTGGCAGGCCCTGCTAACTGAGTAGCCTTGGCAGGCCCTGCTAACTGAGTAGCCCCTGGCAGGTCCTGGTAACTGAGTAGCCCCTGGCAGGTTCTGGTAACTGAGTAGCCCCTGGCAGGTCCTGGTAACTGAGTAGCCCCTGGCAGGTCCTGGTAACTGAGTAGTCTTGGCAGGCCCTGCTAACTGAGTAGCCCCTGACAGGTCCTGGTAACTGAGTAGCCTTGGCAGGTCCTGGTAACTGAGTAGTCTTGGCAGGCCCTGCTAACTGAGTAGCCCCTGACAGGTCCTGGTAACTGAGTAGCCTTGGCAGGTCCTGGTAACTGAGTAGCCTTGGCAGGTCCTGGTAACTGAGTAGTCTTGGCAGGTCCTGGTAACTGAGTAGCCTTGGCAGGTCCTGGTAACTGAGTAGCCTTGGCAGGCCCTGGTAACTGAGTAGCCTTGGAAGGCCCTGGTAACTGAGTAGCCTTGGCAGGCCCTGGTAACTGAGTAGCCTTGGCAGGTTCTGGTAACTGGAACCATAAATACTTATTGAAAGGGTTCTCCTAGGGGGACAGCCGAAGAAGACTATTAGGTTCTAGATAACACCTTTCCTTCTGTGTAGCTCAGTAGCCCCTGGCACTGTCATCTGGGGTGAATCAACATACACATTACTTAACCATTCTGCAGGGTTTTGTTCCAGCCCTAAATTGGACTTATGCTTCATGACTGTCTTACTGCCACAGCAACAGAACGGAAGGTGTGTCTATATACTGCCTAGTTGACATCTATCAGCCTGGGGTAATTAGTGTACGGTGAGTAGGCCCTGGCAGCCTTCACTGTCGTCTGGGGACAATCATCACACAGGAGGAGAACTATACATGAGGTGGCCAACAGTGATGGAGGCTAGTGGACGGTAAACTGGAGTGGCCTCAGGAAAACTCAGGTCAACTCAGGCAAAGTCAAGTCAACTCAGACAATGTCAGGTAAACTCAGGTCAACTCAAGTCAACTCAGGCAAAGCCAAGTCAACTCAGGCAAAGCCAAGTCAACTCAGGCAAAGCCAAGTCAACTCAGGCAAAGCCAAGTCAACTCAGGCAAAGCCAAGTCAACTCAGGTAAAGTCAACTCAGGAAAAGTCAAGTCAACTCAGGAAAAGTCAAGTCAACTCAGGCAAAGTCAAGTCAACTCAGGCAAAGTCAAGTAAACTCAGGCAAAGTCAAGTCAACTCAGGCAAAGTCAAGTCAACTCAGGCAAAGTCAAGTCAACTCAGGCAAAGCCAAGTCAACTCAGGTAAAGTCAACTCAGGTAAAGTCAAGTCAACTCAGGAAAAGTCAAGTCAACTCAGGCAAAGTCAAGTCAACTCAGGCAAAGTCAAGTCAACTCAGGCAAAGTCAAGTCAACTCAGGCAAAGTCAAGTCAACTCAGGCAAAGTCAAGTCAACTCAGGCAAAGTCAAGTAAACTCAGGCAAAGTCAAGTCAACTCAGGCAAAGTCAAGTCAACTCAGGCAAAGTCAAGTCAACTCAGGCAAAGCCAAGTCAACTCAGGTAAAGTCAACTCAGGTAAAGTCAAGTCAACTCAGGCAAAGCCAAGTCAACTCAGGCAAAGCCAAGTCAACTCAGGCAAAGTCAAGTCAACTCAGGCAAAGTCAAGTCAACTCGGGTAAAGTCAAGTCAACTCGGGTAAAGTCAACTCAGGCAAAGCCAAGTCAACTCAGGCAAAGCCAAGTCAACTCAGGCAAAGCCAAGTCAACTCAGGCAAAGTCAAGTCAACTCAGGCAAAGTCAAGTCAACTCAGGCAAAGTCAAGTCAACTCAGGCAAAGTCAAGTCAACTCAGGCAAAGTCAAGTCAACTCAGGCAAAGCCAAGTCAACTCAGGTAAAGTCAACTCAGGTAAAGTCAAGTCAACTCAGGCAAAGCCAAGTCAACTCAGGCAAAGCCAAGTCAACTCAGGCAAAGCCAAGTCAACTCAGGCAAAGTCAAGTCAACTCGGGTAAAGTCAACTCAGGCAAAGCCAAGTCAACTCAGGCAAAGCCAAGTCAACTCAGGCAAAGCCAAGTCAACTCAGGCAAAGCCAAGTCAACTCAGGCAAAGCCAAGTCAACTCAGGCAAAGCCAAGTCAACTCAGGCAAAGCCAAGTCAACTCAGGCAAAGCCAAGTCAACTCAGGCAAAGCCAAGTCAACTCGGGTAAAGTCAACTCAGGCAAAGCCAAGTCAACTCGGGTAAAGCCAAGTCAACTCAGTTAAACTATTTTTATATCACCACATCCCATGCAGGGTTTTGTTCAAGACATACTCTAAAGAATTTTACTAAAATCTGCCCGCTAGGACTTTGATTGGCTGAATCAGTTGTGTTTGTGTTGGGTAGCTCTGGAATTCAACTTGGTCTGTGTCTGACACCTTAGTCCCTATATAGTGCACTACTTTTGACCCGAAGCCAGACATAGATGGAATAGAGTGCCATTTCAGAGGCAATCTTGGACTTTTGCTTCCTGACTTACTGTTTGCCACGGCAACAGAGCAGACAGTGTGTCTACATGCCGCCTCCTTCCTAAACCAGATCCAATCAGATCAACACTTCAACTGTAATTAAGTGTGTTTGTTAATCTGCGAATCTGATTGGAAACCGTTGACTGTCTGGACACATACAGGCTGGATATCTCACCGGGAATCATGTCTGTAGGCCTTATAGCGCGGTTAAGTCCTGACTTGGCCATATGGAGCACAGCTGGTGAATTACATTCAATCTGTGTGGTCTGTGTCACTCCTGCCACAGTAAAATCATGATTCCTGCAAGCAGGCTTTAAGACTGAGGATCATCCCGATTTGTGTGTGTGTGTGTGTGTGTGTGTGTGTGTGCGTGTGCGTGCGTGCGTGTGTGTGCGTGCGTGCGTGTGTGTGTGTGTGTGTTACTTCTTGACCCCAGTCAGTGTGCCATTCCCTTGTGAGATCAGCAGCACACTACATAGTGATGTAACCCCGTGGTACGAGACATGCTTTTGGGAATAAAATAACTGACATCCGATAATATAAGAACGACAACAACAGCAGGAGAAGTAACAGGCTTTGGTCAGGAGGAACACAGAGATGGCTGTGCTTTACCGTTCACCTTCACTGCAGAGCAGCGAGCTCCTGGCGCTGTACGGACGGGAAGCGGACCCTTACAGGGGAAGAGACCGGGGCCTTGGCCATGAGGTGAGGAGACAATAAGGTGGAGGTTGTGGGGTTCACTACAAAGCAGGTTCAAAGAGTTCGCCAGTTAACTATTCAGAACTACATACAGAACCCTCTGTAATTACAGGGACACTGCAGCATGTTTCCTTCTTGTGGCTCTACATTCCAACAGTTTGGATTTGAAATCAAACAATTACCATGTTAAAGTGCAGACTGTCAGCTTACATTTATGGGGCATTTTCATCCATATCAGGTGGACCGTTACAGCACTTTTTGTACATGCCAGATTTGAGATTTTTGGTTCCAACCTCCGTGTCTTTGTGAGACGCAGAGTAGGGGAAGGGATGATCTCCGCATGTGTGGTTCCCTCCGTGAAGTAGGAGTTGTGATGGTGCGGGGGTGCTTATCACAGATACAAAGGTATCTGTGACCAACAGATGCATATCTGTATTCCCAGTCATGTTAAATCCATAGATTAGGGCCTAGTGAATTTATTTAAATTGACTGATTTCCATATATGAACTGTAACTCAGTAAAATCTGTGAAATTGTTTCATGTTGCGAATATATATTTTTGTTCATTGTATATATATTTTTGAAGAAATGCTTGAAATGGTCAAATTGACTGAACAACCAAAAACACATATTTAGGATTAGCTTTCTTATTGAATCAGAAAATCTATCGTTTTCTGGCTGATTATCAAAATTAGCTATTTTTCCAACACAAATTGTTAACGGATGTTAATTCATGTTAAATCTTCACTGAAAGCGGGTGTTAATTCATGTTAAATCTTCACTGTAGTGGGTGTTAATTCATGTTAAATCTTCACTGTAGTGGGTGTTAATTCATGTTAAATCTTCACTGTAGTGGGTGTTAATTCATGTTAAATCTTCACTGTAGTGGGTGTTAATTCATGTTAAATCTTCACTGTAGTGGGTGTTAATTCATGTTAAATCTTCACTGTAGTGGGTGTTAATTCATGTTAAATCTTCACTGTAGTGGGTGTTAATTCATGTTAAATCTTCACTGTAGCGGGTGTTAATTCATGTTAAATCTTCACTGTAGCGGGTGTTAATTCATGTTAAATCTTCACTGTAGCGGGTGTTAATTCATGTTAAATCTTCACTGTAGTGGGTGTTAATTCATGTTAAATCTTCACTGTAGTGGGTGTTAATTCATGTTAAATCTTCACTGTAGTGGGTGTTAATTCATGTTAAATCTTCACTGTAGTGGGTGTTAATTCATGTTAAATCTTCACTGTAGTGGGTGTTTATTAATGACGTAGGAGTCTAATACAGTACTATAAGGTCTTATTGTGTGTGTACTGTACATAATATTCTGAATGAATCTTTCAGGAGTATGTGGATTCAGAGGGCAGCGAGGAGGGGAGAGGCGACATGCGGAGCTCTCTCTCTCTGGAGGAAGGATACGGGGTGGAGAGAGGGGAGCCCTCAGGCCTGGGACGTGTCTACTTCTCCAACCAGGTAGCCCAGAATAGATACTGCTCTGTGCTCTTTACACCTAGGCCCTTTTTACTGTAAATTCATGTCCATTCCTTTACTGTTTCTACTGTTCCTCTGTATATGCGTAGGCTTTGCCTGTTGTTTCATTAACAACTGATGTTGAAACTAAATTGCTGTGATGGGACAGTAGTGCCTGGTTCACACTATCATGTCAGTCCAAACTTTAATGTTCTGGCTTGGCAATTTGTATCTTCACCTGATCTTTTCTAGCACGGTTCCAGCTACTATGGCTTGGCTTGGTTTGGCTTGGCTTGGCTTGGCTTGGTTTGGCTTGGTTTGGTTTGGCTTGATTTGGTTTGGCTTGGCTTGGTTTGGCTTGGCTTGATTTGGTTTGGCTTGGTTTGGCTTGGCTTGATTTGGTTTGGTTTGATTTGGCTTGGTTTGGTTTGGCTTGGTTTGGCTTGATTTGGTTTGGTTTGGTTTTATTTGGCTTGGTTTGGCTTGATTTGGTTTGGCTTGATTTGGTTTGGTTTGGTTTTATTTGGCTTGGTTTGGCTTGATTTGGTTTGGTTTGGTTTGATTTGGCTTGATTTGGTTTGGTTTGGCTTGGTTTGGCTTGATTTGGTTTGGTTTGGCTTGGTTTGGTTTGGCTTGATTTAGTTTGGTTTGGTTTGGCTTGGTTTGGTTTGGTTTGGTAGTGTGAAAAGGGTCAAAAGATTGTCTGAATCAAAGGTTGCGATTCTATCCAATCAGTGCGCGCTTGACAGATAAGGTCATTTCAGATTGAGCCAATAAATGCAGCGTTTATCATGAATGTGGTATCCGCGGCCGTGGGAACATTGTCTTTAAAAGGTGCATAGCCGGGCGATCGGATTGAATCCCGGTCCTAAATGTGGGTGTTCCTCTTCCCACACCAGGACTACTACCAGAGGCTGGAGCAGCTGCAGAGAACCCACCTGAGGAACATGGCTGAGCTGGAGAAGATGTATATCTGTAAAAGGTCAAAGGTCAACAAGGAGGACGATGAGGAGGAGTATGAGGAGGACAAGTGTTTGGAGAGAGAGGGCAGAGACATACAGGATCTCCAGCCCAGGTCTGATATCATGGCTTTTAGTACTGTACCTTTTGAAATGGAATTGAGTGTTTAGTTAAGTAGTTGTAGGCTATGTACCCTTGTGCTACCTTTGTACAAGACAGGGAACAATGACGTGTTTATTATACTGAACCAAAATATAAAAACAACATGTAAAGTGTTGATTCCATGTTTCATGAGCTGAAATAAAAAAAAATCCCCAAAATGTTCCATATTCACAAAAAGCTTATTTCTCTCAAATGTTGTACACACATTTGTTTACATCCCTGTTAGTGAGCATTTCTCCTTTGCCAAGATAATCCTGACAGGTGAGGCATATCCAGAACATTATTAAACAGCATGATCATTACACAGTTGCAGGGGACAATAAAAGGCCACTCTAAACTGTGCAACACAATGCCACAGATGTCTCAAGAGTTGAGGGAGCGTGCAATTGGCGTGCTGACTGCAGGAATGTCCACCAGAGCTGTTGCCAGAGAATTTAATTTTAACTTCTCTACCATAAGCCGCCTCCAACGCTGTTTTAGATAATTTGGCAGTACGTCTAACCAGCCTCACAACCGCAGACCACGTTTAACCATGCCAGCCCAGGACCTCCACATCTGGCTTCTTCACCTGAGGGATTGTCTGAGACCAGCCACCCGGACAGTGGATGAAACTGAGGAGTATTTCTGTCTGGAATAAAGCCCCTTTGCAAGGAAAAACTCATTCTGATTGGCTGGGTCTGGCTCTCAAGTGGGTGGGCCTATGCCCTCCCAGGCCCACCCATGGCTGTGCCCCTGCCCAGTCATGTGAAATCCATAGATTAGCGCCTAATTAATTTATTTAAATTGACTGATTTCCTTATATGAACTGTAACTCAGTGAAATCATTGAAATTGTTGCATGTTGCATTTATATATTTTTTCAGTGTAGTATTTGGGGGAACAAAAACATCAGTGTTTGTTTTGTTGTGCTTTTGAAGAAGGTATTTTAGTGTTTCACATCCTAAGGGGGGCTTTAACCGTGATGCGCTTGATACGTTTTTTCACGGTAGCAACAATGAAAGCTCATCTTAAATGATACTCAACCTCTCCTGTCTCTCAGTGTCACGTCGGAAAGCCAGAGCTCTGGCTCTATGCCGGTGAGGCGACTGCAGAGAATCCTTTCAGACGAGGAGCTTAACTTCCACGAGGAGACGTCCAGCGACGTGTCTGACCAATCAGGAGACGGTGTTGGTCGAGACGGAGAAGAGGAGGATAACCATTATGAACTGCTGCTGGAAGAGAGAGAAGGTCAGTGGGGAAAACAGCCATAAACAGCATGTCATAAATATACCACCTGTTATAACATAATATGTCATAAATATAGCACCTGTTATAACATAGTCATAAATATGCCACCTGTTATAACATAATATGTCATAAATATGCCACCTGTTATAACATAATGTCATAAATATGCCAGCTGCTATAACATAATATGTCATAAATATAGCACCTGTTATAACATAATATGTCATAAATATGCCACCTGTTATAACATAATATGTCATAAATATGCCACCTGTTATAACATAATATGTCATAAATATGTCATAAATATGCCACCTGTTATAACATAATGTCATAAATATGCCACCTGTTATAACATAATATGTCATAAATATGCCACCTGTTATAACATAATATGTCATAAATATCCACCTGTTATAACATAATATGTCATAAATATGCCACCTGTTATAACATAATATGCTAATCTTCTCCTACCGTTGTCAATATTTTTGTAACTAATTCAGCAAAAAGTTCACTAAATGGAGATACAGTAAGTCTCTGACTTTATTGTGAAATCCTGGTCACGTTTAAAAAATAAATGTATGTACTGTGTATAAACAGAGCCCTCAGAAAGCATTCAAATCCCTTGACTCATTCCATATTTTCCTGTGTTACAGCCTGAATTCAAAATTGATTAAATAAATGTTTTCCTTCACTCATCTACACACAATACCCCATAATGACAAAGTGGAAACAAGTTTTTATAAAAACATTTTTTTACATTTATTGGAAATTAAATACAGAAATACAGTATCTCATTTACAAAAGTATTGACACCCCTGAGTCAATACATGTTAGAATCCCCTTTGCCACCAGTCACACCCGTGAGTCTTCTGGGTGAGTCTCTAAGAGCTTTGCACACCTGGATTGTATAATGTCTTCTTGGTAAGCAACCCCACTGTAGATTTGGCGTTGTGTTTTCGGTTATTTTCCTGCTGAAAGGTGAATTCACCTCCTAGTGTCTGGTGGAAAGCAGACTGAACCAGGATTTCCACTAGGATTTTCCTGAGCTTATCTTCCTGTGCTTATTTCGTAAAAATTTTTATCCTGAAAAACTTCCAATCCTTATTGATTACAAGCATACCCATAACATGATGCAGCCACCACTAGGCTTGAAAATATGGAGCAAAAAATATATGTGTTGTATTTGCCCCAAACATAACACTTGTTGCAAACAGGATGCATGTTTTGGAATATTTGTATTCTGTACAGGCTTCCTTCTTTTCACTCTGTCAATTAGGTTAGTATTGTGGAGTAACTACAATGTTGTTGATCCATCCTCAGTTATCTCTTATTACAGCCATTAATCTCTAACTGTTTTAAAGTCACCATTGGCCTCATGGTGAAATCCCTGAGAGGTTTCCATCCTCTCCGGCAACTGAGTTAGGAAGGACGCCTGTTTCTGTGTAGTGACTGGGTGTATTGATACACCATCCAAAGTGTAATTAATAACTTCACCATGCTTGAAGGATATTCAATGTCTGCTTTTGAATGTTTACTCATCTACCAATAGGTGCTCTTCTTTGTGAGGCATTGGGAAACTTCCCTGGTCTTTGTGGTTGAATCTGTGTTTAAATTCACTGCTCGATTGCGGGACCTTACAGATAATTGTATGTGTGGGGTCCAGCGATGATTAGTCATTTAAAAATCGCAGACAGTGAGTCCATGGAACTTATGTGACTTGTTAAGCACTCCTGCACTTATTTAAGCTTGCCATAACAAAGGGATTGAATACTTATTGACTCAAGACATTTCTGCTTTTCATTTTTAATGAATTAGTAAAAAATTTGAAGAAAATGTGAGACAACAACATAATTCCACTTTGACATTATAGGGTATTGTGTGTAGGCCAGTGACAAAAAAAATCTGAACTTAATTCATTTTAAATTCAAGCTGTAACACAACAAAATGTGGAAAAAGTAAAGAGGTGTGAATACTTCCTGAAGGCATTGTATGTCTACACAAAATCACTCAATCCATCTGTCAAGGTCACATTTTTTAATAGTTCCCTATTTTGTCTCTTTCTGATTGTAGAGGACAGCCACAGCCCCAGGGCCTGGAGCAGGAAGGACAAACCCCTCAGGAACAGTCTCAGGCAAAGAGAGAAAATGTGACTTCTTCTGTGGTTCTTTCAACTTGAAATTGTTCTTAACTGTATGACATTTTTTCCCCCAAAAAATCTATGTGCTCAACTCTTATCCTCTTGCGTAAATACATGAAAGGATGCTTGGAGCCAAAGGTCGATCACATAAAAAATGAAACAAGGCCTCAAAGCATTCACTAGAAGATATACGTTGCAATTCAAGCTTTGTTTTACTTTTGTTCCCCCACAGGGACAGTCAGTCCTGCTGTCCAGAGAGTATAACCACCACCACCACCACCGTCCGTAAGCAGCCATCATCTACTTCATCATCTAGGAGCCAGCTCCAGATCCAGCTCCAGCTGAGAGACTGCTGCCCCAAGAGCCAGGGCAGAAACCAGGGAGGAAACCTGAGCAAGACAGGGAGGAGAACCAGAGGCGAGAGCTATAGGGGGGATAGAGGTCCTGATAACTCCAGGGGGACTGTGACCGTCCCCGAGCCGTTCAGGATGATGATGAGGGAGGAGGAGAAGAAGAGGAGGAAGGTGAGGAGGTTTTGTTAAGTTGTATTGTTCCCTAAAGAGTCTTGAATGAATAATGTACCATAGCATTCCATAGGGAATGTACTACGTGTCATAAATACACTATATGTATGCCAGACGTGCTGAGCAAATGTCCCTCTGGGTGTTTGGGTGAAAAGTACTGTATAAAACTAATGTAATATTGATGTATTATTGTTATTAAGGTCAGGACGCGTTCGGAGGTGGAGCTGGAGAACTTGCTGCTGCGCCGGGAGCTGGACGAGCTGAGGGAGTGCGGCGTGAAGTTCCGGGCCTCGCCGGCGCCCGCCCACACTCGCCTGCCGCTCTACGACGTCATCAGCCGCCGCCTCAGCCAGCGGCGCGGTTACCATCCCGGTAACCACGGAGTTAACTTTGGTAATTATCGGTGTGTCTCAGTCAGCGGTGGCAACCAATGGGCCTCCTCCTGCTCACCCCAGAGACCGTTCAGCTTCCTGGAGAGAGAGAGGAGGAAGAGGGAGCAGAGGATTGAAGTGGAACTGGGGAACCTGGTGGGCAAAGAGGAGAGGAGGGCATTCAAGGCCAGGCCGGTGCCCAGGTCTGTGTACTACAGCCATAGCGCCACCCACAGGCAGCAGAGCAAAGTGCAGCAGCAGCTGACGAGTCAGAAGATGAAACTGAAGAATATGACCCACCAACACAGCACGCAATCTACACCAGGCTTACGGGCCGAGGGTCCAGGAGAAAAGAGAGGGGACACAGAGGGGGGCGAGAACCAGGGCCTAACGCTTGTGGAGAAAGAGAAGAGTTTTCGCCTAAGAAAGGAGGGACTCCCGTCCTACGACAGCAATAGCTACTGGAGGTCTCAGAGCCGGAGCAGGCGTCCGTCGATCAAGATGGGGACGGGGGGACCTAGGAAGCAGCTTGAGCTCCAGATAGACATGGAGTTGGAGAGGAGGAAGGAGAGAGAGAGGGAGTTGTCTTACATCAACCCACTCTGCACCCCTGGCGGCCCCTACAACCTCTGTTCGTCTCTCATCAGTCAGGAGGACCTCCCTCTCCCAGCCAGCAAAACAGACTACATCAGCGTGTGTAAAAGCCGTGATCAAGTGGTCGAACGTGTTCTGTAAAGGGTTCATTCATTTTGGTCAAAGTCAAGACCTGTATCATCTACCACTAAACATGGAAACTCCTGTCTCTCTGGCTCATCCTTTACATGTACAGAGCCTTCAGAAAGCATTCATACCACTGGACTTATTCCACATGTTGTTGTGTTACATCCTGAATTAAAAATGGATGAAATAAATAAAAAATCCCACCCATCTACACACAATACCCCATAATGACAAAGTGGAAACATGTTTTTAGAAATATTTGCACATTTATTGAAAATGAAATACAGAAATATCTCATTTGTAAAATAAAAAATGAATTCCACTTTGACATTATGAGATATTGTGTGTAGGTCAATGACAACAATCTAAATTCAATCTATTTTAAATTCAGGCTGTAACACGAAACGTGGCCAAAGTCAAGGGGTGCGAATACTTCCTGAAGGCTCGGTCTCTAATAACGTCACAGAGTTAATACATGACAGAGCATTATAACGACAGTGGTTTCATACATAAACTAGATGTTTTGGAGATATGAGACTGTATTAGTGTGTTATAATAATGGTACTAATCATGTTTCGATAAACTGTCTTGAATTTCAATATTTGAATGAAGCCCTTGTTTTGGTTGCGGCAGCGTCTTTCCCCACTATTCTCAGGTGTCGGAAAAACAAACCATTCGAAAACACACAAGTCTGTCTGTTAAGGAAAATAAAACTAAGCTATTTAGGGCAACATTGGCACATATTGTAAGTCCATCTCCCTAATTCGACACCAAATGCAGTTGTCGAGTAATGTGACATACACCAGACATTAAATCGGGATGTCTGATATATATATTTGTATCTCTTGTAAATGGCAAAATGATTGAGTCCTGCCCAATTCTATCATAAAAGTGACCATGTAGGAAGCAGTATTTAGCTCTATCAATAAAGATTTCACAATGATGATGATTCAATAGTAACTTTAATACAGCCCAACTGATCGCTTTCCCAAAACTCACAGGTATTCTGGAAATCCTGGATAAAGGATTCCGGATTTCATCCCTTCTGATTGTGTGAATATTTCACCCAGGACTTCTGGAAAAGCAGTGACTTTTGCCAACGTTAGCTCAACACTAGGTTAGTCAGTGAGCTACGGAAAACAGTTTGGAAGGTAGTAGTTGTGGTAAATGGTTTTAGCCAGGTAACATTTCATTGATCATGTCCTTAGAGGCAGACCTGCCACTGGACAGTCACTGGTTTGAATCCCAAGTCTGAATGGAACAATTCTGGTAGGTTTCTGGGTATCCTAGACG
Organism: Salvelinus fontinalis; assembly: GCF_029448725.1. Taxonomy (NCBI): domain Eukaryota; kingdom Metazoa; phylum Chordata; class Actinopteri; order Salmoniformes; family Salmonidae; genus Salvelinus; species Salvelinus fontinalis. The sequence goes on from NC_074665.1 coordinate 98,095,680, forward strand.
CCGCCTCCTGCTGTTGTGCCCTTGAGCAAGGCACAGAACCACTTCTCCAGGGACGCTTCAGTAACTGTCTGTTTCTCAGGGCTTGAAAAACAAGGGGCCATTTTCCAACGACTACAAATTGTTATGTTGTTTCTGTCTGTAGAAAGATTGTATTCGATATTTAAATAATAAAATGCTTGATTCTTCCATTCTCTTAATGTTGGAGTATAATTTGACTTCCTGTATTTCAGTAACATCTTCAATATAAGTGGGGGAAATAATATTGTCCGACCCGTTGGTTATCTAACGTCACCCCGACATGCCATGTCTTGAAATATGCAGATAGACCGATTAAAAGTAACCTTACATTGTAAAACAAATTTCGAACTTTGCCCATAACTTCCTGAACTTTATAGCACACCCGGAAGGCACCAATTACTGAGTCAAAGAACAATAACATTTTGTTTGGCTAAGGTGTTGGGTTGCCAGTCTCTGGACCTGAGGTTGAGTCCCGGTCAGGGCTGCTGCCCTCTGATTCCCCTGCAGTACTCAGTCTCTGGACCTGAGGTTGAGTCCCGGTCAGGGCTGCTGGACCTGAGGTTGAGTCCCGGTCAGCGCTGCCTGACCTGAGGTTGAGTCCCGGTCAGGGCTGCTGGACCTGAGGTTGAGTCCCGGTCAGGGCTGCTGGACCTGAGGTTGAGTCCCGGTCAGGGCTGCTGGACCTGAGGTTGAGTCCCGGTCAGGGCTGCTGCCCTCTGAGTTCCCTGCAATACTCTGTCTCTGTTTGACTCTATTTACATAGAACTTAATGCCCGACCAGTCTCTGCTTTTGAGCGCCACAGGTTCTGACTGGAGGCATTCGAGGCAGTCCCTCTTTTCAGGAACTCGGCTACTCTTTATGAACGGCCTCATGTGTTTCTCTACTGCTGCTACCTCATCAGTGATCGACTTTAATCTCACAGTGTTTCTTCGGGTCGGCTGGGTGCCTGTGCGACGGGTCGGCTGGGTGCCTGTGCGACGGGTCGGCTGGGTGCCTGTGCGACGGGTCGGCTGGGTGCCTGTGCGACGGGTCGGCTGGGTGCCTGTGCGACGGGTCGGCTGGGTGCCTGTGCGACGGGTCGGCTGGGTGCCTGTGCCACGGGTCGGCTGGCCGGGCGCAAGTGCGACAGTGGTCAGCTGGGTGCGTGTGCGACGGGTCGGCTGGGTGCGTGTGCGACGGGTCGGCTGGGTGCGTGTGCGACGGGTCGGCTGGGTGCGTGTGCGACGGATCGGCTGGCAGGGCGCCTGTGTGACAGGGGTCGGCTGGCAGGGCGCCTGTGTGACAGGGGTCGGCTGGCAGGGCGCCTGTGTGACAGGGGTCGGCTGGCAGGGCGCCTGTGTGACAGGGGTCGGCTGGCAGGGCGCCTGTGTGACAGGGGTCGGCTGGCAGGGCGCCTGTGTGACAGGGGTCGGCTGGCAGGGCGCCTGTGTGACAGGGGTCGGCTGGCAGGGCGCCTGTGTGACAGGGGTCGGCTGGCAGGGCGCCTGTGTGACAGGGGTCGGCGGGCAGGACGCCTGTGTGACAGGGGTCGGCTGGCAGGGCGCCTGTGTGACAGGGGTCGGCTGGCAGGGCGCCTGTGTGACAGGGGTCGGCTGGCAGGGCGCCTGTGTGACGATGGCCGGCTGGCAGGGCGCCTGTGTGACGGGGGTCGGCTGGCAGGGCGCCTGTGTGACGGCGGTCGGCTGGGGACCTGTTGAGAAAAGATTGCAAAAAGAACAGAAAGAAGAGAAGAAAAAAATAGGTTAAATAAACATGACCATTTCCAGGCAAATGACCTGTATCAAAAAATCAAATATTATTAGGGATGGCTGGCAAATCATCCACTTGGAGAGCTAGCCTGACCTACAAGGTGTAACAAACCATCCACTTGGAGAGCTAGCCTGACCTACAAGGTGTAACAAACCATCCACTTGGAGAGCTAGCCTGGCCTACAAGGTGTGACATTTGACTTACATTTATTTTTGGGTTCACTGAGAGTGGACAGTGCTCCAGCCAAAACAACCTCATTCCACTTGAAACTTTTGAATTTGCAAGCAGACTCCGCGACTTTGTGTTGTCCTGACGTCAGTGCAGAGGATTCCACAGCGCTGCCAATGTTCATTAAGTTGTATCCCATTTGAACAGCCAGCGTCGGACAGTCGTACGTTTTGTTCTCCTCGTTGTAGCCAGCAACAGCTCTCACTGCCGTGATGACTTGAGGTAAATTACTAGGTATGACCAGGTCCTCAAAGGACATCAGAGGTGTACACGTCCTGGCCGTGATGAGGAGTCTTGCCACCTCTCTCATTCTTTGTTGAATGTATTTATTTCTTCTGTCATCTGGCGGTAGTTTGTTGTACATCTCTTCTCCCATGAGGAGGATACACTTGTCATTTCTAACCACAAATGAAACTTGGCCGGAGTTCATACCACAAACTATCTTCCAAAGACCTGTGCTGACGTAGTCGGGTTGAGGACACAACTTAAACACCATTGCTGACTGAAACCTCATCTTTTGTCCAGGTTTTGGTTCTTCAGCTTTGGGGTTCAGAGGGCAGTATCTGACATGTTTCCATAGTGACTTTCGAATGTACAGACCTTGACAGTGCAAGCAGTGGGTGTAATCTGGAGTGGATCCTGGCACTTTGGGACGGGAACAGGAAGCCATCTCTCCACTCCCACGTCTTGCTACTGCACCCTCTGACATATCAGGCACCCTCCGACATATCCTCTTAGCTGGATTATGAGCCCCAGAGTCTGTTTGGATGTTCATGTCTTTGTTGCCGTCTGAAGGCCTGATCTCAGTCCCCGGGTTGTTTTCATCACAGAAGTTAGACAGATCAGATGGTTCATTCACCACACCACTAGAATGGCGTGTTCTCTTGGCTGGTTTACGTGCCTCAGAGTCTTCTTTAGTGCAGGAGTTCCTGTCTGAAGAGTTGCTGTCTGTAGCTGAGATGTTTTCCTCACTCCAGGTAGAGAAATGAGATGCTTCATTTGATTCCACGTTACTAGAAACCTAAAAGGGGGAAACAAAAAGGAAAGATTAATGTAATATGAAAACTCTCGGACAGCAAAGATCCCATTTTGGAACTGAGATATGGTCATAGAGTTTAGCATTTTAAACAATGTATATACTTCATATTTAAACTACTTTACAATTATTCATATATTCTTCGGTATTCATTTTCTGTAAGGAAATTGCTATCAAAATCTCATGTAGTCTCTGGAATTAAATGCTGCCTCTTTGTGCTTAGTGCCTTTGAACTTGTTTAATAATAAATTAAATATAATCTTACTTGTTCTGAAGATGTTCTGGGACTCTGATGAACTTTACCGTTTTCACTCTGAGCTGCAGAACATTCTGGATTTACTGCAGAGAGGAGCTGAGAGTCACTCTGTAGACGTTTGGTCGGCTGGCCGGGCGCAAGTGCGACAGGGGTCGGCTGGGTGCGTGTGCGACCGATCGGCTGGCAGGGCGCCTGCGTGACGGCGGTCGGCTGGCAGGGCGCCTGCGTGACGGCGGTCGGCTGGCAGGGCGCCTGCGTGACGGCGGTCGGCTGGCAGGGCGCCTGCGTGACGGCGGTCGGCTGGCAGGGCGCCAGCGTGACGGCGGTCGGCTGGCAGGGCGCCTGCGTGACGGCGGTCGGCTGGCAGGGCGCCTGTGTGACGGCGGTCGGCTGGCAGGGCGCAAGTGCGACAGGGGTCGGCTGGGTGCGTGTGCGACGGATCGGCTGGTCAGGCGCCTGTGTGACGGCGGTCGGCTGGCAGGGCGCAAGTGCGACAGGGGTCGGCTGGGTGCGTGTGCGACGGGTCGGCTGGGTGCGTGGGTGACGGGTCGGCTGGGTGCGTGGGTGACGGGTCGGCTGGGTGCGTGGGTGACGGGTCGGCTGGGTGCGTGGGTGACGGGTCGGCTGGGTGCGTGTGCGACGGATCGGCTGGCCAGGCGCCTGCGTGACAGGGGTCAGCTGGCAGGACGCAAGTGTGACAGGGGTCGGCTGGCAGGACGCAAGCGTGACAGGGGTCAGCTGGCAGGGCGCCTGCGTGACGGCGGTCGGCTGGCAGGGCGCTTGCGTGACGGCGGTCGGCTGGCAGGGCGCCTGCGTGACGGCGGTCGGCTGGCAGGGCGCCTGCGTGACGGCGGTCGGCTGGCAGGGCGCCTGCGTGACGGCGGTCGGCTGGCAGGGCGCCTGCGTGACGGCGGTCGGCTGGCAGGGCGCCTGCGTGACGGCGGTCGGCTGGCAGGGCGCCTGCGTGACGGCGGTCGGCTGGCAGGGCGCCTGTGTGACGGCGGTCGGCTGGCAGGGCGCAAGTGCGACAGGGGTCGGCTGGGTGCGTGTGCGACGGATCGGCTGGTCAGGCGCCTGTGTGACGGCGGTCGGCTGGCAGGGCGCAAGTGCGACAGGGGTCGGCTGGGTGCGTGTGCGACGGGTCGGCTGGGTGCGTGGGTGACGGGTCGGCTGGGTGCGTGGGTGACGGGTCGGCTGGGTGCGTGTGCGACGGGTCGGCTGGGTGCGTGTGCGACGGGTCGGCTGGGTGCGTGTGCGACGGGTCGCGTGGGTGCGTGTGCGACGGATCGGCTGGGTGCGTGTGCGACGGATCGGCTGGCCAGGCGCCTGCGTGACGGCAGTCGGCTGGCAGGACGCAAGTGTGACGGCAGTCGGCTGGCAGGACGCAAGTGTGACAGGGGTCAGCTGGCAGGGCGCCTGCGTGACGGCGGTCAGCTGGCAGGGCGCCTGCGTGACGGCGGTCAGCTGGCAGGGCGCAAGTGTGACAGGGGTCGGCTGGCAGGACGCAAGCGTGACAGGGGTCGGCTGGCAGGACGCAAGCGTGACAGGGGTCGGCTGGCAGGACGCAAGCGTGACAGGGGTCGGCTGGCAGGACGCAAGCGTGACAGGGGTCGGCTGGCAGGACGCAAGCGTGACAGGGGTCGGCTGGCAGGGCGCCTGCGTGACAGGGGTCGGCTGGCAGGGCGCCTGCGTGACGGCGGTCGGCTGGCAGGGCGCCTGCGTGACGGCGGTCGGCTGGCAGGGCGCCTGCGTGACGGCGGTCGGCTGGCAGGGCGCCTGCGTGACGGCGGTCGGCTGGCAGGACGCAAGTGTGACGGCGGTCGGCTGGCAGGGCGCCTGTGTGACGGGGGTCGGCTGGCAGGGCGCCTGTGTGACGGGGGTCGGCTGGCAGGGCGCCTGTGTGACGGGGGTCGGCTGGGGACCTGTTGAGAAAAGATTGCAAAAAGAACAGAAAGAAGAAAAAAAAGTAGGTTAAAAAAAACATGACCATTTCCAGGCAAATGACCTGTATAAAAAAATATATTATTAGGGTTGGCTGGCAAACCATCCACTTGGAGAGCTAGCCCGACCTACAAGGTGTAACAAACCATCCACTTGGAGAGCTAGCCTGACCTACTAGGTGTGGCAAAGCATCCACTTGGAGAGCTAGCCTGACCTACAAGGTGTAGCAAACCATCCACTTGGAGAGCTAGCCTGACCTACAAGGTGTAACAAATCATCCACTTGGAGAGCTAGCCTGACCTACAAGGTGTAACAAACCATCCACTTGGAGAGCTAGCCTGACCTACAAGGTGTAACAAACCATCCACTTGGAGAGCTAGCCTGACCTACAAGGTGTAACAAATCATCCACTTGGAGAGCTAGCCTGACCTACAAGGTGTAACAAACCATCCACTTGGAGAGCTAGCCTGACCTACAAGGTGTAGCAAACCATCCACTTGGAGAGCTAGCCTGACCTACAAGGTGTAACAAATCATCCACTTGGAGAGCTAGCCTGACCTACAAGGTGTAACAAACCATCCACTTGGAGAGCTAGCCTGACCTACAAGGTGTAACAAACCATCCACTTGGAGAGCTAGCCTGACCTACAAGGTGTAACAAACCATCCACTTGGAGAGCTAGCCTGACCTACAAGGCGTAGCAAACCATCCACTTGGAGAGCTAGCCTGTGCTGACGTAGTCGGGTTGAGGACACAACTTAAACACCATTGCTGACTGAATCCTCATCTTTGGTCCAGGTTTTGGTTCTTCAGCTTTGGGGTTCAGAGGGCAGTATCTGACATGTTTCCATAGTGACTTTCGAATGTACAGACCTTGACAGTGCAAGCAGTGGGTGTAATCTGGAGTGGATCCTGGCACTTTGGGACGGGAACAGGAGGCCATCTCTCCACTCCCACGTCTTGCTACTGCACCCTCTGACATATCAGGCACCCTCCGACATATCCTCTTAGCTGGATTATGAGCCCCAGAGTCTGTTTGGATGTTCATGTCTTTGTTGCCATCTGAAGGCCTGATCTCAGTCCCCGGGTTATTTTCATCACAGAAGTTAGACAGATCAGATTTTTCATTCACCACACCACTAGAATGGCGTGTTCTCTTGGCTGGTTTACGTGCCTCAGAGTCTTCTTTAGTGCAGGAGTTCCTGTCTGAAGAGTTGCTGTCTGTAGCCGAGATGTTTTCCTCACTCCAGGTAGAGAAATTAGATGCTTCATTTGATTCCACGTTACTAGAAACCTAAAAGGGGGAAACAAAAAGGAAAGATTAATGTAATATGAAAACTCTCGGACAGCAAAGATCCCATTTTGGAACTGAGATATGGTCATAGAGTTTAGCATTTTAAACAATGTATATACTTCATATTTAAACTACTTTACAATTATTCATATATTCTTCGGTATTCATTTTCTGTAAGGAAATTGCTATCAAAATCTCATGTAGTCTCTGGAATTAAATGCTGCCTCTGTGCTGAGTGCCTTTGAACATGTTTAATAATAAATTAAATATAATCTTACTTGTTCTGAAGATGTTCTGGGACTCTGATGAACTTTACCGCTTTCGCTCTGAGCTGCAGAACATTCTGGATTTACTGCAGAGAGGAGATGAGAGTCACTGGTTGGTTCTGATACGCTGCTGTCAGATTCCATCTGCTGTTCCTCCTGATTCATCCAGAGTTCCTCTTGTTTTGTGGGCTCTGGGTCCTCCAGACCCAGCCTGGGGCTTCTCTCCTGCTGCTCTGGGGGAACCTCCTCTTTAGAGACAGAGAGAGAGGGCTGCTGGGAGTCTGGAGAGAAGGGGGGAGGAATGTGTCTCTCCATCCCATCAACACGTTCTTCTATGTTTTCTACCTGGGCTTCAGAACAGTCTGGATTTGCTACAGAGAGGGTTGGTTCTGATACTCTACAAAGGCTTGTTGATTCTGATAGCCCAATGTGAAGCTGCTCTTCCTCCTGCCTGGTCATGAATTCCTCCCATTTGTCTTTAACCTTTGTGGGCTCTGGGTCCTCCAGACCCAGCCTGGGGCTCCTCTCTTGCTGTTCATGGGGAACCTCCTCTTCAAAGACAGGGAGTTCTGGAGGGTAGGAAGGTAGAATGGGTCTCTCCAACCCATCAACATATTCTTCTATCTTTTCACTCTGAGCTGCAGAACAGTCTGGATTTGCTACAGACGTTGATTCTAATACTTTGCAAAGACTGGTTGGTTCTAAAACTCTGCAGAGGCTGGTTGGTTCTGATACTCTGATTTCAGACTCCAGACCTTGAGGCTGGTCTTCCTCCTGATTGGTCCTGAGTTCCTCCTGTTCCTCTTTAATCTGTGTGGGTTCTGGGTCCTCCTGCCTCTGACTGGGGCTTCTCTCCTGCTCACAGAGCTGCTGCTCAGGGGGAACCTCTTCTTCAGAGACAGGAAGAGAGAGCTGCTGGGAGTCTGGAGGGAAGAAAAGAAGAACAAGCATCTCCACTGCCCCATCAACACATACTCTGTTTTCCCCCAGAGCTGCAGAACAGTCTGGATTTACTGCAGAGAGGAGCTGAGAGTCACTGGTTGGTTCTGATACGCTGCTGTCAGATTCCAGCTGCTGTTCCTCCTGATTCGTCCAGAGTTCCTCTTGTTTTGTGGGCTCTGGGTCCTCCAGACCCAGCCTGGGGCTTCTCTCCTGCTGCTCTGGAGGAACCTCCTCTTTAGAGACAGAGAGAGAGGGCTGCTGGGAGTCTGGAGAGAAGGGAGGAGGAATGTGTCTCTCCATCCCATCAACACGTTCGTCTATGTTTTCTATCTGGGCTTCAGAGAGGAGTTGAGAGTCCCTGGTTGGTTCTGATCCTCTGTAGTCCTCTCCATCAGGTTCTGTTTTGATCTGTTCAGTTGTGTTGGTGGGTAGAGAGTCCCTCTCTCTGTTCTCCAAGGTTTGGTCAAGATGTGAGGGCAGAGGTGGGTCCTGTTCATAGTCACTTTTCACACAGGCAGGAATCAAGAGGTCTTTGGTATCAGGTTCCAGAACTTGAGGCTGGTCTTCCTCCTGATTGGTCCTGAGTTCCTCCTGTTCCTCTTTAATCAGTGTGGGCTCTGGGTCCTCCTGCCTCTGACTGGGGCTACTCTCCTGCTCACAGTGCTGCTGCTCAGGGGGAACCTCCTCTTCAGAGACAGGAAGAGAGAGCTGCTGGGAGTCTGGGGGGTGGGGGAGAAAAACAATAATGATTACATTTGTATAATTATTTGATGAATAAGTGTTGCCCACAGTAACTATATGATTCGTGCATTTTGAGTTGTCATTATATAATTACAAACCTTCGCGGAGTAACTTGATTTCGGAGCTGAAAACCAAGTCCAACAGGTTCTGTAGACGTTTGTTCTCCTCATTTGAACGGGAGATTTCTTCCTGGTACTCGCCTAAATTTTGTTCAAGTACAACAGATATCTCCATAGCTACCGCTGTTAATCGTTCGGTCAGAAACACATTCAAGAGCTGTAATTGTGACATTTTATATTCACGACGTAAACAAACCAAAGCACTAGCCGTTCACGTTCTTCTTCTTCTTCTTCTTCTTCTTCTTCTTCTTCTTCTTCTTCTTCTTCTTCTTCTTCTTCTTCTTCTTCTTCTTCTTCTTCTTCTTCTTCTATATTGTTTTAAGGCATTTGGTACACAATTTAAAGGGTGTACTACCACCACCTACTGGAAGTAAATATGCCTCCAACTTCAAAACCTTTCTTTCACACGGTGTGACAAATTCGTTCAAATTTCATTCCCCGGGATTCGTTAACCTCAGTGGATCGTCCATACGGGGTTGATGGGTTACTACAGGTAGCTAGCGTTCTACAACATCTACAAAAGAGCACAGGAAACGTACTTCCAGTAGGTGACGGAAGTGCAACATTGAAGTTTGGTTCCAAAACACCATAGAAGAAGAAAAAGAAGAAGCAAAAAAAAAAACGGGGATAAGAGCTCCAGAATTTGTTTAGAATGAGGGTGTCAGGGTGACGTAGCTGCGGTGAGGATTGCCGAGTCCCTCGTCCCAAGGATGATTTTGGCCCAGTGGGAGTGACATTTGTGAAGAGAATGGATCCTTGCTTTTTGGTTGATCCATATGTGGTGTCAGATTGGGTGGAGGAGAGGTTGAGGACTGTTGAGTTGGTGAAGGTAACTTGGAGTGGACTCATGATGATTTATTGTGTTTCCTCCACCCAGAGGGAGAGGGCGCTCCGGATTTCGAGATAAGGGACAAGGATTGTGACGTGTTTTTCTTTCTGGAGCATGGCGCTGTTGAAAGGATGGATAACGTGGGTGGCACAACCTCAGGAGGCTGAAAAAATGTGGCTTGTCACCTAAAACTCTCACAAACTTTTACAGATGCACAATTGAGAGCATCCTGTTGGGCTGTATCACCGCCTGGTACAGCAACTCGGCCTGCAATGGAATTTTATGAATGCCCTTTGATGTGGTATGCCCACCGTTTTGTTAAACAGGTCATTGCGTTGGCTTTATTAGTCCTGTTTCCTGTGACTAATAAATGTGGCTATTTAAACTCTGAATATCAGCTACCCAACTTCATCAGGAGTTTTAGGAGCCTATTTGCAATGTGTTTACACAGCAAGAAATCCAGAAGTATTTTATTTTTCGTTATGATGAGCTTGTCAAAAATGTACGGATACAGACTTGAAACCACTGATCATGACAATGGGGTGAAACTCCTGGACAACGGTTGTGATTGTCCATTTCATATTGTCCATTTTACATTGACCTGTCCTGTTTTTTAGGATATGTTGTTTGTTGACATGACAGTGCATTTTGTATTTGATTGAGCTCTATTTAGATTAGGCTATTTGCTCGGAGAAACCTGTATGATGTAAAAAGTTGTGGGGGTGATCATGGGGCTGGAGATGGGAGATGTCTGGTGAGAGAAAGGCAGATGGAGGTTGCCAGGGTTACAGTAGTACAGGAAGTGTGGTATGCTGAAGCAGGGAAGAGAGTGGTAGAGGAACAGGGGTACAGGGTGAGGGATCCTGAGAGGATTCCTGTGAGGAGGCAGAGATCAAGAGACCGTGATGGGAAGAATATTGGCTTCAGTAAGGTTGGCTTTTTATCATTTATAGTCGTGGTTGTCAATTGTACTGCAGAAATGAATTGAAAGTCACAGAAAATAGAGGCTGTGGTGGCAGCGGTAGAGAAGTACTTGGGATTTCGAGGATTTACTGCAGAACAGCTGCAGGGGGAGTGGTAGGGTTATGTCTTCTCAATCCATTGGTCTAGAGTTGGACTAGATAGGGTTCAATAGCGGAATGGGTGCCAATTTCCCTTTTTCCCAATATTGTATTATTGTATCAAAGAATGTAATGTAGGTAGGCCGTGAATGGCCTCACACACCACTACAGTAGGTGGCGGTGTATGCACCTTAAAGTTGGATGCAATCCGACAACCAAATCGAAAGGAAGAAGAATCAAAGCAGGAAGTGAATAGCTAGAGCGTTGGTGTATTTTCCTCGTTGACATGTGGCTCTATAGACCCTAAAATTCCAAAATTACAGATGGAGTTGAATACGTTTCTTACTCAGCGATTAACAGCGGCTGCTGTGGAGATATCGGCTGTCTTTGAGAAAAAGATAGTCGAGTACCAGGTCGAAATCTCCCGTTCGAAGGAGGAGAACAAACGTCTACAGAGGCTGTTGAATTTGGTTTTCCACCCGGAAATTAAGTTACATCGAGCAGGTTTGTAATAATAGCTACTGTGGGAAATAAAATTATTTATCAAATAATTATACTCATTTAGTCATTCACACACACAGTATATTAACCTGTCTGTCTCCACACCCGGGGGACCCAAACAAGCATGTTTCCTGTAGTAACCTAGCAAAATCACCACTTCCATAAATATAGTTTTTTTTATTTTTGTGTTTTTTTTAAAATTCTATCAAATACATTGGAATGGTTAAGGTTAAATGTGAGTCAACCCTGCTTTGAGAGTCTATAGGACTGTATACATCTTTAAAATCTAAAAACCTCTTATTGACATGACAGTAGATCTATCTAGCCGACACAGTGAGTTTGGGTTCTATACTAACACTCCACTCAGTCTTATCTGCTTCACTCAGTATGGAAATGATTTCAAATAGTAGTTGAACCCAGGTCTGAAGATCACACGGATCACTAGCCAGAGGGAACAAGAAGCATCGTGTGTGTGTGTGTGTGTGTGTGTGTGTGTGTGTGTGTGTGTGTGTGTGTGTGTGTGAAACCGGAAACATCCTTTTTCCAGGGATACAGTATCTTCACCCCCATTTTTTATTTATTCTCGTGTATTACTTTATATGACCAGTATAACTGCATCAGAGGAGGCTGGTGGGAGGAGTTTTAGGAGGGTGGGCTTATTGTAATGGCTGGAATGGAATAAATGGAACTGTATTAATCATATGGAAACCACATGTTGGACTCAGTTCCATTGATTCCTCCTATAGCACCTCCCTCCAGCCTCCTCTGAACTGCATTGTTAAGGAAGAGCTTGCAATCAAGCGTTTTGCGGTACTGTTTACACCTGCTGTATCCTGCTGTACGTGAATAAACTCTGATTTGATTTGTTCTTCTTTTCTTCCCTCCAGACTCCCAGCAGCTCTCTCTTCCTGTCTCTGAAGAGGAGGTTCCCCCTGAGCAGCAGCTCTGTGAGCAGGAGAGGAGCCCCAGTCAGGGGCAGGAGGACCCAGAGCCCACACTGATTAAAGAGGAACAGGAGGAACTCAGGACCAATCAGGAGGAAGACCAGCCTCAAGTTCTGGAACCTGATACCAAAGACCTCTTGATTCCTGCCTGTGTGAAAAGTGACTATGAACAGGACCCACCTCTGCCCTCACATCTTGACCAAACCTTGGAGAACAGAGAGAGGGACTCTCTACCCACCAACACAACTGAAGAGATCAAAACAGAACCTGATGGAGAGGACTACAGCGGATCAGAACCAACCAGGGACTCTCAGCTCCTCTCTGAAGCCCAGATAGAAAACATAGAAGAATGTGTTGATGGTATGGAGAGACACATTCCTCCTCCCTTCTCTCCAGACTCCCAGCAGCCCTCTCTCTCTGTCTCTAAAGAGGAGGTTCCCCCAGAGCAGCAGGAGAGAAGCCCCAGGCTGGGTCTGGAGGACCCAGAGCCCACAAAACAAGAGGAACTCTGGACGAATCAGGAGGAACAGCAGCTAGAATCTGACAGCAGAGTATCAGAACCAACCAGTGACTCTCAGCTCCTCTCTGCAGTAAATCCAGAATGTTCTGCAGCTCAGAATGAAAACGGTAAAGTTCATCAGAGTCCCAGCACTTCTTCAGAACAAGTAAGATTATATTTAATTTAATGTATTAGTAAACATGTAGAACAGCACAAAAAGGCAGCATTTAATTGTAGAGAAAACAGCCAAGTGATTACATGAGATTCTGAAAGCCATTTCTTTACAGAAAATGAATATATACATTTTAAATATAAAGTATATGGACAATTCCAGCATTATGGACATTACATTTGCCAGCAAAATCACAACCTTAATATCTGACACTCACAGAATGGACAAACGAAATAGAATGATGTGTGTCTATAGAACTCCCTGGGTGAACCCAAAACAGCAAACTTCTAAATACTGTCAAGTTGGAGAAATTCATTAAATATATGTCAAACAAAAATCAATGATTGCAAAGTGAAACAAACCATACAACTCTATGTACAAGGACTACTTTTGTAGATGCAGAGTTTGGTGACAGAATGACGGCACAAACCGTCAGTTTGTTACCAAACTTTCTATCTGCACTGGTCTTCCAGTAAATGTGTTTTTGTAAAACATTCTGTGGAAATTGTGCAAAGTGGTCCTTGTGCATACAGTACTTGTATGGTTTGTTTAATCTTGCAATCATTGGTTTTTGTTTGACATACACTATATATACAAAAGTATGTGGACACCCTTTTAAATTAGTGGATTCGGCTATTTCAGCTTCACCCGTTGCTGACAGGTGTGTAAAATTGAGCACACCGCCATGCAATCTCCATAGACGAACATTGGCAGCAGAATGGCCTTACTGAAGAGCTCAGTGACTTTCAACGTGGCACCGTCATAGGATGCCACCTTTCCAACAAGTCAGTTTGTCAAATTTCTGCCCTGCTAGAGCTGCCCCGGTCAACTGCAAGTAAGGTTATTGTGAAGTGGAAACGTCAAGGAGCAACAACGGCTCAGCCGCAAGGTGGTAGGCCACACAAGCTCACAGAGCAGGACCACCAAGTGCTGAAGCGCGTAGATCTTAAAAATCGTCTGTCCTCGGTTGCAACACTCACTAGAGTTCCAAACTGCCCCTGGAAGCAACGTCAGCAGAATTAACTGTTCGTCAGAGCTTAATTTAAATGAGTTTCCACGGCCGAGCAGCCGCACACAAGCCTAACATCGCCATGGGGTGTAAAGCTCGCCACCACTGGACTCTGGAGCAGTGGAAACACGTTCTCTGGAGTGATGAATCACTTTTCACCATCTGGCAGTCCGATGGACAAATCTGGGTTTGACGGATGACCGGAGAACGCTACCTGTCCGAATGCATCGTGCCAACTGTAAAGTTTGGTGAAGGAGGTATAATGGTCTGGGGCTGTTTTTCATGGTTCA